>NC_142696.1:11526195-11836413 GCF_029641045.1 Salvia hispanica | reverse complement strand
TTACCTTCATACACTTTGAGAGTGAGAGAACACTTTCCATCTTTGGAAGTTTGCCACTTGTGAGGGCTTGAATTCAAGGTGTTGCACGAGTTAGTAATGAAAGTGCACTAATAAGCCTTGCTTGATTTGATTGCGTTAATACATGCTTAATCTATTCTTCCATCTTTTGAGGCAATTATGACGTCTAGTCCTTGTGCATTCCGTGCACCTATTCTTGTGTCTTTATTGTTTTGTTCGAGGACAAACAAAAATGTAAGTTTTGGGGAGTTGATACGCTCGGATTTTGCACTATTTTAAGACCGTTATTTGGTCCGTTTTTTATGTCAAAGTCACTCTACACGTCCATTATTTGCATATTTTGTCTATTTTGGTATTTTGACGTGTTTGGTGAGAAATGTACACAATTGAGCCGAAAAAGGGAGCCAAAATGCAAAGTCTAGAAATCTGGAGTCAAACGGCGACCGGCGACCGCCGGCGCCCGGCGGGCAAATCAATGCAGCGGTCCGCCTCGGAAAAATTACGCTTGGAAAAGAAGTCTCGCCCGGCGACCGCCGGAAGCCATGCGGCGGTCCGCCGCCGGAGAAACAGACTCTCTGGACTCCAACGCGGCAACCGCCGGCCAAGGTGCTGCGGCCCGCCGGAGAAAGGCGGCGAATCCGAGATGCCCTAGATTTGCTCCAAGATTTACCATATTTTGAAAATCTTTTCCTTCTACAACAAGGATTGGCTTTCCCCAATAAATAAGACCTCAAGCTTCATCAAAAAGAGAGAGCTTCTACTTGCAAGATATTTCATAGAGATCAAGAGCTAGAGTACTTCACTTGTGCAAGGAGTTGGAGAAGGATTTCAAGAACATCAAGAACGATAAGGATTCAACCTACGGGTTTTATTTGCTTTAGTTTTATGTTCAAATTGTCTTCCCTTCAATCTATGTGTTTAGCTTATTCCATCATGTGTAACTAAACTCATAGGATTCTAGGGATGTGTTAGTAACGACTTTGGTTATACAATTCATTTTTCTATTTAATATCCGTTTTGTTTTTACTTTGTTTCTTCCCTAAGTAGTTTTGATGTTGCATGATTGAGTGACACAATTGTGTATGATTTTTAATATAGCTTGCTTCATAACTATGAGAGAGTTCTAGCGAGTTAGATTCACTTAGTAGACGCTACAGTTAGCTTCCCTTAAAACGGCACTGTTAATTGAGAGTGAGGACTTATCAAGGGTCTTAGGAGCTTTATGGAGTTCGTGTTAGGATTGACAACCCTAATGTTGTAATCAACGTTTGCATCGCATGAGCATAAGCTAGGTGACATCTGTGAATGCACATCCCTGGGATTCGATTATCACCGTGTTCTATTTGCATTTAGTTGTTATATGCTTTTTATTGTTTTTAGTTTTCAAAGTTTTCCAAAACCTACTGTTTTTCCAGATAGTAATTGAGTCTTAGTAGAGGATAGACACTTTGTGTTTGCCTTTCCCGTGTTCGATATCCGGTACTGACCTTTAGCTATACTATATATACTTTGTATACTTGCAGGTTTATTTAATGCTAAAAAATAGTGCATCACCTCTCGACGCCGCTGTTGCCTTGCAGTCGCCGGAGGTCGAACTACGCTGCTGTCCGTTAAGCTCTCCACCAAATTTCGATGCAATTCTAAATTCCCATCAATTACTTGACATAAAGCATTCGTTAACCAAAACATTCAACATAATTAATAATTCAAATCACATAATCATTACGTATATAATCATGACTTGATTTGATAGTATTCACCCATTAACTAAAATTGATATTGTGGAACCGTTGCAATCGCACAAACTGGCGGAGACTTCAAGCGCAGAAGCTCGATCGCATTCTTCATTCTTTTGTTAGAACAGACAATAATAAACACAAACACACAAGGAAGAAAAACATGCATTCAAACAATTCACATAACATGAAATTAATCCACATAATCAGAGCCAAAAATTGGCTCTGATACTAATTGTTGGGGTTTGGTGCCCCTTGCACAGCGGAAGACTTGTACAAAACAAATAAATCAGACAAGGATCTATTTGACCGATTATGCGATTAATCAATTCACATTTTAAACAGATAATTGCATGCTAGAACGCAAATAATTCATGCTTAGAAAATATAAATCCTAAACATTATTTCTACGGTTTAGAGTTACCGATTTGATTCTCCAAAGAATCGACGATTGCTCACGCCTTCTCCACGTGATGATCTTCAATACTAGACCACGGATCTTCTGACTGGTTTCCGAACTGTATCTCGATATCAGGGTGGACTGATCTTATCAAAATATTAGGACTCAGATAAAAAGAAGACAGAAATTCCTCACGGAGGAGAGCTGAAGAATTTTCGAGCTCCTCTCTACTCCTCTACTAATTAGAGAGGGGGAGGAAAATTTCATCTAATAATAATTGTGATTCTGTCCCTCATTTATTCTCTTATTTATATTAAGGTCATATTGGGCCCAGTCAATGATCTATGGAAGGTTTTGGATATGGGCTCCCCCAATTAGCTTTTTACTAATTAAATTGAACCCACAATTTAATACAAGCTTATATTAGAATATTACGAGCTATCACTACAGAAGTAATATTGCACTCCCCATCCAAACCCGAAATTACAAGTAATCCGGGTTTCCGTTATTTATATTATTTATTTCTCGCGCTTAAGATATAAATGTCCATTAATTAATTGAGGTCTGCTATGGACTTAATTAATTAACATCTTATTAATTCCAAGAGTGCACTCAGTAAGAAACACTTATTTATTATTCATAGAGTAATAAAACTCCAACTGGCCAGTTTCCCGAATAATAAAACCTTGTTCGAGCTCCTCTTGGGGACACTATCAAACGAGACTGACTTCGCGCACGATTCAACATAATGGCAATCCCAGCACCGCTAGATATTAATCACCACTACCCAATATATTAGGATTATTGGGTTGCGAAAAACCCGCACCATTTGATAAGTCAAAGTAGTGCATAATCAATACCGTATGCTCAATGCTAACGTATGTAGATTAAGAAATAGTTATTTATCAAGACCTAGTCTTTCGGTAGATAGCATAAAGACATGTCTTGCTGTTAGATCCATTCAGTGCTATACCACATCAATGTCATCTTATTTCAGTAAAGCTTAGAAATAATCGGACTGACATTGCAACCTTTCATGATAGGTAGCCAAAGCCTATATAGGTTGTGAAATTCTTCTTTCTCTTTTGCAAAGCATTGCATAGAACCAACCGTGTTACCTTAAAGTGGACGTCGGCCACAACTGGTCTACTAAGCAAAAGACTTAGACTTTGTTTGCTTCTTATACATTTAAATGTTTATAAAACGTCTTATAAATGCACAAGCAAACACAATGTAATAATATACTGATTCTATTCGTGCGAAACTACTTGAATAATACTGAATCGAGTTAAAAGTGGATTATAGAGTTTTACGTATACAAGCAAGATTCTATTCGAGCGAAACTTGCTCGATACATGCTTTTCTATATACCAAACCTAACAAGATACTCTTTTCGTCCTGCTTTAGCATTTCCAGTTGAGTTGGGCGCGTGTTTTAAAAAAGTATTTGAATGTGTAATAAATGAGTGGTATAGTAGTACTTGGGACCCACTTATTTACATTTTTTAACTTAATTTTTTCTGCACTTTTAGTTCTGGTTTTACTATTCAAATAAGTAATTTTTTTTTCTAAATTAGAATACACAATCAAAATGAACAAAATTAAATCCAAAAATAACATTCAATTAAATTACCAAAAATGAAGAAATACATTTGGCTTATTTCCATCTTAAAAATTTTAAGAGGAAAATTTGAAGTTCTAAAATCCATTCTAAACACCCTATAAATACATTCATCATCTTCATTTGCTCCACCCAACTACCATTAAAAAAATAAAATAAAAAAACAAAAAAACACTTCTACATTTATTTCAAAAGAGGATTCCCTCAGAAAAATTTCATCATCGAGAATGGAGGAGGAACAACGGCCTACAGGTGATTCAGTACTTGAGCAACGGGTGAATCAATGCTTGAGCAGCAACATGAGAACAATATTGTGCAATTTTTTCCTCAAGAACAACCATAGTGGTGTTCTTCAAAAGGGGGCAATAAGTGAGGCGGCAGAGCCATTTGGTGTGCATAGAAAGACCATTTACATGCTTTGGAAGGAAGCCACTAAGATGATGGAGAATGGGAAACCTGCAATCATGGTTCACAAAGTTATAGGCTATAACATGGAAAAAAGAAGAGCGTTTATGAAGAAAAAGTTAGAAAACAATATAGGAAGATGGAACCAAAGCTTGGAGTTAGCAAAACCACACTTTATAGGTGGGTAAATGAGAAATGACTTATACCCCATACAAGTGCAGCTAAGCCACATCTAACTAGCCTAATTAAGTTGGCATGATTGAGATGGCGCCTCAGTCAACTCCAACCAATTTGTCAAGGTAAAGTGGCATATAGTGACATGCGCAACATACTTCATATAGATGAGAAGTGGTTCTGCATGACAAGGAGTGCAGACAGATACTACATCTTTCCTAATGAAGAAGAACCATATAGTGTATGTAAGTCAAAGACATTCATTATCAAAGTCATGTTCATGTGTGCTGTTAGCAGGCCACAGTTTGGAGCGAATAGGAAAACACTTTATGATGACAAGCTAGACATTTTCCCTTCACTGAAAATGTCCCAACAAAGAGGAACTCCAAGAATAGAACAGGAGGCACAACAAAGACAAAACCAATTCCAGATGTGACAAAGGCAGTCACAAAGGAGTGGCTCATCAACAAGGTATGTCGAATTTTACCCTATCACACCATCAGAGAAATCTCACCATAGGTCATAATTTAGTTAGCTTATTATTCACATTGTACATATTATCCCATTCAAGCCAAGTGGCCTGCAAGTGCAAGTAAGGAGATTTACATTCAACGGGATATTGTCAAACCACACATAAGCACGACTGATACAGAGTTTGAAGCAGCTACCAACTCAAATGAATTTCAAATCCAACTGGTTTGTCTGCCACTAAACTCTCCACATACAAACATATTGGACATTGGTTTTTTTCAAGGCAATCTAGTCATTGCAGGGTGACAACCCATACAACAGTGTGGATGAACTACTGGTGATGTGTGTAAGTGATACGCTCAGATTTTGGATGGTTTTTAAGGCGATTATTTGGTCC
The DNA here is from genome assembly GCF_029641045.1 of Salvia hispanica. Classification (NCBI taxonomy): domain Eukaryota; kingdom Viridiplantae; phylum Streptophyta; class Magnoliopsida; order Lamiales; family Lamiaceae; genus Salvia; species Salvia hispanica. Next base: position 11,831,192 of record NC_142696.1, on the reverse strand, counting down.
GTTTTTAATGTCAAAGTTGCATTACATGTCCATTATTTGCATATTTTATCTATTTTGGTATTTTGACATGTTTTGTGAGAAATGTTCATATTTGATCCTAAAAAGGGAGTCAAAACGCGAAGTAGGAAATCTGGAGTTTCAGGTAGCGTCCGGCGACCGCCATAACACTTCCGGCGACCGTCGGCGCTCAGCGGCCAACAATCTATAGTGGCCGTTACGGAAAATCTGTGCATGGGTGAAGACACGCCCGGTGACCGCCGGGCAAGGCGTGGCGACCTCCACCCAAGAGTCAGAAAGTTTCGGATCAATGCGTGGCGATCACCGGTGGCGGTCCGCCACAAAAGAGCAGCGAGCAGAGTTGCCTTAATTTCCTCTCCAAGATTTACCGTATTTTGCAACCCTTTGCCTTATTTGAGGAGCTCGAAATTCTCCCTATAAATACCCCCTAAAGCTTCATTATTAGAATCCTCGTTTTAAAATATATTTTCTAGAGATTAAAAGTTAGAGTACTTCATTGTGCAAGGAGTTGAAGAAGGATTCAAGAGCATCAAAGCTACAAGAATTCAACCTTTGGGTTTTATTTGCTTTAGTTTTATGTTTCAATTGTTTTCCCTTCGTGTCTTTCGATTATTACATCATGGGTAACTAAATTCAAGGATTCTAGGGATGTGTTAGCAATGACTTTGGCTATACAATTCCTTTTCTATTTAATATCCGTTTTGTTTTTACTTTGTTTCTTCCCTAAGTAAACAATAATGCTTCATGATTGAGTGACACAATCTTGGATTATTTAATATAACTTGCAACATAATCGTGAGAGGAGGTTGGCGAGTTAGATCCACTAAGTGGACACTACAGTTAGCTTCCTTTAAAACAGCACTGTTAATTGAGAGTGATGACTTTTCAAGGGTCGAGCTTTTAGGAGTTACTTATTTAGGATTGACAACCCTAATGTTGCATCGCATGAGCCTAAACTAGGTGACTCGTCCTATCAAAATAATAAATGTGCTAGGGTATTGTAGTTGCAACTTGTATAACCATAATTGTGAACGCACATCCCTGGAATTCCCTTATCTCTATACTTTTATCTATGTGATTTATTTGCATCTAGTTATTATTTGCTTTCGATTGTTCTTTGTTTTCAAAATTCTCAAAATCTTTCGGTTTTCCAAATAGTAATTGAGTTTTATAGAAGGTAGCCAATTTGTGATTGTTTTCCCCATGATAAAAACTGACATTTAGCTATACTATTCCTACTCTTTATACTTGCAGATATTTATAGTGCTAATAAAAAGTGCATCAGTAAGTCTTATGAAAAGTTGTCATCACAGACACTCAACAGAGTGTTCCTCACTCTACAAGGTTGTCTCCCTCAGATCCTAAAAGTGAAGGATGGGAACAATTATAAAATCTCCCGTATGAACAAGGATAGGCTAGAAAGAATAGAGGGATTAACCAATGTCTTGGAGGTAGAAGAAAGGGTGGTGAGAGAGGTGTTGGACTGCTTAGCACTATACAATGATGGTGATTCCTATTACATAGGGGATCTCGTCACTTTATTTGGCTACTAGGACAGAGATCACTCGATCTGCATTTTGATTTTGCTTTTGCTTTTTGGACTATGACATTGTAATGCATTGATAATGTAAATTACATTTTAGTAATGCATACTCTTTGTATACCATTGGGTTTGTAAGCAATGAAGCAGGAAGCAAAGAGCAGCAAGCTATCAACCAGTAACAAGCACAAAGCAAAAAAACAGGTTCTGCAAGAGAACACTCATCATATAGACAGTGAGCTAGAGGCACCAAAAAATCACCCATCAAACCCTAAACATATCTCATCATAAGCAATAAACAACCAAGCAACAAGTAGTCAAGCAAAAGGTAACCAAGCAACAGGTAAGCAAGCAGCATGAACCAACTCAGTAACACCATCAACCCACTAACACCATTAAGCCAATACACCACCAAACCAAAACACCACCAACGAATAACACCACAAAGCCAAAACACTATCAGGTTGTGCTTAAGTGTCCAAACCCGAAAAATGGAGGTGGCGTAAGCACAAATAATCATAATTGCAAGCATTTTTTTCGTCATAGGGATGGCCGAAGGCCAAATGCCGTAAAAACCCTATAATTCAAAATGCATACTCACATATTTAGAGGAGTAACAAAAAATATGGGAACTAGATGGCTAGAAACCGAAGGTGGCACTCCTCTTCCTCGGTGTACCCACCATTTCCTTCGGTCGGCGGTGTTTCAGGGACGACGGTGGAGATTGGGAACAGATCGACAACGCTCGTTGCCTAAATCGACTCCAAAGTGGAGTCGAATGACAAATCGACTTACGGAGAGAGATGATGTAGATGTGACATGCTAGGGTTCACAGAATAGTTTCAGGGACGATAGTGGACATAGAGTTCACGTCCTCCCACAAATACCTGGGAACTAGGGACAAATGAGTGGCGATTGGAGTCTCAATCGGCCTGTAACTTTGTTCGAATGACCAATCAGTCGACAAAGGCGAGGATGGTGATAGCAGCAGAGATGATGGCGGAGATGGTAGAGATAGTGGAGATGGTAGGTTTAGGGTACCCATTTAAGCAATTCAGAGAGAGGATTGAGGGAGACGGCGACAAATTTAGGGTATCGTAGAGAGTGAGGCGGCGAGTTCAATTAAGGTTCGCAGAGAGAGAGAGGGGCGGAGTAAAGAGAGAGATCAAAAATTAGGAATGGACCAACATTGTTTTTTTGCCTTTAATATTTATGGTTTTTATTTAATTGATTTATTATTTAATTAAACTTGTTTTTTTTAAATATGGAACATTTAAACTGAAACTTCTAAAGTGGAATTGACGAAAATGAAAAACTGAGAGTACTAAATTGGGACGAAGAATGTATAATTTTCAAACTGATGCCCTAAGTATATTTATACAAATCAAGAATTATTATTTATGTTAAATTGTTTACATAGACGTAAGAGAGCGACCCAATTATTTATGGTAGTGTATTGTTTGAGACGATACGCAGCCAAACTAACCCTCATATCAATGCACTGAACAAATATTATAGAATACCGTAGCATCAACTTCAATTAATTTCTCGCCTATAAAATTCAATATTTTTTTGCTCAGACAAACTCAATTTAATTCTGTTGACAAAATGGCCAAATATCACAAACGCCAATTAAACTTTTTAGGTAACACGTTATCTCTATTCTTAGTCAAAAAATAACATAAATATCATCAATATATAAATAATAAATAAAAATATTTAGATCAGCTATTTTAGGACCTCTTCTCCCCCAGATAATTCTTCCTCCATCTCTTACTCTCTTCGCCACTATTTTTAATTCATTCATATATTATTAAACTGCATATTGGTAAATATGGTTTATATAATTGGATGTTTGTTTGTTTCGATATACTGATATTCTCTAAATAATTATTGCACACAGTTCTCACTCTTCTGACTTTTCTTCAATTTACTCCTCTTCTTCCTCTACAAGAATCAATCAATTCTGTTTGCTTTAAATTCAGATTTGTGCGTTTCTTTTAATTTTTCGGAATGGAGATATCAAATTCTGAAGCTACGAATATTGATTCCGCGTCGCCAAGCAATGGAGGGGGCCAAATCCTACAGTTCCCCTCAATCCGGTTCCTGCGCTCCCCGGTTTCATCCCTAATTGAATACTCCGGTTTGCTCCGGGTCCGACCCGACTACCGCTACTCTCAAGCCCTACCTCTAATACCGGAGAGAAACGCTCAAATTCCGGAGTCCGTTGACGGCGGCGATGAAGCTAGTGGCAGTGGCAGTGGGAATTCTGGCAATAACAGTAACAGTGGGGAAGTTTCGATTCGGATTATCGGGGAGCAGGATAGAGCTGCGAGTAATGGGGAGAATGTGGCGGGATTGGGTGCGGAGGAGTCCACGGTTGGGGGTGATGATGTTAATCGGAGCGCGGCGGGTGATGATAATAGTAATAGGGAAGGATCGTCGTACCAGAGGTACGATATACAGCAGGCGGCCAGGTGGATTGAGCAGATTCTTCCGTTTTCCTTGCTATTGTTGGTTGTTTTCATCCGCCAGCACTTGCAAGGTAGTATATCGTAATACTTTCTTCATTGATATAATATGATTTAACATTTTGTGATGCTTAGTGATGAAGATTTTTATGTTGAGAATATATTGATATTTTACCCTGAAGATGTAATTCTGAAGGCTAAAATGTTGGTTGAATTGTTAGTAGTTGTTAAGGTACACAAACAGCTGGATGGATACACTGCTTAGCTTAGTTCTTGATATCTTAGAAAGATCTTGTTGGTGGGCTACCATACCATGAGCATGAGTTGTTTGTGTGGCTGATACCTTTGTTCTAGGAATAGGTTCTATAGTGTTGTTTAACATTGATGCTGTTTATTCATTTTACGACTATCAGGAAAGTGTCTTCTTTCTTCAGTAGCAGGGGCTTGAGAGGTTAGCTTAGCCACAAACTAGAAACTGAATCTCCACTTGAGAATTGTCCATCACATCACATTGTGATGACACAGTTGCAGAGCAAGGACTTGCAACCATCTTATAAGTTTCTAACTCATGCCATGTCCTGCTCCATTGGATAAGAAAATCAAAAGTCTCGTCCCTCGTGAAACAATATATTTCAAGCACATGACTGCAAAAACCCATATCAGCCCGTGTTCTTTCTAATCAATCCATTGTTCTAACTTTCTGTTATAGTTGATACTCACAACAATGCAAGAATTATAGTACAAAGTTATAATCTACAATCTACTCTGTTTCAAATAAAACAAACTTGATATCCATATAGCATCTGTATCAGGTTTTGAATTTTTAGTGCTGTCTTGTTCTTGTTGTCATCCGAATTTCCTGTTGGGTCCAACAGTTGAATTTTCAGTGAATGGTTTCAGGATTTGCTGTTACCATTTATTCCACTGCCATCTTATTGAAGTCCAATGACATTCTTCGGAAGCAAACTGCTCTAAAGGTGGGATTCATGTTCCATAAGCTGAACTATAGCAGTAATATGAAATGATTCTGATAAAGACTCCCATTTTCTTAAAAATGCAATGGAAACTAAACAAAGACCTTAAATTTGCATTTGCAGGGAGAAAGAAGGATGAGCGTCCTAGTTGGTTATTTGTTCTTCTTCATGCTTCATATCTTTGGAATATACTGGTGGCATCGTAAGGACGACCTCTTTTATCCACTACTCATGATTCCTCCAAAGGCAATCCCACCTTTCTGGCACGCTATATTTGTCATCCTGGTTAATGGTACGACTTTGTCCCCTGGTTATTACCCAGTCTGTCTTTCTCTCTTGCATGCCCGTGCGCTAGTTGCTTAATTTGATTACTATTTTAGAGATGGAAGCTTTTCCGAAATTTGCTTGTTCTTGAAGTCATAATGTTCTTTTGTTTTAGATTACTTAGTTATTGATTCGCTAAAGAACAGCTGTTTGTGTACCTACTGTCAAAATTGATTTGTGGTTCTATAATTTTTGCTTGCTGTCTAAGTGGTGCATGCATGGTATTTAGAATATACTGGAATATTTAAAAACTGCATTACTGACTCAAAGAATTAATGTCTTCCAAGATTCACGTACTTATGCTATTTAGAATATACTGGAATATTTAAAAACTGCATTACTGACTCAAAGATTTATTGTCTTCCAAGATTCCCGTACTTACTTTGGATTTTGATACTATCAGATATAATGGCACGTCAGGCAGCAATGGCTGTGAAGCTGGTTCTGCTAATGTATTATAAGAATGGTAGAGGACACAATTTTCGTAGACAGGTACACAGTTTTGAAACATATAGTAATTTTTATTTTATCAACTGATGTCATGTAAATAATTTACGTCTATTACTAATGTTTTCATGATTCAGGGGCAAATGTTGACTCTGATCGAATATGCACTGCTTCTGTATCGTGCTTTGTTACCAACCCCTGTATGGTATAGATTCTTCTTGAACAAAACATACGGGAGTCTCTTTTCATCATTAACAACCGGACTTTATTTAACTTTCAAGCTAACATCAATTGTTGAGAAAGTAAGTCAATCCCAATTACTTTTCACTTATCTAATACTTGAGTCTGTAGATTGGACTTATTCCTCTCTCCCCCTATTAGGTTCAATCTTTCTTTGCATCCTTAAAGGCATTATCCCGAAAGGAAATCCATTATGGATCTGTTGCAACGTCAGAACAGGTAAAAATTACTGTTGACATTTCTGCTGATAAAACAAATACTTCAATTTTCTTTATTGCCAATTCTAGAGAAAGCAGAATACAGTAAATTTTGCAGAATATTTTACGTTTGTGTACTGCCTTTTACATTCTAAGACTAGAAAAGATAGAAACAAGATGGGAGCAATGCAGCAAGTTTTGGTGAAGCTGATTTCTATAATACTTAGTGCGGTGATCCCTTTATGTTTCATTGTTCTATTGAGTGGGTGTTGGCTATTACTTACCCTATTTTCTATTGGCAAGCACTCAATTTTGTTTCTGGAGTTATATTATCTTCTGACATGTTTTTTTACTTTGAACTTTTGGTCTAATCTCATTCGGTTCCTGATGTGTTTGAGGAGTCAAGATACGTGAAGATGCATTTTGAATTGGCAAAACCTTATGATTTATTTTACTTTAGGTGAATGCAGCTGGAGACTTATGTGCCATATGCCAGGAGAAGATGCATGCACCCATTTTGTTACGCTGCAAGCATATTTTCTGTGAAGATTGTGTTTCAGAATGGTTCGTTTTCTTTCCCATTTTTAATTCGGCACCTTATTATGCAATGCAGTTTGCTCCCACTGATATTCTTGATTTCGCCTCAGCTGCTAACTGAAGCTGCAAATTGTCTACTTGTTTCTTAAACTTCTTTAAAACATCTTCCAGTAAAAGAATACACGAAGTTATACAGAGTTGTCCCGAGCATACCTAATTTGTTTTCATGTTCTTCTCGTCTACATTGGTTGATTCTTTCAACATTTTCCCTCCATATTATCATGCGAGGAACTCACAGGGTCACAACTGCTTTCAGGTTCGAACGAGAGAGAACTTGCCCTCTGTGCAGAGCACTAGTTCGACCTGCTGATCTTCAATCGTATGGGGATGGATCGACTAATCTATTCTTCCAGCTGTTTTAATGGCGTGCCTATTCCCTAACCTGCTCAGCCTCCATTCCACAGCAAAAAAAAACTGCACAGGCATTGGATGGAGACGACCAAATTTGGGCACGCAACATATGTTTATATACATATTTAAGATATATTATAAATAGGTTTGACAAAACGTGTGAAAAGAGCAGTATGGTGAGGGGTATTAACCTTCCATATATCCACATGATGTTTATTTTTTCTTTTTTAATATTTTTCTTTTCCTTTTTAAACTTTTGAAATTAATTAATGATGGAAATATATTTGGTATGAATTGACATAATTTTTACTTGCTCTTTTTTTATGAATGGAAGATACGGAGTAATAAACAGTAAAGGCCGTGTTATGGTGGGGCTGTGACTCTGTGATATTAACCACACCGTCACTAAGTCAACGAATACATGTTATCTTTTCCTTTTGAGTGAACTACTTAGATAGTACTCTCTCCGTCTCTAAAGAATAAAGAATATGCATTTTAGGGTTGGCACGAATTTTAATGCAAAATTGGTAAAATAAGAGAGATGTAGAAAGGAAAAGTAGTTAAATTGTTGTTAGTGGAGAATGGGTTCCACCTCTTAGAGAGAGAGAATTTCTAAAATTGGAAAGTGCATATTTTTGTGGGAGAGACTAAAAAGGAAAAAATGTATATTCTTGTGGGACGGATAGGGTACCTGATCTTTGTTTTGTATCATTTTTAGCACCTAAAAATCACATTTTGAGTACCTGATGCTAATTTTCACCCCAATGAAAATCACATTTTTACATTTTTGCCATGGAGGATATTTTTGAGCATACACAAAAAGAGGACCTAAAAGGATATATATAGGGATGTCAATGTAGCCCGAAACTCGTGGGCTGGCCCGAATAGCCCGCCAAATTTATAGGTTAGGGCTAAAAATTTATAGCCCGATAAAATTACAGCCTGATAGGCCCGCACTCAATTAACCTGCAACCTATTAGGGCTAGACCCGAAAACCCGAAAAAATTTCTATCATTCTATTTGTTTAACTCTAATTCGACACTTCATTAGTTATTTTATAACACATATAACTAAAAAAATAACTTTCAATTCTACATATTAAATATATAAATTATATATTAAATTTTTATTAACATAATAATAGCTAAATAATTAAAAACGTCAAATTCACTAAAATATATATTTAAATTTTAAAAACATGCTTTAAAATTTCTTGGTGTTTATGTTTTATTTTGCATAAATCTCAAATATTAGTATTTGATCATGTTTATGTTTGAGTTTAAGCATATATCTCAAATTTACCATAATAAATATTTTACATTTTATAAATATAACTAATTTTTCACAATTACTTATTGAATTGATCGGATGTTAATTTTATCGGTTACAACCCGATTAACCTGTTGGGCTAGCCCGAAATCCGAGCTTTTAGGGTTAGGGTTGAACTTTCATAACACGAAAAAATCACAACCCGATTATCCCGCACCCGATTGACCCGCAACTCGAATAGGATTGGCCCGATTGACATTCCTAGATATATATATCTTCTCTATCTTTCTCTTCTATATTATTATAATAATTATTACTACTATTATTATTATGATGTAATAAATTAATATTTAATTTATTTTTTAATATAATTTAAATTATGAGTCATACTTAATGAAATTTGATATGCTGAGCACTTATAAGGAACGACATTGTTAGTGCCACTTTCCACTTCATCTCTCCTTTCGTTCTCTTAAATCAATTTCACGCATTTCTTCTACAATTCTCAAACGCCACTTAAAAGCTCTGGCCTGCTTCGATGAAGAGGATGGTGTAGACGGTTTTCTTCATCTCTCTTGATTTTTATTTAATTCTCATTCTATAGATCATCACAAACTCAGCGCTACCTACGCTTCGAACTCCATCCATAGAGGAACTTTTCTCAACAATTGATGCTTAGGATGATTTGATTTCATTGTACTTAAGATGGATTGAGTGTACCCGATTGGAAATTAGTGACTTAGTATGTGAAATATACAAATGGAGTAGTTTTTGAATGTTGATTCAGAATTTGGATCTTTCATAGTACTACTATGAAAATTGAATTGCTTGATTTTGAGATTGTGGGTAATTAGATTGATAATTCTTGCAACCTAGATCCTTTGAGAAAATTCTTAAGTAAAAGATTGTACTTATTCAACAAACACTTTTTTCATTTTTTTCTACAGCCTAATTTCATCTTGATTTTTGTTTCTCATTATGCAGACAATTGTGCTCATGAGATAGAGGTGCCGGTAATCAACAAGATGCTTCTGGAAACAGGCTTCTACAAGGTGTTGGGATCTGGATATCACAAAGGATCAAGGATCACATCTTGAATCGTCTTTGTCTGCATAATGAGAAAGAAGAAACAAATGGGTTATGGATAGCTTCTATTTTTCCCAAACTCACCGGAAAATAATGCAAATACAGAGCTTAAATAAAATCATTCTTCAGTCTAAATCGAATTCTTATTTGCTCTGAGTCTCATTTTGAACCAACTAGCAAGACTACAAATAGCAATTCTTTATAACTAATTATTAGAGATTGAAATAATATACAAAAAGCAACAGATAATATAACAGTAGAAGATGTCAAGCAACCCAACAACTGTTGAAGATGTCAATCGCCTATTAACTACTACAGATTATAAAGTTCAAAACTTGCAAATACTATCACAAATAAATTAAGGTTTGAAGAATCGAAAAGAGGTTAACAAAACTAAGATTATATGAAAGGCCAACTCCAGTAATCAAATTAGCCAACATCAACAAAGAAAAAGTAACATAACAGTTCAAAAAGAGAGATCATTCTGATCAAGTCTTCTCATTCTTGCTGCTTATTTCTCACTCTCTTTTGTCATGACTAACACATTGCTTCTTCAAATCCAATCCAATTGCATTTGCATCATTCCTTTTACACATATCATATAACACTTCTTCCACATCACATCCAAAGTGAATAGTATATTATAAACTACAGATAAAGTGTAAAAGAAACATTGATACGCAGATTTAAGCAATGGGGGTGGAAATTTCAATTCGGAGCAAAGTTGGGGGAGTATTAAAATGGCCGACGCTTTTACCATCAAGAATGAGAAGGAAACAAGAGAGATGAAGAAAACCGTAGACACCATCCTCCTGCACTATCATCCTCTTCATCGAAGCAGGCCAGAAATAATAAATGCCGCACTTTCCTTTTTAGTTTGTCCCACAAAAAATGTTACATTTTCTTTTTTTGAAAAAATTTCCTTTCACATTAATATAAATATATTATTTTCTCTTTCCACTTAACACATAAAAACACCTCCTAAAATCTCGTGTCAATCTCCAAATGGGGCGGAGGGAGTATTTTTAAAGATTTTTTTACTTAATTTTGTGAAATTAAACTGTATTAGTTGTACCCTAAAAATCACGACAAATATTAATTTATTTTTGCAAAAACTCGTCTAAGATATCCTTTATTAGTGATGACGTAATCACCATACTCTACAATGCAGGAATATTCTGAAAATATTTATCCTCTTTAAATTTTGGAAAATAAGATTATATACGTATAAGCAGCTCGAAGCAAGCTTTTAATATCAACCCAAGTCTCTCCTTATACCACACACTCGCACTTTAGTACTTCCTCTGACTCATAATAGATGCTGCACTTAGGAATTGACACAGAATTTTAGGAGATGTTGTTTTATGTATTAAGTGGATAGAGAAAATAATACTCCCTCCGTCCCGGAGTATTAGACTCACTTCTTTTGGGCACATGATTTAAGGAATTGATATTTAAATAGTTAAAGTGGAGAGAGTAAAGTATGAGAGAGAAAAAAAGTAGGAGAGAGAAGAGAGAAAAAAGTAGGTGGAGAATAAAATAAGATAGATGCTTTTTGCTAAAAAAAAGAAATGAGTCTAATATATTGGGATATCCCAAAAAGAAAAGTTGGTTCTAATACCTTAGGACGGAGGGAGTAGATTATATTTATATTAATGTGAGAGAGAATTTTTTCCAGAAAAAGTACTATGGGACGGTGAGAATATGTTGGAATGCAATTGGTGGCAGCATGGTCTGGGAAACTCCACAACGGTCCATCCCTCTCCAGCAATGCACTTATCCCACTTAACACTACCCCACCCAACAGACAACATTTTCTGCTTATCAAAATATTTAAAAATCAAACTAATTTTAAGAAATCTACATCCCTTTCTTCTCTCGCGCATAATACGGCATACCCAAATATTTCCCGAAAGTTTTTGTTCTTTAATTTCTAAAATGTATTATTTCTTATGCGAAATTGATCAAATTTGATTATCTTTGATTCACTAGTTGATAAAAAAGGTCAAGTATTTGTAAGAGTAAAAACTCAAGTTCGGAGTAAGGTTTAAACTAGATAATTATAAGATTGTGGTTTTTTGGTGTCAGGCAACAACGACTATAGGAATTTAACGAGATAAAGTGTGGCTGATTGTTAAAGGCGGCAATCAAATGCGTGTTTTCATTTTGGGGTGTAAATACTTTCATGCCCTACTTGGTATGGTGGAATGGAATGGCATTTCTAACTCTATTTCAATTCTTTGCTTAGTATATTTTGCTCTTAGGAATAACCAATTCCTTTGGAATCACTATTCCATTCCACATGAGAATTGTCATTCTATCCATTTGGCTAAGGAATGGTCATTCCATTCCATTTCATTTCCTTTCTTCTTATTTTAAATTTTAACAAAATTATATAAATATTATTTTATTTATATTTAAATTTAATATCATCATAATTTTATAATAAAATTAAAATTTTAAAATTTTTAATAATTGAAAAATCCACACACACTACACACATTTCACATATTTCACACACTACACACACTTCACATATTTCACACGCTTCACACATTTCACAAACTTCACATACTTCACACACTACACACACTTCACACACTACACACATCACACACATTTCACATATTTCACACACTTCACACATTTCACACATTACACATATTTTATATATTTCACATGCTACGCACGTTTCACATCAGTTAAAAAATTTAGTGGAGTAAATGAAAATGAGAATAACTACATTCCGAAAATAGCATGAATTGAAAATATTGATACGTTCAAATCGAAATTCCCTAATTGTGTGCTGAAAAGATGATGAGCTGGAGTAATATTTGAATAATATAGTACATGGTTTGGGCACTTTAAAGAATTACTTTACTTTTTTTCGTCATCATTATGACAATTTAAGATAAATCAATATATTCTCTACTTTGCTTATTTATTTTGAGGATTAGGCAAACATACTATATCAAGAAAAAAATAATAATAATTTCATATATACAATCATGTAGAACACGTTCAAAAGTGACTTGTCCTCATAGATAAAATCGAAATCAAAAGTGGCTAATTTACAACATAGGGCATGTCGCGACATAAGAACAAAAAAATCTAAAGGAAGACGAACTAATTGTAGATTACCAATAGTAAAACAAAAGTGAAGGGGGACGGCCGGACGGGTCCATTGTAAACCATCCTCCTATCTAACAAAGGGATGAGACATTGTGTTACAAAGGGATGAAATATGTGTGTAGTGTGTGTAGTGTGTGAAGTGCGTGTAGTGTATGAAATGTGTGTAGTATGTGAAGTGCGTGTAGTGTGTAAAATGTGTGTAGTGTGTGAAATGTGTGTAGTGCGTGTAGTGTGTGTAGTGTGTGAAATGTGTGTAGTACTTTTTTTGGTAGAATCAACATATTAATTATTCATATTTCATTCCATTCAATTTCCATATTAACTTGTAGTTATCAAACAAAGGAATGGAAACGTTAAGTAATAACAATTCTATTCCTTTTGCATTTCTTGTGCTTATCAAGCACAAGAATTCCCACCTGCATTTCATTCTCATCTTCATTCCATTCCCTCCTCATTCCATTTCATCATACCAAGAAGCCTCTAACTAAGAGAAGTTTCACTGATTCTTTGGTTAGAGAGTCCATATTCTCTAGATTTACAAGAAAGGCCTATATAATCTAGGAAAGCAATTTCGACTTCACTTGATGGGAAGGTGGAGAGAGCATCGGTGCCAGAAAACCCGTTGGCCCTGTGCAACGGTGATCGACGCACTATTGTAGTGGGGTGGCGGGGGCAACCTAATTGCGGACGGATGGAGGGAGCGAATACAAGTCCTGTTTTTCCATTTTAGTCCGTCCGCGAATAGGAGTCCCAATTCACTTTTATTATAAGAGTGAATTACATATTTATGACCTATACTTATTACGACGCACGTTTGCGGTCCCTATACTTGCAAAATATCATTGGCGGTTCCTATACTTGTATTTATGCACGTTTTAAGGTTATTTTCTTTTTTTGACATTTTTAGGACAAAAATACCCCCAAATAAATGAAGGGCAAATTTATATACTACTATTTTCTCTCCTTTTTCTTTCTTCTTCATTTTTTTCTCTTTCTTCTTTCTGTAAATGACTTGTATAATTACAAGAAAAATTGAGATGAGACATATTTGAAGAAGGATATAAGACAAATCAAATATTCAGCTAAGAAGTTTATTTTACATTATTTTGTTAGAATTGCGAAGAGAAATTTCTGATGAAAGAACCCACATAAGTTGCAGGCACCGCCCACTTGCTAAATACACACAACCAAAATTACCATAATTTCATCCATTCCATTTATCGCTTATTATTCCTCACTTTACGAATGATTGGATTCAGATATTCACTTGTTGAAATTCGTCATTCAAATTTTTAATCTTTTATTTACGGGATCATTAATTAAAATTCTCCACATTTGAAGCATAATCACAAATACTCTAGTGTGATGAAGGAAAATGACGTGAAAATGTAAAATTTATCATCATATGATTAAATTTCTCAAAAAATTTAGCAGAGCACAAGGAAATAAGAATAACAAACCTATAATTTTAGTTCTAATTTTATTATAGACAAAGGAAAAAAGAAAAGGAGGAGGAGGAAAGAGAGAAAATAGTGTACAAATTTTCCCTCAGCTCTTTTGGGGTATTTTCATCCAAAAAAAGATAAAAAAATGAAAAGAACCTTAAAACGTGCATAAGTACAAGTATATAGACCGCAAATGATATTTTGCAAGTATAGGGACCGCAAACGTTCGTCGTGATAAGTATAGGCCCTAAATATGTAATTCACTCTTATTATAAATGGTACTAGGGTCTCACATTCAACTAACTCATTTCACTCGCATTTCATTTAAAACTAATATATACAAGTGAGACTCCTATTCCACTAACTTTTTTCCACCCACTTTTTTTTACATTTCTTAAAATGCGTGCCGCCAATAAATGAGACTCCTAATGGCGGATGGATAGAGTATTTGTTTTCTAAATCAAAAACTAAAATAACAAAATACGAAAAATAGTGAAATAAGTTGTGCCGGATTTTGGAGCTTAAGGTGTTGCAGGTGTTGGAGCTGAATTTAAAATGCTAGCGTGATAGGTTAAAAAATAGGTCGTGACAATTTTTTTATCTAGTATCGTCGATGTCCTAATAATGGTTTGCTTATTGAAGGAGAAATATTTTAACAACTAAGCTATAATACATTCGTTTCATTGTAGAAATATTTCTTTTGGACACAAGATTTATTAAAGTTGTGTTTGAATTAATTGAGAGAAAATAAAGTACTCACCATGTTCCATGTTAATTGAGTCATTTATCTATTTTGGGAAGTTCCAAGATAATTGAGATATTTCTATTTTTTTGTAAAAGTTAACCCTCTCACTTACTTTATTCTCTCTTCATCTCTCTTATTTTATTCATTATCCACTTAACACACTATTTTTAATCTTCGTGACAAAAAAAAAACACTTCAATTAGCAAGGAATGGAAGGAGTAGAAAATATGAAGTGAAAAGAAAGTATTCCCTCCGTTTGATAGTAGTAGAGACATTCTTTTCGGCACGAAAATTAAATAAAAAGATAATAAAGTAGGAGAAATGAAAAGTAAATGAGAAGAAATGTATTGACTTTTAATAAAAAAAAGGAAATGACTACACTACTATGGAACGTACCAAAATGACAAAATGACTCCATTATTATAGAACAGAGGAAGTAAGAAAAAGTAAATGCGTTGCTTTTTGCTAAAAATATTAATTCAACTAAAGTAAGACAATAAAAAAAAATACTCATCCAACTAAAATGGGATAAATAGAGCATAAAGAAAGCATAAGAGCATCCACTATAGGTGGACACTTTTTGGTGGACAACTTTTTTTTTTGTCCATAGCCTCATTTTATTTGTCCACAGCCACAAAAAAAAGTGTCTGCAGCAATAGTGGACACTTTTTGGTGAACAAATTTCACTTTGTTTTTTTTGTTGTATATTTTAATTCAATTACAATTAAAATTATCGGACTAAAAATAATTAGAGAAAAACGGCTAGTGCAATAAAATTAAAATTGAAAACTAAATTTTCGTCGGATTAAAGTGAGGGGAAAATTACAACGAAAATTTGATCTACGGAAAATCACACATGTTCTTCAGGCTACGCCGCCTCCCCTACGTGCCCAGACCTCTTCAATCAAATCGACCTGGAGTTGGTCATGTGCTGTGCTCCTGCGTATATCAGCAAAACGTTGGATCAGATATTCATTACTACGTGGTACACCCATCTGTATCGGCGTGGAGGCAACGCCGTGACTTGTACTTGCACCATCTTCCGGCGCCCAACGTTCTGCAGCAAATCCTTCATCTTCTATTATCATATTGCACTCATATTGTGCAATATGATACATGCTACCATAATATTCGCGACATCATCTTCGTGCCAAACTCGTGCCGGGCAGCGTAGAATGGCCCATCGCGCTTGGAGCACACCAAAAGCTCGCTCAACATCTTTCCTAGCGGCCTCTTGTTTTCGCGCAAAATATTGTCTCTTCGCTCCAGCCGGTTGGCGAAGTGTCTTGACGAATACGGGCCAACGAGGGTATATTCCATCTGCCAAATAGTATCCCATGCGATACTGCGTGCCATTTGCTACAAAACTGATCTCTGGACCCTCTCCCCGGCACTCATCATTGAAGATAGGTGACGACTGCAGAACGTTGATGCCGTTGTTCGAACCTGCAACACCGAAATACGCATGCCAGATCCGCAAACGGTAGTCAGCAACGGCTTCGAGGATCATCGACGGATGTTTCTGCTTGAAACCGGTAGTGAACTGGCCTTTCCACGCCACCGGGCAGTTTTTCCACTCCCAATGCATGCAATCAATGCTGCCCATCATCCCGGGGAAACTGTGCACCGCACCGTGCATATCTAGCAGTCTCTGGCACTCATCAGGGGTTGGCTTTCGTAGGAACTCCGGACCAAAGACTTCCTGAATGCCCTTACAAAACTGTCGGAGCACATTTAGACTAGTCGCCTCACCCATCTGTAGGTATTCGTCGAACATATCAACCGGGCCGGCATAGGCAAGCTGCCTAATTGCAGAGGTGCATTTCTGCAAAGTAGACAGTCCGATCCGGCCAGTGCAATCACTCCGGAGCGTGAAGCACTCGAACCGGTCCGCCAATGTCGTCGCTATATGGGTAAAGAGCGGACGCGACATTCTGAAACGCCGACGAAAAATCTCAGCCGGGTAACGAGGGTCAGCGCTGAAGTAGTCGGCCATAAGCCGATCAGCCGCTCCGACATGGTCTCGTGGGATTGTCCGACGATGACGAATCGCACGAGGGATCGCCGCCGCCGCCGCCGCATCCTCGTCGGCCTCCCTCTGCACCTCTTGAATCAAAGAATCCCATGCTTGATTCCACAAATCATCCATAATTGAAAAGCTTTTAGAGATAGAAAATTTGGATAGAAAGTGAAATGGGTGTGAAGATGTGTGGGGAGAGAAGATGAAAATGGGAGGAATATTTATAAAAAACCCAACAAATTCGAAATTTTTTTAAAAAAAAAAAAATCCGGCGACCGCCGCGGCGGTTTCGCTGCGCAATAGATAGGCGCGGCGGCGGCCGCGATTCTCTCTCATGCGGCCCGTCCTCGCCGCAAAGCCGGCGATGCCCCTTCCGCCCCAAGATTTTCATCCGCCCGCGGGGCGGACGCCTTCCCCCCTATAGACCGCCGCGGCTAAGCCGCCTCCGGGGCGGCCGGCGCGCCGCCCCTATAGTGGTTGCTCTAATTGCTTACTTGATCTTAATTACGTAGGAGTACAACCGAGGTAGTGATAATTTGACGTCATGTCATGTCAGATTTAAGTTAGGAGAAAATATAAATTTGTTATAAATTTACAAATTTATGTAAGTATTTTAAGTACTACTCCGTCAAGCTAAGATGACACACTTTTCTTATTGGTTTGTCTCAATTAAGAATCGCAGGACCGGAGGGTGTATATAATAAGGAAATGGTTCAATTGAAAACTAATTTGCAGCAATATCAATGGCAATAGGCAGGAGTGGGAATAAGAAATTTGTTGTGGGTTTTACATCTATGCAATTTTGAGATCGCTGCAATTTTGAGATTTCTTCAATTTTAGGAGAACCAAGAAATTGAAATATGTTTTGTGGAATTTCATTTTAGAGAAAAAAAAATTCATGGAGAGAGAACTACAACAATGTTGACGTATAATTAGATCTAATGGAAAAAAAAATTAATTTGTCACTCAAATTGAGCACTCACCAGAACATATCTCTTGAAAACTATCATAAAATGAGAACATATTAGCTAGATGCACAAGTTATACTCCCTCTATATACAAGTCCCGTTTTTTCATTTTGGTCTGTCCGCAAATAAGAGTCTCGGTTCATAATTACTATAAATGGTACATTCCACTAACTCACTCCACTCACATTTCATTTAAAACTAATATATTCAAGTGGGACTCATAATCCACTAACTTTCTTGCCTTCACTTTTCTTAAAACTTTTTAATGGGACTCTTATTCACGAATGGTGGGAGTATTGGTTATTAATTGATATCAGTCTGCGTATTTTGAATCACGAATGGAGGGAGTATTGGTTATTAATTGATATCAGTCTGCGTATTTTGAATCACCAACTGATTCAATTTTTTATTCATGATAGTTATCAATTGAACTGTTTGTTATATATTTATTTATAATTTTTAAAACTTGTGTGCAAAATCAAAATCCTCCAAGTATTTAAGACCAATAGTCCTTATCTTAGACAAATAATAATGCTATTTTATGGTTGTTAGAGACAGATAAGATAAAAAAAAATCGAGTATTTAATAGCCAATAATGATCCTTATCATTGATTTGATAAATTAATAATGCTAATACCTTATTTCTAGTTAGAAATAGATAGGATAGAAGAGAATTAGGGGCCGTTTGGTAGCTATGTTTCGCCTAGATAAGAGATTAATCTGGGTTTATTTGTGTGTTTGGTAGTTATGTTACCAAATATAGTAGCCCGTGTTTTATTTCCGGCCCGCATAAAGCCCACTGAAAATCTTATGTTTTAGTCATATTTGTAACTACCCAAAATCCTATGTTATTTATCATGAAAGCCTAGTTAAGTTAGCAAAATACAATTTTACCCATCAAAATTTCTAACCCATCAATTTTACTTAGTTGTTGTATTGAAGGACGTCATTTTCCTATTAAATCATATTAAGAATTTTGTTGATGTCAATTTGTTGTTCTAATTATATTACTTTGTTATTTTATTTACATTATATTATATTATAATATTCTCATTATATTACTTTATGTTCTCGTTATATTACTTTACATTAAATCATATTATATTCTCATTATATTACTTTATTTACATTATATTATATTATACTTATAATTACGTAATACTTGAAGGCAATTACTTTTGTTTTAAACATAACGCTTTAAACTTCAAAAAATTGAACATATAAAATTTGATACTTGATAAAATATTTTCATATAGAATTTGTCCAAAATAATAATGGATTATTCATAAAAATTTTCCAAAATTATTAATGCTCACAAAAATAGAATACCAAAATAAATATAAGTTTTTTGATATAAAGATGCTAATTTTTGTAAGGAGTTTAGCTTGAAAAGATGTTAATTTTAAACAAAACGATTTTATAGGAATTATTAGGGCAAAATGATGATAGTTTAGTAATTAACTTAAACTAATGAGGATAATTTTGAGAATCATAATTTTAATCCTTACTTGTGACTTATTGTACCAAACACTAC
Organism: Salvia hispanica; assembly: GCF_029641045.1. NCBI lineage: Eukaryota > Viridiplantae > Streptophyta > Magnoliopsida > Lamiales > Lamiaceae > Salvia > Salvia hispanica. The sequence continues at coordinate 11,811,834 of NC_142696.1, read as the reverse complement.
AATAAGATAACTCACAATTATCTTAATCTACCAAACACCCAATATATGTAAATTAACTAATCGAAACTATGATTACTATCATAATGGTATCATGTCTAGTCTAAACATGACATAGCTACCAAACAAGGCCTTAGTAATTTAATTTGTAAAATAGTTGCATTTAACATACGGATTTGATTAGCCTATGATTTGGCAGGAAAGAAGCAAGCCTGCGATGGTGGATATATTGGTGCGGGGCCTCCATGACTGTCACATGCGGTGAGAAATTGGGAATCATAACAAAAGTACCAACATTTAATGGTCAAACCTCCCCTCACCACCGTGTTAAATGTTTTTGTCTATTTACTGCCCCTCTCAAAATCAATCCAGGTAGCTTGGTTTTTACTGTTTCTTCTTCATCTTCCCTTTTTGAGACATTTTTCACTGCAAATTCTGCACTAAATGGAACTTTCACCTATCACCCTTCTCTATATAAATGCAACCCTCAACCATAAATGATAATTTCCGTCGCTTTCTCATCTCTGATTCTCATGACAAAAGCGACTCTTCATCTCTGACCCCCCCCCCCCCCCATGTTTTTCTACCTCTCACTTTTCCCATTTTCTCTTTGCTTTTCTCTTCTTCCCTATTAATCTCTCTTAATTCAGGATTTTTAGGGTTTCATAAGGTCTTTTAAATGTTAATCCATAGCAATATTATTTTATTCTAGATTTTTTTTTTTTTACTTTTTCCCAAATATTATTTCCTTTTCTAGATAGTGGGTTTCATCATGTGTTTCTGATCGCCTTACAAAGAACACCCATTAAAGCTAGGGTTTTTTGCAAAAGTAGCTTGGATGGGTCAAAAGCTGGATTTCATCATGTTTCGATTGAAATAAGAGCCACCAATTTAATGGAGTAGCATCGTGAGGTTTGCTTCACTACCTATAAATTTATTTCCATCTTTTATGTTTTTTCTATGCCTGCATTTAAATTTTAAGCACACTAGAATTTCAAAACTAGTCTTAACATTTTCTAGATAATCAACATATTTTTTATGTTTCCTCATTGATTAATATGTCACTTATATTTAAAGTTGTGTACTTTTCAAAACTAGTCTTAACATTTTCTAGATAATCAACATATTTTTTATGTTTCCTCATTGATTAATATGTCACTTATATTTAAATTTTAAGCACACTAGAATTTCAAAACTAGTCTTAACATTTTCTAGATAATCAACATATTTTTTATGTTTCCTCATTGATTAATATGTCACTTATATTTAAAGTTGTGTACTTTTCTTTTCCGTTTCTGTTGTGGCGGTTTAGTTATTATAGATTTAGTGTTAGCTACAGTAATCTTCCTGATATTTATTATAGCACTAGTTAGTACTTTCAATCCACTTACTCCAAAATACTCTCTCTCTCTCTCTCTCTCTCTCTCTCTCCCTTTTCTTTTCTTCTCTGCTAATAAATATCTATGGTATTGTGTTTTGATCCACATCTTGAATTTGGATTCAGATTCACTTTGCACAGTGTGAAGTCATAAGGTATTCTTCTTGTTTCATATTGTATTGTATCAATCATTTTGATTCAGTCTGCAGCTAATGCTTGAGTTACATGAATAATTGATCTAATACTATGTGTTTTTTTACCTTTTAATTTTTGTATGTTGTGCTAGAAAATAAGATTTAAATATTAGGGCTGTTTGTTTGAGAAAATAGGAACTTCATTGAGATCAGAATAGCATGAAAGTGAGAAATGTGTTAGTAGTTAGCATTGAGGAATGGTCTAAAAGAGCTTCTTTCAGCCCACTCATGGCTGAGATTTGGGGTTGAACTAGCTGCCGACTCATTCGTTTAACCATTCCGTAGAATGCAAGGACCTTGTGCTACTGTGGTTGAGTGAATGATGCGGGAGATAGTTTCACGTCCCTCTCCGTCTATGCTTGGACTGAAGGGAGCTCCTCTTGCTGTTCCCTTCATCTTGTTTCGATAGGATATCGCCTTGTTTCAATGTCATATCTAGTGTTTTATAACTTGAAGTCATGTTATCTTCGTTGTTTGCAGCGTTCGTCAACAAGTCTATTATAAATTTTGTTGTTGTTGTTGCTGTTAATTTGTAGATAAAATGGTTATAAATTTCTGTGAATTGATTGGAATCTCTGTTTGATTCCCTCTCTGGCTCTTGCATTGGCTAATTCAACTTCAGAAAATGGGATTTCATACTTCATACTATTGAATTGCTTCCTTAGAACCATTGATTCGTCATTGACTAATTTCGAGATTGTATGAACAAAATCCACCCAAGTATCAATAATGCTAGATGGTGCGAGTGGAGTGCTCTTCATGGTGGGGTTTCTTGTTGCCTTTTTCAGGTCATATTAGTTCCTCTTTTCGCCAAGCCCGTTTTCTTTTTACAAGTTCCTAGGTTTTCTTTTACAGATTCACTTTATTCTCAGTATAACCAGGATACCATTCACCATCATTTTTACATCAGAAGATGATGAGTTTCTACCACCATGGTATTGATTGTTAACTCTATTTTGGAAGTTTTTAGTACTACATGTTATGTTGCAGTGTATAAGTGTGAATCCGGCCCACCATGGTTTTAGAGGTTCGTTGTGGACTATCTACGATGGCTCAGGTTAGTCTAAAGCTAGAATCATGGAATCCACTTCTTAACTTTCTAATCTTTAGTGTTGACATATATAATAAGTATATCTCAAATGATATCTTCTTTTCTAGTCCACTTGATTTGTTATCTCATGCATGGATGTACATAAAGTCGATTGTTCTTAAAATAAGGTGATTTAATCTAGGTGACAGCTTACATATATAAATGTTGATAGATTTGATTAACTTAATATATGGCTCTGCAACTTTTTTAATTCCATATGTGCAGCTGATCTTTTCTTGGTTGTTGTAAGAAGACAAAAGCAAGAACCACTATATAGATGTTGCCAAAAATGGATGGAAAATATTCTTGTTAACGCCCTGTTTTAGGAAATGGAAAGTATTTCTTTATTGGAATGATTAGTGGTTCTAATATAAACCCTGTGATATTAGTATTTGATAGTACATCAATCATATTTAATCCCTTTTCTTGATCGAATCAAATAGATTCCATTTGTAGGGTGGTCCCTGGTTACTTCATGTGTATTGGTTTTCCTCATTCTACTTTTCTTCTAAACATAGCTGCTGAATTATTGGTCTAGTTTTCTTTTCTAACTATTTTATTGTGAAAACATGTGGTAAATTGTTGATGGAGGTTGCCTTTCTCTGTGATTGCTCAGATCGATGAAGCCTATTTCGAATCAAAGTTATCGAATTCTAGAAACAGAAGGAGGGTGGTGGTGGTAGTGGTGTGGAGTGTTGCATTATTAGGGCTTATTGTGTGAAGAGATAAGATAGATAATCACATAATGGAGGATCTTGGTGGTCCTGGTTGAAGAAATGTGGTGATGGTACAGGTTTTTATTTGAATGCAACTCAAAGTTTGGAGCAGTATATGTCGGCTCTGCATGTGCTACTGCTTCTTTAATGTTTGTAAATTCTGTACCCTCTCAATTTTTTGCTGTGAAATTTCATTTGATAAATCAAGTTTGGTACACACGAGTCAAAGATCAAATAAAATTATACTATTATCAGAACATTAGGTGATGGAAATTTAGTAGCATATGTTTATTGAGAGGGGGGGGGGGGGACCAGATGTGGGGAAGGTGAAATTTTTTGCATTATGTTTGGGCTAGTGGTATACTATATGATATGCCCACTTGGCCTTTGATTACTTGATCCATAAGTATGTCATTAGATGGATTAACAAAATTTATGCCCTATGTTTACATTCAGTCTAATGCATCAACTTGAATTATATACACTCAGTCCCATTAAATATGAAATGTTTTCAATTTTGAGATGTCTTATTAAAAATGAAATGCTTCTTGAAATGGAAATACCATCCTCTATTTTTTCTCTGTCCATTAACTCATAAAACAATACTCTCTCCGTCCCAAAGAAGATAACCATGGGTGGCATGGGATTTTATGTAATTTTATTTTGTGTGTTAAGTGGAGAGAATAAAGTTAGAGAGAGAATAAAGTAACGATAAAATTGTTTTTATTTTAGTAATGAGTCATCTTCGTTGGGACAAGCCAAAAGAGCAAAATGGGTTATCTTTGATGGAATGGAAGAAGTACTACATAAAATCTCGTGCTAGAAAGTAAACTTTTGGGAGAATAACGTCCATGTGACTTATGAGTTACATTGATTAATTTCATTATTACCTGTCTAAGTCGAGCAATGATATGTTGCATAATAAATGAATAAAATACTAGCTCTAACAAAAAATGAATAATTGAGCTTCGATTTTATGATATCAATATCAATTTTTAATGTCAGAATAAAGGATGTGTCATATACATTAAGCACTAAAGATTTTAAAGTGAATTATATTTTTAGGTCCTATACTCACAGCGACGAACATTTGCGGTCCCTATATTTGCAAAATATCATTTGCAGTCCCTATACTATACCAATTGCTCATTTTAGGTGCTTTTTTACTTTTTGACTAAATTTTCGTACAAAAATGCCCCCAAAAGACTAAAGAGCATTTTTATACACTCACTCTCCAAATATAGATACTACTTATTGGATATTTATGTTAGTCTGAGTACTTTAACTATGATTTATATTTTATTCGAATTATTTTTGTTTAGATTGTTATGGGATAAAAAATATGCATAATTTTAATCTTGGATTTTAACTTAATAAAAATTGATTTATTATAAAGAACATATTCTATTTCCTCAAACTAAAATGAATCAATTAAAATGATGATTTTATAAAAAGGGGGGGGGGTTGTTTAACATTTGAAAAGTCTTTAGAAAATTTTAAAATATCGTGGCTTTAAAGCACAAACAATTTAATATTTTAATATTTCAAAATATATTGCAATAGTTGTAATTAAAAATAATATTATATTGCTATTATTTCATTTTTATTGCCAACTAGGTTACTTCTTCCTGAAGAAGTCGGAAACCATTTTTAATCTCTAACTCTCTCAGATTCAACCTTTCTCATTCATTCAACAATATGACCATTTACTATTATGGAGCAGAATTTTCGTAAGAGCTAAATATAATTTGTAAAAATTTAGAAAATTTTTGAAGAAGAAAAACTAAAAAAAAAAATTGGGTAGGGTAAAAACTAAAACGCCACACCCTTCATTTTTACGAGTTCCGCCCCTGTGGGTTGTGCACAATGACACTATAACCAATCCAAACAAAATTATTCGAATAAAACACAAGTCATAGTTAAAGTACCCAAGCTAACATAAATATAAAAATAAGTAGTATTACCTACTTTTGGAGAATGAGTGTATAAAAATGCCTTTTAGGCTTTTGAGGGCGTTTTTGTCAGAAAATGTGGTCAACATGTGAAAAAGCACCTGAAACGAGCAATTGGTATGGTATGAAAATCACAAATGATATTTTGCAAGTATATGGACCGCAAATGTTCGTCGTTGAAAGTATAGACCCTAAAAATGTAATTCACTCAAGATTTTAAACCGAACGTGTTTATTGAGATTTTATGTTAATTTTCGAGTCTAGGACATGAAAATGAATGTGTCTATAGTGCTATGATTGTTTTTGAGGATACAAATCATAAATTATCATATACATGGCACAGAGAGAAAAACAAAGATTTTTTCAATTTTTTTTTTTTTATACTGAAAAGTATGTGTTTCTTTTTTCTTAAAATATAAATCTTCCTTTTCCCTACCGTTTGCGATTGTATCACTTTTAAAACTCTAAAATCAAACCAATCGTATATACATTTAATTACATATTTTACTGGCCTATAAACGAAAAGAGAGATAGTTAAAAAATATTATGAAAACACAATTGACATAATTAAATACCAAACGATTCATAGAAACTTAAATTGTACACTGAAATTAAATAGTGAATTTGAATTACAGTATCCAAAGTTTGAAAATTAACGCATGTTTGTTGGTATGTAAAACAAGCAACTATCAAAGGTATGAGAGGTCTAAGCATTATGTAAACTCAAGGGAACATATCACGATTCTGAAATAAGATTCCACTTCTATCAATTAATTAAGAATTTTATTTGCCATGTGATTTTGTTATTCATTACACTCAACCATATTTAAAATATCCAAATAAAAAGCATGTCATCGTTCTTAATCAAGCAATGATACTCTCAAACTCAAAATAGAATTAAGGAAATAGTGTCAATGACACCTCAAAACCCATCTCATTTTTGAATTTTTGACAAATAAATATTTTTGGATTTACATTTACCCTATAACGTACTCCACTTATCACTTTTGAGCTTTTGTAGATCATAGAAGGAATTTTAAACTTAAAATTAGTGTAAATGATTGGTGTAAACTCATTATTTGATGTGATATTTATACTAAAATAGGTTTGAATTTGTTATAAATAATTAAAGATCTTGAGATAATAAGACAAAAATAAAGCATAAAAAATGTGCAAATTAATTTTATTTTATTAATATGACCCTCAATGTCAATAGTCTGTTATATCAATTATCAGCCAACCATTTCAAAAGCTACCAAATGGCATGGAATAGTTGGCTACTTTCTTCTTTTCTTTTCTTTTTTCTCTTTCTCTCTCTCAGCTTCTCTCATATTCATTTGTTAGTTTTTTTATTTATTTATTTTGTTTCTCCTTTCTTTGTTTATTTCGTTTTCTTATATTTTATTTTTAATATATATCCCAATTTTTTATAAAGTGAACTACGCAGATAACTCCTGGACTTTGTGTTTTGCACGCCAATTCTTTAGACTTTAAAAATATCATGGATATAGTCCTTAATCTAAGGTGTAATCTCATTTTTTTTTACTTTTTCACTATTCACCCAATTTTTTACTGCAAATGTCCCCAAGACATGGAGGACAATTTTTTTCATTCATAAGCTAGGGCATCTGGTATCGAGTACGATATTTTCTCTATTTTTGTCTTTAGAGTCACATTTCAGTCCGTCCACAATAAGAGTCACATTTTGTCATTTCAATCCGTCCACAATAAGAGTCACATTGAACTTTGACCATAAATGGTAAATATATCTCACATTCTACTAACTCACTTCATTTAAACTTTATTACAAAACCAACTCCCTCCGTCCCTGAAAAGTATGAATTCTTTTCCTTTTAGTTCGTCCCATTTATTTTACCACGCATGAGATTACATCTTAGTCAAGAAACTACTCATAATATTTTAACGTTACAGACTATTGGCATGCAAAATACAAAGTTCAGAAACCATTTGCATAGTTAACTAGCTGCGCTACTATTCTACTAGTATAAACCAAAAGTTTATTCTTTCATAATTTTTCTTACATTTTTATTTTCACAAACATGTTATTATTGGAACTTATAGATCCAACCAAATAATTAAAATTTCTTGGTTCTAAAATTATCAAAATTTCGGAAATCAGTTACATATATTTTTTTTAAAAAAAAGAAAGTACTATATTAGGTTGAGTTGATATCAGTTACTACATTACATGGATAATAGCAAAAATATTTATTAAAAATTTAGTTGGAATAAATTAAAGGTTATGGTAATAGTCGCAAGAGATTTATGAAGTTTCGAAACCTTCAAAATATATCTCTAACTTAAATTACAAATAGTAAAAATAAAATCACCCTGAATTTCTAAAGCCGAAAACTATTACATGTGCAAAATTATCAAAGCACAATATTTTATTTTGAGTTAAGAACAATACTCCCTTCGTCCCAAGATAACTGACCTACTTCTTTTGGGCACGGGATTTAAGGAATGATATTTAAATAAGTTAAAATGGAGAGAGTAAAGTATGAGAAAGGGAAAAGTAGAGGAGAAAAGAGAGAATAAAGTAGGTGGAGAATAAAGTAAGAGAGATGACTTTTTGCTAAAAATAGAAATAGGTCACTTATAATGGGACACCCAAAAAAGGAATGCAAGTCACTTACCTTGGGACGGAGGGAGTATTAATTAACCTTATCTTTTATATTACTAATTAAAGTCTTCCAAAGGGGCCAATAGTAAGAATGTATGCATTCCAATATATAATCATAAATCATGAAATTCACTTTTTTTAAAAAAATTTAAATTTAAAATCTAACTTTGGAGGGTATTGCAAATTAGAAAGAGCTGTAATCAGATACTACTATAACTAATCATAGGATCATAATAACAATCAAACTTAGGCTAGCTATAATATTTAAAGATCTAATGGTCTAAATAATGTTATGGGAGTAATTCAAAAATATTGTTTTAATATAGAAAGTTATTAGGAATGTCATTCATATATACTACTATATATGGTGGTTTATATATTATATATGGTGTTTTTCGTGATTTTCGAAATATTAACTTAATACTATACTACAAACTATTAATATTATTACACGAGTATATCAACTCAATTATATCGATATTGTACGTATATTATTTAACATATTTTATATAAATATGTTGATATTCAACTATTAAATTCAAATGAATATTATCAAATTTTATCAATTCAAGCATATGCAATTAGGATACATTAAAATCTTTGTAAAGCTATTTTTAGTTTGATATACATAAAAAATAATTAAAATTAAAATAGTTATATGAATTTAAAGTTACGGAGAGTGTTTTTTAAGAAAGAAAGTGGTTAGTTATATTTTTTTCAGTAATACCTCTATATTTTTCCCATATGTATTAACATCGTCTTATTTAAATCACGACCTTTGATTTTCTATTTAAATCTCGACCTTTGATTTTCATATATGATGAATTAGGAATGGTCATTGTTATGTTACTAGGAGAAAGATATCATCCTACTAGAACCCTAATATACTTTTAAAGTGTTTTAATAAAATTATAATAATTTTTTACTTCCCCGCCTTATGGAATTAGACAATAACTTTACCATTTTTCGATCCGTTCAATAGAAATAGTCAATAACTACAAAAATGGTCCCTGGACTATGGGTTTATTTTGCTCATAGTCCCTAGGCTTTAAAAATATCGTCAGACATCTCTTGATACGAAAAATACCCATTTGAGTATTTAGGCAATTTGGTCTTTTTACACTTTTATCATTTTAAATCTGATATTATTTCGGTGATGTACTAAATCTGATATTATTTCAAAATTATCATTCTTCTTCTCTTTAGCTATCCTTCACTTTGTTTCTTTATTTCAATATTAGATTTAATTTTATAAAATTAAACTTTAAATTTCAATTTTTAAATATCAATAAATTTTTATTAATTAAAACTAGAGTAAATGTCAAAATTGTTCCTATACATATAGCTAGAATACGAATCGGATTCAAAACATTCACTTTTTGAAAATCGGGTCCAAAACATTTGAAATCGTTATCGAAGTGGTTTGAAATTGTTGTCGAAGTGGTCCTTTTCCGTAAAAGACTAACGATCAGCACCCAATTAACGATTTTTTGACTTAATTAGTATAATGATGAATACTAATTTAATAAAATTAAATAAAATTAAAAAAAATCAAAATAGAGTCCTCTGCTCCATAAATCTACGCCGCTGCCGCCTATCTCGTCGCCCAAATCAGCCCCAACACCTGCCACCTCAAGATCAATAAGCTCCGAAAAGGAGAAACACATGAATATCACTATGGAACGTGGCGAGGAGATCACCGACTACGTCCAAGGCCAAAAATTCAAATGGATCTGGATTTGGAGAAAAGTCATAACCTCTCACAAATTCCATCTCCTCAACTCGCCAAAATCAACCACAAACATCTCTACACGTAAGGCAGCACCGCGGCGGAAATTTAAAGTGGAGAGAGATTGAATTGTAGAGCAGCGGCGAACAGTTGGTTTCAGAAATTGATTAGAGAAAGATATGAATTTAAGTAAGATTGATTAAGAAGGAGGGAGAAAAGAGAGTACAATGATGGTTGAGCTGGAAGACGGAGAGAGGATGACAATGGGTTGGACCGAGGCAAGAGCATCGGCAATGAGGTCATGGAGCAGCAATACTGCTCGACTGACAACGAGCAGGCAGAGGCGACAGAAGCGAAGCCATCTTCCAGCAACAGTGACCGCGTCGGTGGAGATAACAATGTCGGACCGGCGAGATAGAGAATTGAGAGAGAGATGAGGAGGACCGAAGGAATGGGGGTTGATGGCAACAACAATGGTGGACGGCGACGGTTTTGATCTCGGATAGCAGCAATGCGGAGAAACACACGATGACAATGATTTGTGGAGGAGCGAGCAGAGGGAGAAAGACGCGACAACGTTGAGCACCGGAGAGAAGAAGAGAGAGATTCCGATTTAGGAAGAACGAAGGAGAGATAGAAGAGAAGGAAAAAGAGAGAGAAATAGTCGATTTTAGAATTTCTTAGCATTTTATTAATTTTTTATTTAATTTTGTTTAATTAATTATGCATTAGTAATTAATTAACCTTTAAAAATCATTAATTAGGCGTTGACCGTTAGTTTTTTACGGAAAAGGACCACTTCGACAACGATTTCAAATGTTTAGAACCACTTCGATAACGATTTCAAATGTTTTGGACCTGATTTTCAAAAAGTGAATGTTTGGATCAAATTCGTATTGTGGCTATATGTTTCAAACCAATTTTAACCTTTACTCCTAAAACTATTAACTCATGAACACTACTCACCCCCTCTTTATAGTGTCCAATAAAAATTAATAGTTTTAATCAATATTTATAGTGTCCATGAATTAATAGTTTTAATTAAAAAAATTTATTGATATTTAAAATTTGAAATTTGAAATTTAATTTTATAAATTTAAATATAATATTGAAATAAAGAAATAAAGTGAAGGATAGCAAAAGGGAAGAAGAATGATAATTTTGAAATAATATCAAATTTAGTACATCACTAAAATAAGAGTATCAGATTTAAAATGTTAAAAGTGTAAAAAGACTAAATTGCCCAAATGCTCAAAAGGGTATTTTTGTATCAAAAAATGGCAAAATGACTAATTTCGAGATAAACCCTTAGTCTAGGGATGTTTGGAGATATTTTTAAAGTCCAAGAACTATGAATGAGATAAACTCATAGTCCATGGACTATTTTTGTAGTTCACTCTTTATTTTACTCCCTCCGTCCCACTTAAGATGACACGTTTTCCTTTTTAGTTTGTCCCAATTAAGATGACACATTTCCTTTTTTGAAAACTTTCTCTCTCCAATAAATACACTCAACCACTTTTTCTCACTCTTATTAAAATATCCATCTTTCTTTATCTCTCTATTTTAATACTTACACTCAGCTTTTCTCTCTCCAATTAAACACTTTAACCAATAACTCCTAAAACCCCGTGCCAGTTAAACAATGTGTCATCTTAGTCGGGACGGAGGGAGTATTATTTAGAGTGAACTACGCAAATGGTCCATGAACTATGCGTTTCGCACGCAAACGGTACCTGAACTTTAAAAATATTATGGGTAGTCTCTGAACTAAGATGTAATCACATTCATGGTACTTTTTCACTATTCACACAATTTTGCACCAAAATGCACCAAGGCATAAAGGGTATTTTCAGACTTTCATATCTAGCAATTAGATATGATATTTTTCTCCATCTCTCTCTAATATTGGATATGTTATTTTTTCTTATAGTTTAAGTACCTAAAAATGATATTTTTCACTTCACTTTTTCAACCACTTTATGTCAAATCATCTTTCTCTTAAACTTAAATATATTAATCATAAAAATTATAAATTAATATCAAAATAATTTGTAGCTATATTTAATTTTTATTGTGATTTGATTATTTTTTTATATTAAAAATTAAATTTTGTAACTAGACCTAAAATTTTAAAAAATATTTTTATATTTAAAATTTTTAATTAATCTGAATATATTTAATTTTTGATATTGAAAAATAATTGAATCACAAGCAAAATTAAATTTAGCTACAAGTTATTATGAGTAATAATTAAACTTATAATTTTAATTTTGTGTTTAATATATTTATGAATTTCATTTTTTATTTTGATTTTTTATTAGTTTCCAAAAGTTTTAGAGAAAGAAAGAGAAAGAGTATAACGCAAAGTGATTGGAAAAGTGAAGTGAAAATATATTATTTCAGGTGCTCAAGAGAGAGATAGAAAAAATATCATATCTAGGTAATCGTATTTAGTATATAGATATGAAAGTAAAAAAATGTCATCCATGTCTTCGGGCATGTTTGGTGCAAAATTGTGATGAATTAGAAAAAACACGGTACATGTGATTATACCTTAGTTCAAAGACTACTCTTGATATTTTTAAAATTAAGGGACATTTTACGTGCGAAACGCATAGTTCAGGGACCATTTGCGTAGTTTACTCATATTTATTTCTTCTCCTTTTTACTTATTTTACCAAATCTCTTATTAAAACACGTGTCGTCCACAAATGAGATCATTTTGTGTGGACGGAGGAAGCGGGAGATACCAACAATTTCAAAATGGAACTCAAGTTCAACTTTTTAAGTGGAGAATGGTGAAATGAATTTTGAAAATACATATTTTCTTGTCATTAATGTGTTTTGTAAATTTTCTATAGAGTACTCCAACTTACAGATCGGAATCGATTTTAGCCATTTATGTGACAATTTATGTGTTTTGTACATTTTCTATAGAGTACACCATCTTAACAATATTTTGGTGCTATATAATTCTCAACTTAGTGACTGTTGTTTCATCCAAAAAAAATTACTGAGATGAGCACTTCTTCAGGCAGTGAAATTATACAACAGGTATTTACATATTCACTCTCTACTACTGAGATTTGAGCTCATATTTCCCCACATTCTAGTCATACAATATTTTATAAAATAGATTTTTTTGCTTCAAAGTATTGTTAGTTCGAAAATAAAATGCAAATCTTGTTTCTGAAAGGGTTCCATAGCTTCTTGGTTAGTTGTTCACAATAATTTTCATATATATGACAATATTACATTTTACATATGTACTATCATTTTACATAAATTGTGGGTAAGGAATTTGAATTGAATTAATTGATATTTTTGAATGTGTAGGAAGAGGAGGGCAACTTTCAAAATTGGGTGGATTCCTTTTTGAAAAAAATATTTTTTTTGAGAGATGTGAGAGCCCTGATGATATGCAGAAGAATGAACTGAATAGATATTGCATAAGTTGCGATGCACCAATTTGCAGGTATTGCATCAGAGTGGGAAGCACTGCAACCACAATATTCTCACTATTTACAGGCTTGTTTAGCAAAATATTGTCCCTCTAAGTGAGATGCAAAATTACATTGACTGTGCCAAAATACAGGTATAATTCTATTAATTTTTTCAATAATATTTTGAATCAATAAAATTATTGGTAATTATATATTTATATATGTATATATTTGAAGCTCTACAAATGCAACAAGAAATGGGTTGTGTCGTTGACTCTGCTGCCGCATAATGGGTCGAGTTCACTAATTGAGGGCGATGGCGCTTGCTACCTTTGCAAAAGGAAGCTCGCTAACCCAGATCACTTTCGTTTTTGCTCGATTGCGTGCAACGTCTTTTTATAATTTAATTCTCATAATTAAAAACACATTGTATTATGTATGATTATTTATTTTGATGTTGTTGTAGGTTCAAACTGATGTAGGAGAAGGTAGGGTTGAGCTCTATGTGAAGCCAGAGGTTGTGCAGAAGCCCAATCGTAAGCGCGGGAGGAAGGGAGTGCCGCACTTAGCACCTTTCTAAAGTGATCAGCTACTCGCAAGTGCGAGAGGAAAGGAGTGCCTCAACGTACAACTTTCTAAAATAATAAAATTACTCTTGCAATTCCGATGTTTTTGAAATAAACTCATTTACTTCAGTTTTCCTATTTTGTGTTTTATGACTTTATGCAGTTCTACCCATTTTCATATTGGGAAACAAGTTTTTATGAATTATTGTCGTTTTGTAATAAAACATGCGGAGAATACTGAAAAGAACTAGATTCGGAATTGATGATTTGAGATTGTGTGTTGACAAAGAAATCAATTTTAGGACGTTCTTTCAAATTTGAATGCAATCAAACCAATTATTTATTTTTCTGCAATAGATAAAAATATATTAACTGTTCTGTGAGTCTTGGGTTCATGAGTGAGTATTCTTTATCTAAATTAACTATCCATTTTAAATAATTAAAAGGCTTAGTATAATCTAGATATCTTTCAAAATTGATTATTGATTTTAGGAAGATCTAGACTATTCTTATTCACTCAATGATTCTAACTTTTTACTTTTAATGAAAATATGTAAATAAATAATCTTCTTACTTATAAAAATCTTTATACCTTCATGTTTCAATAAAAAATCCGTTTATCATTCACACTCTTCTCGTTAATTCTTCAATTTTATTAATTTATTCAGGACATGCACACAACAAATTAAATCAAGAAGGCTAGACGAATAAAACAAAATTGGATGTGTAAGAATATTGACACAATTTGACATCAGTTTATAAGTTAAAATACAATTTGAAATCTTTATCACTTTTATTCTTCATGCTAATTTTACAATTTTCTTTCAATCAACTTTCGAAGCATTTCTTCTCTTAAAAAGAAAAAAAATGTTTCAATATACTGTTTTTTCTTAAATTAATTAATATAGATATTCTATAGTATTTTACTTTATTCTCTCTTATCCCGTTTGTTTTTTTCTTTCTTATCCTTTACTTTTATCTCATCCCTACTGTATTATCTCTTAATTTAAGTCACTAAAAGTTCTTTCTTAATTCTTATATCAATTGACTATTTGACTTAACTTAGTACAAAAGGAGTATGATGCACTATCACTTTTTCATGAGCTTGAGTTCTAAATATTTTTTCAATCATATTATTTTTGTTTAGATTTTTGATTTTCTGAATTATTGTCTGAGATTTAAGATTCATAATTTTCTTCTATTACTCAAATTGTGAAAATATTTATACAGGGAATCTAATAATTAACTCATTGAAATAATAGTCAGTTTATTATATTATCCTTATAGCTCCCAGATTGAATATCTAATCAAATATTATCGTCATTGGAAAAATACTGACAAGAACAAGATTTAGATTCAGAATTGAGGATTCGAGATTGTATATTGAAATATTTAACACAAATGATAAAAATATTTATTTCGTTATTTTTTTCTAGCGTTTGATCGGATCTGCAGGTGAGTCGTTTTGGTATTTAAGTGTACGTGACAAACGAATAATTCCTTTTACACTTTTTTTGACAAAGAAAGGCAGGAAATTCATATTGAAGTGTCACGTGTGCATATTTATTTGACAAAAATAAATTAATTGTATCCCACTCTCAAATTGAATGCAATCTAAAACATTCATTTATTTTTTTGCATTAAGTAAATGTATATTGATTGTTCTGTGAGTCTCGGGTCCATAAGCGAGTATTCGTTTATCTACATTAAATAATAATTCATTTTTAATTAATTAACATACAATATTTTTATATAATGGTTGATTATATAAATGTCTAAACTGTTCAAATGTTAGATTAAATTATTCTTGAACTACACTAAAATATTCCACGAATATGCATGCTAGAAAGATGCTATTTGCTAAACTTTTCATTTTAATGAAAATATAAGTACATAACCTTCTTACTTGTTTAAATCTTTTATCCCTTCATGCTTTCAATAAAAAAATAGATCCCTTTTATCATTTTATTGAAAATAAGTAAATAACCTTCTTACTTGCTTAGATCTTTTAACCCTTAATGCTTTTAATAAAAAAAGATCCTTTTTACAAAAATATCCTTCGACTATGAGTTTATCTCGCCCATAGTCTCTGGACTTTAAAAATATTGCCAGACATCTCTGGACTAAGGGTTTATCTCAAAATGGTCATTTTTCACTGTTTCCGGTCGAAAGTACTTGTTTGGGGGGTTTTGGAGGATTTAGGCAATTTGGTCTTTTTACACTTTTAACATTTTAAATCTGATATATTTCAATTATGTACTAAATCTGATATTATTTCAAAATTATATATTATTTCAATTATCATTCACTTTGTTTCTTTATTTTAATTTTATAAAATTAAAACTTAAATTTTAAATTTTAAATATCAATAATTTTTTTTTATTTAAAACTATTAATTCATGGACGCTATAAATATTGGTTAAAACTTATTAATTTTTGTTATTTAATATAATATTCAGCTAAACTGAAGAAGTATAGAAAAATAATATTAATCATAATGGAAAAATAAGAGATATTCTATTTAGCCTTCTTTGTTCGGTTGTTATAATTGCTTGTGATTGAATATTATGAAGTTGACAAAAAATTTGATCCTACTAAAAATTTTATATAGGAGTATTTGTGTTGAAAATTTTCTAGTAAATTTTGATTGTTTTCAAATTAATAAAAAAAATTATATTAGTCTTACATTAGATGTATATTTATTTCAGAATAAATCGTGTTATATGATCTATTTATGATTAAAGCTATTAAATATTGATTAAAACTAAGGCGTTGTCATACCTTATTGATTAAATATTAGACACTATCAAATATTGATTATGACTATTAATTTTTGTTATTTAATAATTTTTATAATAAAAAATTTATTGATATTTAAAAATTGAAATTTAAAATTTAATTTTGTAAAATTAAGTCTAATATTGAATTTAAGAAACAAAGTGAAGGATGACAACAAGGAAGAAGAATGATAATTTTGAAATAATATCAGATTTAGTACATAACTAAATAATATCAGATTTAAAATGTTAAAAGCGTAAAAAGACCAAATTGCTCAAACCTCCCAAAACCCCCCAAAAGGGTATTTTCGACTGAAAACAGTGAAAATGGACCATTTTCGAGATAAACCCTTAGTCCAGGGATGTTTGACTATGGGCGAGATAAACTTATAGTCCAGTGACAATTTTTATAGTTCACTCTTCTTTTTAAAATATCCCATATTAAATGATTCATTTCCATTTTAAAAATAATTAATCAACTTTTATATTATCTCGTTACTTGAATTTTTTCATTTTAGTCTCTTTTTATCTTTTATGTATTTTGTTTTTTTTTCTATTTTATTTTTTCTTATCTTTAGTATTTTATTTAATCACTTACTTTATTATCTCTCAATTCAACTTATTAAATTCAACTTATTAAGTTAAATTCTTGTATCAAATAAAATGACTCATTAAACTGGAACATAGATAGTAGGATGTTATTTCACCGTCCACGAAAAATAGTCTTATTTTGTAATTTTTGGATATAAAAAAAAAATAGTCTTTTTTCTAAAAGAGTGAACTACGTAAGTACTTGATCTTTCATTTTCGCACCAAAATGATACATGATCTATATTTTATATCGATTTTGGTACCTCGTGACAAAAAATAACCCTAGGTACTAAACATGTGATTTGAGTCATAGAGGATATCTTTAGAAATTTCAATTAGAAGTACCAAACATATGATTTTTTCCCCTTTCTTCTATCCATTTTCTTCACTCTATTATTTATAGGTCTCACCATCCACTATACAATTTCAACTATTTTTTCTCATTCTCTCTTACTTTACAAATCATGTATTAAAACGTGCAATCCTAAATGATCTATTTCTATCACTACGACAAAAAAAATCGTTAGGGACATTTTTAATGCAATTAAGGACGTTAATTTGTATTTTTAGATATATCACCAATGCTTCAAAAAACGTCTTTATTGTGGGTGTCCCAACAAAATTTAGAGCTTGCAAATGAAAGCGTCCTAAAAAAGCAAAAAATTATGTTAATATGTCCTTAATTTAGGGACACGTTCTTTAGCGTCCTAAATTTTATTATTTTTTATAATTTTTCAACGCAAGTAATTGCATCTCAATTTATGTTCTTAAAAGATAAGTTTTTTTAGTGTATGGGATGGAATCATGAGGAGTAAATTTGTAAAAAAAAAATCACTTTATTAAAAGTATGAATCACTATTTGATGTACTTACATGTTGTCTATTTCAAAGTCTTATCATCGAAACATTAGACGAGATTTAGGCAATAAATAGACAATATTTAAACGACACAGATTTTAATATACAATTCATAAAATAAAAGAGAGATCGAAAAAAAAAGTGATTAGAGTTTTATTAGAGCATCTCCAACAAGGAAAGATAAATGAAAAAGGTATACCATCTAACCTTCTCAACAAGTGAAATATATAATTTTAAAGAAAAAATGTGTATAGAAGTTAATCATTTTAAAAAAAAAATAATGGTACAAAATGTATTAAAAACATAAAATATAATACCTTTAAAATGAGAAAATGTATAATACACTCTCAAATACTTCTCTCATTGGAGAACGATTTTTTATGAAAAAAAGGTAAATATGATAGTTGTATGAATTACCTCTATCCTTGGAGATGCTCTTAGTGGAAAATGAAGTTCACCCATTGGAGAGAAATAAGTTTCCTTAAATAGAATTAATCTATTTTTAGAGGGATATTTTAAAATGACAAATATGGTTTATTTTTAAAGGACCAGTATAATTCAAAATGAGTGAACTACAAAAATGGTCCCTGGACTATGGGTTTATCTCGCCCATAGTCCCTGGATTTTAAAAATATCGCCAGTAGTCCCTGAACTAAGGGTTTATCTCGAAATTGGTCCTTTTGGCTTTTTTTTGGTACGAAAATACCCTTTGATATTATTTTGGGGGGTTTGGGCAATTTGGTCTTTTTACGCTTTTAACATTTTAAATCTGATATTATTTTAGTTATGTACTAACTTTGATATTATTTCAAAATTATCATTCTTCTTCCATTTTGTTATCCTTCACTGAATTTGTTTTTTTTATTTCAATATTAGATTTAATTTTATAAAATTAAATTTAATATTTAGATTTTTAAATATCAATAAATTTTTTTAATGAAAACTATTAATTCATGGACACTATAAATATTGATTAAAACTATTAATTTTTGTTATTTAATATAATATTCAATTGAATTGAAGAAGTACAGAAAAATAATATTAATCATGATGGAAAAATAAGAGTAATTCTATTTAGCCTCCGTTCGGTTGTTATAATTGCTTGTGATTAAATATTATGAAGTTGACTAAAAATTTGATCCTACTTAACATTTTATATAGGAGTATTTTTGTTGAAATTTTCTAGTAAATTTTGATTGTTTTCAAATTAATAAACAAAAATTATATTATTCTTACATTAGATGCATATTTATTTCAGAATAAATTGTGTTATATAATCTATTTATGATTAAAGCTATTTAAATATTTATTAAAATTAAGGCGTTGTCATACCTTATTGATTACATAGTACTATACAC
This sequence comes from Salvia hispanica, assembly GCF_029641045.1. Taxonomy (NCBI): domain Eukaryota; kingdom Viridiplantae; phylum Streptophyta; class Magnoliopsida; order Lamiales; family Lamiaceae; genus Salvia; species Salvia hispanica. The sequence goes on along the minus strand of NC_142696.1, from coordinate 11,792,539 downwards.
TATCAAATATTGATTATAACTATTAATTTTTGCTATTTAATAATAATTTTTATAATTAAAAAAATTTATTGATATTTTAAAATTAAAATTTAAAATTTTATAAAATTAAATCTAATATTGAAATAAAAAAAACAAATTCAGTAAAGGATAACAAAATGGAAGAAGAATGATAATTTTGAAATAATATCAAAGTTAGTACATAATTAAAATAATATCAGGTTTAAAATGTTAAAAGTGTAAAAAGACCAAATTGCCCAAACCTCCCAAAATAATATCAAAGGGTATTTTCGTACCAAAAAAAGCCAAAAGGACCAATTTCAAGATAAACCCTTAGTTCAGGGACTACTGGCGATATTTTTAAAGTCCAGGGACTATGGGCGAGATAAACCCATAGTCCAAGGACCATTTTTGTAGTTCATTTATAAATTAAAGTCTTATTATCGAAACGTTAGAGGACAATTTATGCAATATGACTAAAAAAATTATAGTAAATCAGTTTCTAATATTAACCTTTAAAAATTAATTTTGATTAAACATTTACTTTTATTTTTGAAAGAAAACAAACAGGGGTTAAAAATGAGATTGACCAAAAATGAAAGGGCTAAAGCGAGATTTACAAACTTTCCTCTCAATCAAGATTCACGTCACTCTGTCAGACTCTAATCTCTCTGTTTCTCTTTCAACGTTCGATCAAAGAGATCTCCTTCCTGCAATTCCTTCTCGCTCTTGAAATTCGAGGTCAAGTCTCCGCCTACATCTGCTTTGCGAGCCATTGACACCTCTTCCAGAAATCAAATGCAGGTCGCGCGATTGATTCGGCAAAAGTACGTTGGGTGATCACCGATTTATTTAGAAATTCCCTAGTTTTTGAGCTTCTAATTTTGTAAATCGTTTCTAAGATTTCATTCATGGCGATTCTGTTTTTCCTTTTCCTATATAACCTAGATACGCGCGTGTGTGTTGATTTATTCATTTATGCATACATTTGGTGTCAAGGATTTCGCTTTGCGATAGCAGTTTGTATCTTTTTTTCTTCGTGTGGAAAGAGAGAGATTATGTTCGCATGAAGAAAGTACATGTACATATTCTTTACAATGTTTATGCTGATTAGTTGCTCACACGTAATCTCCTAATGCTCATGTGATAGTTATGAAGCCTTGCTCTACTAGTATATACAGCCTGGTGCTTGAATGGCTGAATTATGAAACAGTTAATAGACATAAATTACTCCTGAATTAGATTGAATGAAGGAAGAATTAGGTATTGGCAAGATACAAAGATTAAGGCTGCTATAGAAGAATATAATAGGGAATGAAAATTGAGAAAATTTGCTGTTAAATTTAAATATCTTTGCCAAGGGAAGACAAGAGAATACATTTCTTTCTTTCTGTATTTGCGCTTATATATGGTGTTCTTATGCATTCCTTTGGACTGGCATCCAATTCATAATTCTTATAATCAAAATCTAGTTACCTTTTCTGGGTTGGTTGTCTTATGTATTTTACTTGTTTTTGAGTGAGGAATGTGCGACTTATGTTTCTTGATAAAGATATTTAGCGAAAGTTCCTGAACACTATACTATTCTTGGTTGCTCCAGCTAATGACTCGTCTCAGCCCATGACTTCAACTGATTCAGCATCTCCTGCAATACATCCATGGGAAGGATGTGGTCTCCATGAGGCACCAATGGATCCACTTCAACCAGAACCACAATTGAATGACAATGAGGAAACTGAGTTATACTCAGTGTCCTGGAACCAAGACTCTGGTTGCTTTGCTGCTGGCACCAGTCATGGTTTCCGCATATATAATTGTAATCCTTTTAAGGAAACATTCAGGCGTGATTTAAAAACTGGGGGGTTTAAGATAATAGAGATGCTTTTCAGATGCAACATCTTAGCACTTGTTGGAACTAAAGTGAATACTCAATATCCTCCAAACAATGTTATTATCTGGGACGATTTTCAAAGCAGATGTATTGGTGAGTTTTCATTTAGATCTGAGATTCGTGCAGTCAAACTAAGACGGGACCGTGTTGTTGTTGTTCTTGAGCACAAGATATATGTTTACAATTTTATGGATCTGAAACTTCTTCATCAAATAGAGACTTTGGCAAATCCAAGAGGTCTTTGTTGTCTGTCTCATCACCCAAATACATCTGTGTTGGCATGTCCTGGTCTGCAACGAGGACAGGTTCGAGTTGAACATTTTGGCCTGAATAGGACAACGTTAATCAATGCTCATGATTCTAAGATTGCATGTTTGACCTTGACAATGGATGGGCTTCTTCTTGCAACTGCCAGTCTGAGAGGAACTTTAATAAGAATTTTCAACACATTGGATGGAACGCGATTGCAAGAGGTAAGATGCTTTGTATAAGTTAAATGTATGTCATGGTTTCCTTTCCCTCCGTAACAATTATGGTATGTCTTATTTTGTTGATGTCCAATTTATGGTATTTGGGTACAGTTTTAATCTTCTCTGAAAACTGTAACTTGCTTATTATAATTGTATATTACATCCTCGGTGCATACTAACCATTTCCATGCTAGTATGAGGGTGTGGGCGTCCTGCTGCGTGAATGTAATGTCTGGCTTTTGTAACCTTGCGTCAATATCTTCATTCCTCATGTAGTTTCTTTCCTCAGTTTTGGTTGTCTGCGGATAAGGAGCACCGACATTACACTCTTTGAGCTTTAGTTTTGATAAATATATTTATTGACTTACATTTCTTGCTTTTTAGATTTTTTTTGCTGTTCGATAAAACATGCTGATTTAGTTCTAGAAGGAAGTAGGAATTCAAGACTCAGGGCAGGTTTATATAGAACCTACGATAAAAGTGTGCTGCTCACTATTTTAATCAGGTATCTAGGAAGTTTATTCATTTTTCCTAATCCAAAAAGAATTAAGGATGAAACATTGAAATAACACTATCCTAATAATTGTAACACACATTATCCGTTATTTCACATTTTCCTCAGTTCAAGCATTAGAACTTTTATGGGGGAATACCAATGGGCAATATACTGGGTTTATATATCACTATTTGAAGAAGAGGAAATATAGCAACAGAAAATGCAGTCTTATAATAGTACATTAGTGCCATCCGAAAAGAAAACCTATGTAGGTTCTGCATATTTTAGAGGCGCCGAGGCGGTCAAAAGAAAGGCTAGTAATGCTTGGTATTTAAGTTGTCAGTTATATTAAAAAGGAAAAGGAGAAAAGGGATTAGGGGAAAACTGCAATGTCAAACCTGCCTTGTGAGGGTCCAGATGTGTATGCTTCTGAATTACACATATGGAACATTTCTCTGTAGTATTTCACTTATATGCTATTCCACATTTTCATGTGGAATCGTCAATGTGGGATTCGTTTCAATGCATCCCCCTTTTGAACCGGAAGTCCATGGACAACACATGATCGGTGACAAACCCAAATACAAGGCCCACCATCCATTTGCTGCCCCTTGGAACCACATCTTTGGTGGCACGCCTTTGGTTCGCACCTTCGCGTAGCCCCTTTCTATAGGGTTCGGATCCACGATCAACACACCAAATTGAAAACATACTCTCTCCGTCCCACTCTAGGTGGAGCATTTCCTTTTCCAGCACGGATTTTATGTATGGTTATTTTGTGAGTTGCGGAGAGAATAAAAGTAAGAGAGAGAGAATAAGGTAGAGAGAGTGAGGTTTCCATTTTTAGAAATGTGTCATTTAGAGTGGGACTTCCCGAAAAGGAAAATGTGTCACTTAGAGTGGGATGGAAGGAGCATAACTTAGTGATCCCTAACTTAACCCAAAACCATAGTCAAAGGCAAATGGTTGACTCCCACTTATATGTTATTCCCCGATGTGGGATTTGTACCATGTTCCTTTCTCTTGAGTCTTGAGGACAAGATTCCAGACACCCTTTACACTCCAGATGCTTAAGAAAGTCTCTATAACATTTCTCTACAGTGTTTATTCATGATTACGCATTCAATTGCTGAGTCTTGTTGATCATGAAGAGAATAGCCTTATTTATCATCATCCTATTTTCATTGACACTCATCGAATCCCTGCTTTACTTTGTTAGTCATGTCGTAGTGCATGAATGAGTTAAGAATCCATTAGGATATAGAGGAAATTAATTGTAATCATTCAAAGAATTGTAGTAATGTGAATAAGAAGTGAAACTCCCCCAAAAAATGACGATCTTCTCCTGCAGCCAAAAGTGATGACTCTGGTGTACTTTACTTTATTTGCGCTCTTACAAACATGACTGTTTGCGTATATAGGAGCTAAAATAAACATAGTTTGAATAATGCTAATTAAATATCCGAAATCATTACTCCTAATATTTCTCTCTCTTATATTGCTGGTATGCTTCCTGGATTGCTGTTGCATCAGGATTCATGAGCAAACTGTCCATGGGATACTAAATACTTATTTTACAATGAACATCTCCTTTTTCATATATTGTGTACAAGAGGTTTGGTGCTCGTGATACTAAATACTTATTTTACATATATTTCCTGACTGTTTTCTTTGGGATCTCAATCGGAAGTCACAGGAGTACATTTTACTCAATCTCATGATTAACATATCATGCTTCTTCTGAACAATCTCTTATTTAAATCTGTATTTTTTGTAGGCTTTGTCTATATTTGGATTCTTTAGATTCCTACATACTATTATGTATTTTATTATCTTTATTAGCTAGGGGTTTAGGGTTACATGGTTCCATACTTGGTTACCAAGTATGTGTTGGCGATGCATATGGTGTTAGTGTGACATCGGTTCCTCTTTCTATTACAGTAGTTAAACAGACAGGCATCTATTTCTACCTGAATCTACATGGTACTCCTCCATCCCTTAAAAATATGAACTTTTGAAGGGGCACAAGTATTAATGCACAATTGGTAAAGTAAGAGAGATAGAAAGAAGAAGCGATTGCAGTATTATTAGAGGAGAATGGGTCCCACCTCATTAGAGAGAAAAAAAGTTTCCTAAAATAGAAAGTTTATATTTTTAAGGGACGGACTAAAATGGAAATAGTTCATATTTTTTAGGGACTGAGGGAGATCAGCTAAGCGTGTATTTCTTTACCATGTCATCCACTTAAAGTTACAGTTCCAATCCTACCATCTCTTCTCTTCCTTCTTTTTCTGATATTACATCTTTTAGTGGTCAAGATGGCCTTGAATGGCGGGGGCAGGAAGGCTCTGCACTAAAAACGACGGCTACTATCATTTGGCTGATATTACCACAAGATGATAATGATAATTACCACCTTTTCGTCCTTAACTTCCAAACGACGGCAGGAAGGCTTGCAAATGATAGTTACCACAAGATGCTCCTTCCGTCCTTAACTTCCAACACCAGCTTTTCCACCTTTGGCTGATATTACATTTTTCATCAGTCTAATTGGTTATTGATGGCATGGGCAGACCTTTTCTTTTTCTTTTTATCTTTTCACACTGGGGAAGAGCCTTTTCCTGAGGACACTGCACTAAACTTAGAAAGTGGTGCAATGAGAATCCTCTTGTCAGGCTCATAAGCTTTATGGAAAATAGTATTCACCAGCCTTACATGTTCATGGAGGCTCTTGAGGTCTGGGGAATGTATAAGGGAACATACTCTACCATAGTAACATGACACAATCTTCCCAAGTTTTTAGAACTTTTGAATGGCTTTAACTGTCCAACTATATGTGTACATCTGGGCATTGCTTAGCTGAGTGGATGTTGGGGTGGAAATGCTAGCAGTTTGACTAAGGGACTTTTATAAGCCACACTTTGATACACTGATTAGCAAGTTGGATCTCCACGATTTATGCAACCCAACTTGAGGGGGAGTCTAGGTTTTTTCATGTATAATTTGGATTGTTTCCTACAGACTGTTTTCTTTTCTCTATTAGCTCAGGTTTAGGGTTACTTGGGTGGCTATTATGTGTGGATGAGGTTGTATATACAGTGATATTGTATCTTCTTATTATAGTTATAAAACAGACAGGAATCTGTTTCTACACCTAAAACTACATTTTTGTTTACTCCAATTTTGAAATTGTCCTGCTCACTGTCATTTCTTGCTACAGGTTCGCAGAGGGGTAGACAGAGCAGATATATACAACATTGCTCTGTCTCCAAATGTGCAGTGGTTGGCTGTATCGAGTGACAAAGGTACTGTTCACATATTTAGTCTTAGAGTGCGGGGATTTGGCGATCACCGGTCAACAGATTCCACTGCTGCTACAGGTCCAATATCATATAACCAAAGTTCATCCAATGCACTTGAGCCCTTAATCACTCGTAGTACTAGTGCTAATCCCAGTTCGTCCTTTTCTTTCTTGAAAGGTGAGAACTTTTATACCTGAACTTATCCTGTCTTGTCATAGCTTTGGAGTAGCTTAGGCTTGATAGTTGAGTGTCTGGATCCATTTTACTGTTTCTCTTAAGATTATAAAGATGCTTTACATTAAATATTTTTGGTGACATTGGATTAATTTGTTATACTTGTGAAAAAAAGAGAACTAAGGCCTGTGATATTTTCTGAGTGAAGGGTGAATATACGTGGTAGTTGTTTGCTATATTCTCCACTTTTATTCATGAATAAGGTTTTTGAGACAACTTGCCTACCACTGATAGCAAGCTTTAGTTTCATGGTCTCTTCATATCATTGAGATATTATGTTATAAATTCAAAAGAAAAATGTTCTGTATAATCCTGATAGTGAAAGCCCTCTTGGAAGCTGTACACCTTTATGTTCTGCTTTCTTATGCGGTGGTTTTCTTCTATCTAGTTTCTTGTTTTTGTGTTTACTATTTGGCTGCTCTTCTTGTCTTCCAACTATGTGAACGGAAGCAGTTCGTATGATGATATTGTACTTTTTGGAACTTCCTCAGGGGTTCTACCCAAGTATTTTAGTTCGGAATGGTCATTTGCTCAGTTCCACTTCCCCGGAGTCACCCAGTTCATTACGACATTTGGTTCTCAAAACACTGTCATCGTTGTAGGCTTGGATGGGAGGTAACACACCTATGTCACTACTGAATTCACATTCTTAAAAAATAAAGGAAGGTTTATTATAGTATCGATTAGGAGTAATGTTTTGTTTCCATTTTGATCATGCAAGAAATACTTGAAACGCTCTGCTTATGATATCTATTTTGTTTCATCGTTTTCATGCTCGGCCAACTATCAGCTTCTACCGGTGCAGCTTTGATCCGGTGAATGGAGGAGAAATGGTGAAGCAGGAGTATGTTCGCTTTCTGAAAACTGAAGCCGCATCTCAGTAGTACTCTCCAATTGTGTTCTGTATTCTTTTTCACTCTTCCTATGTATATATACACAGACAGTGAGACAGATGATCGATTGTACAAGTGTATATTGATTGGATATCTTCGATTGTCTTATTCTTGGTGCTGTTGTAATTACCACAAAATTAAATTTACAGTTTACTGCAAATGATAGTTGCCGTCGTTTTTCAGTGGTTCGTACGTAAACAGAAGGGTCTATCTGTCTATTTAGAAGAAAAAAACTTTAATTTACTTATTTTTCTTTTTCATTTTCATTTTCATTTTCATTTTCTTTTTCTTTTTTTTTTCTTTGCAAGCGTAACCTTTTGTATACAAGCAAGCTATTAATTTTGAACTTACGTCACCATACCATATATGGTACCGGTCCCAATAAAACGTGAAGTTGTGTCTCTAGTTAGTTATTAGAGTGGTAAGTTTATTAGAGTAGCGGGCTTGCTACTTAGTTATTAGAGTAGTGGGTTGAGTTGGTTATTAATGACTTGGATTAGAGAAGTGGTTATCTATCTTCGTCCGAATACGAGTCTCATTTTTTTTAGTTCATCCATAAATTGGAGTCCTGGTTTATTATTACTATAAATAGTAAAGAGATTTTACGCTCAACTAATTCATTTCACGCACATATATTTTAAAACTACTATATAATCTTTTTGTACCATTAAAATAAAACATTTTCCTAAAATAGAAACAAATCTCTATTTTTTTCATCTCTATTACTTTATTCTCTCCTTATTAACTTATATAACAACACTCCATAAAATTTTGGAGCCGAAAAACAAATGTTTCAATTCTGATGAGATGGAGAGAGTACATGTGAGACTCATATTCTACTAATTTTCTCCATCCACTTTTCTTAATACTCACTCCCTCCCATAGAAATAAATCATTTAGCGTTGACACGAGTTTTAATACGTAATTTGGTAAAGTAAAAGATAAGAGAAAAAAATAGGTGTTGTTTAATAGATGGTGGGGCCCATAAATAATAAAGTAAAAGAGAAGGAGAAACAAATGGATACGGACTATTTGTATGTGATGAACGAAAAAGGAAATATGATCTATTTCTATGGGGCGGAGAAAATATTTCTTAAAACCCGTTCTAAAATAAAATGAGACTCTAATTTGCGAACAGATGGAGTAAAAGTTTAGTCCGACAAGTATAGTGAAAGACAAAGGTGTGGATTCCTTTCATCCTTTGTACTCCTTTTTATCAAGGGATATTGGCATCTAATATCACAAAACTTTCAAATAGTTGGGTTTTTCTCACGAACTTTAAAATTGGCAAATAATATCACGAACTTTACCACGTGTTTGTTTTTTCCCACGAATGAAAAAATTCATGTTATTTTAATAGATTGAAGAACAATTTTGGAGGGTGTGCTTCAAGAAAAACTATCTTCAAAAATTGAAAAACTTGAAACTTTCAAAGTTGTTGTCGAGAAATTACGAAAAAAAATCGGTATCATAATATTATTTGTGGGAATTTTTTCATTCGTGGGAAAAAATAAACACGGGGTAAAGTTCGTGATATTATTTGCCAATTTTAAAGTTCGTGGGAAAAACCCAACTTTTTGAAAGTTTCGTGATATTAGATGTCAATATCCCTTTTATCAATTCCTTTAGTCTCTATTCTACTTTTTATTTGAGATTTTCACTTAAAGCACTCCTTCAGTTCATCAATAAATTTATCATTTTGTCATTTTCATCCGTCCATCAATAAAAAACTTTTCATTTGTTTTTTACGATTTTTGTCATTTCACTTACATTTTATTATAAAACTATTGCATAAAAGTTGGATTCACCTTCCACTGACCTTTTCAACTAACTTTTTACTACTCCCTTCGTCCCACAAAAAATGTCACACTTGTGGGATGACACATTGGCACGAGACTTTAGGAGGTTTTGTTTTTTGTGTTAAATGGAGAGAGAAAATACAATTTTTATATTAATGCGAGAGAGAACTTTTTCCAAAAATAGAAATGTGACATCTTTTGTGGGACAAACTAAAAAGGAAAGTGTGACATCTTTTATGGGACGGAGGGAGTACATTTCTTAAAACCCGTGCCGAGTCAAAACTCCTCTTGCATTGGTAAACGGAAGGAGTATTTGTTATCGCCTTTACTCCTCTAAAAAAACTACAGAGGGATCCATGTCGTTGTTTGTCACAAGACTTTCCGAACTAAACTTTATTTTTTATTTGACCACTGATATATATCGAACCCGCTTTTTAGCGAAATCCAATTAATACCATCTCAACCCACTACTCTAATAACTAAGTAGCCTTAGCCCACTACTCTAATGGAGTAAGTAATTAGATACACAACTCCCTGCACATTTGATTGGATCGGTATCAATATAGTAAAATGGATTGAAAAACGCGCAGATTTATTTTTTTCCATTAGTAATAATATCAATAATGAGTACACCTCGTATTTTGTCAGACTAACAGAAAAATATGGTAAATCTATTTACAAATTGCAATAATGAAAGAAATAAGAAGGGATAAAAAAAGAAAATTCAGGCACCGTTCATTCGTTCACAAGCATATCATAGTGGATGGATATCTTGTTTTAATCTAAATATTCAGTCTTTAGTATTATAAAAAAAAATTGTTTATTTTTTAGAACATCTAATTCAAGTATTTCTCATACTCATTTATTACTAGTATTTCTCTTTATTAGTATTTGCATAAAATAATGATATTTTAATGTCATCCAGTAAATTCCTTTATGAATAAATTGGGGTCTGAATACATCTCCACTGAAAATGGTTTTATACAATTCTTTTTAGTTAGAATAACAAAAGTTTCAAGAATCAATTTTACGGCTTTGGTGTAATTTCGATAAAACACCTCCCCAAAAAATTATTCGATTTACTCTATTTAGAGTTGAATCTAAAAATCACAAAACATTGCTCAATATATAGTACTATTAGGTTATTTAGTAAAAAATAAATTGTATTATGTAAAAACACATGTTATAGCATAATTTATAAAGACATTACATCAAAAAATCATTTTCCAAAAAAATATCCTTTCTTAAGTTCATTTTAATTCATATAGTTATATAGATTGCAAAAATGAATGGATGTGATTTGTTTTATGTTTAAGCAATATTTAGTGTAATGATATGAGTATATCCCTATATCGATATAGATTATCTCATTTCATGCCTCTCCTTTTATGCATGAATTCATCGATACAAATTAAAGTACTACTATTAAACAATGAATCCTCCAAAATAAGTATTCCATTATGTCCAACTCAAGATGTCCATATTTCATTTTTAGTTTGTTACTCCCTCCGTCCCAGATAATTCGTCCCAATATTCCATTTCGGTCCGTCCCACATAATTTGTCCCACTTTCACTTTTATCATTTTTCGTAGTGGAATATGAGGTCCACTAACTCATTCCTACTCACATTTTATTATGAAACTAATACTTTAAAAGTAGGACCCACATCCCACTAACTTTTTTAACTCACTTTCCATTAGATTTCTTAAAACCCGTGTCGGGTCAAAGTGTCTCAAATTATCTGGGACGGAGGGAGTACAATTCAGATGTTCATTTTCTATATTTAGAAATAAACCTCTCTCTCATCTCATTATTAAAATATCAATTACCTTTTTATCTCTACTTATTCTGCCTAACAACTCTTTCTAAATTCCCGTGCCACTCAAGAACGTGGATTTCACCGGGACGGAGGGAGTAATTGAAAAAGAAAACAAAACAGTACACACTGAGTTTACTAGTCAACAACACTTGTCTTACCGCTGTGTTTAATACTACCCCAACAACACTTACCGTTGTGAATAAATAGCATCAAACTCCTGCAACGTATCATGCATCAACTCAGCTCAATTTGAAATCTCTCTCTTTCTCTCTCTCTCTCTATCTCTCTCTACACACATACACACTTAATTGTGCTTATTTTTCAGAGAGAAACCAATGCCAAGAGTTGTTGCTACAATAAATCAGGATGAGACACAGGATCCAACTACTTTAGCTGATTCCGATAGTTGTTTCTCTACATTTAATGGGGTGCAAATACACCACAAGATTATTAGTGATGCTTTGCAGCAGGGGAAAAAAAGGCTCACTCACCCTATCATCTTGTTGCACGGCTTTGGAGCCTCAGTGTTTTCGTGGAGCCGAGTCATGAAACCATTAGCAGACGCCACCGGCTCTCAAGTTGTTGCATTTGACAGACCGGCCTTCGGATTGACCTCAAGGGGGCAGACCTCATCCGGGAGCCAACCCTTGAATCCATACTCGATGATGTTCTCTGTGTTGGCAACAATGCACTTCATCGACTTCTTGGCTGCTGACAAGGCCGTCCTCGTTGGGTACGCTATTGTTTTGCGTTATACTCACATAAAGATTACATGTAACTGTTATTGTTTGTTTGCACCAGCCATTCTGCCGGTGCACTTGTAGCTGTAGACACGTATTTTGAGGCGCCTGAGCGTGTGGCTGCTCTTATCCTTGTTGCTCCCGCTATTCTTGCACCTTTCTCTATAAAGAGTGCTGTTAAAGAAAATCAAAAGGGAAACAATCAGAATCAGAGGAAGGGTCTCGACTCGAATACGAGGGACAATTTTCTTTTCATGTTTGTGAGTTTGATAATGGGGCTCACAAAATGGATAGGAGGCATGATATACTCTCTTTATCAGAAAACTCTTTCAGCAATCTTGCTCTCTGCATTTGGTGTAACTTTGGTAACCTACTTTTTCAACTTTCCAATTCATATGCATATATAGGGATTATATATATATATATAGTCTTGTTTTGGCCTCTACATAATGTTTCAGATAAGAATGATAATTGATAAATTTGGAACACAAGCCGTTCGCATTGCATGGTATGATTCGAAACAAGTGACTGACGACGTCTTACAAGGCTATACAAAGGTGAGTACTACTTACTTGCGTCTGATTATCTATGCAATGGATGTTTTTGTTGCTGATAAGAGGGTATAATTGGCAGCCGTTGATGGTGAAGGGCTGGGACAGGGCGCTTGCAGAGTTCACGGTCACGATACTGACAGACTCTGCGTCCGTATCAAAGGATAAGAGGCTGAGTGAAATCTCGAGTCCAGGTTTGAAAGTAACTAGTCTGTTAGCCTCAATATAGTTGGTGAAATAATATGATTTTGATCATCACAAACAGTTCTGATCATAACGGGAGACACAGACAGGCTTGTCCCCTCTTGGAACTCTGAGAGGCTCGCGCGAGCTATACCGGGATCCTCCTTCCGAGTAATTGACAAGTGTGGCCATGTGCCCCATGAAGAAAAGTCTCACGAATTTTTATCTATTGTAGACGAATTCCTGCAGGGAGTGTTTGAGGCTCCTCCCCTGGCAGCAACTTAGAGTTATGACATACTTAATTGCTAGTATTCAATGAAGTTCATATAATCATGTCATGTAGCGAACTCATTGATCAACTCAAAATTCATTAGTTTTGTATCATATCAGATTTACATAGAAACATTTTCAATAAGTATGAAATTCTAGAAAGGAGGATAAGTTGGCATGGAATCATCTCCAAAGATGACTGCACCCGCGGCCAATGCTCCAGCCCCTAGTCCCATTCCGACCCCACGCCCTGTCACAGTTGGCATGTTCACGTAGTTACTTGTGACGGGGAAGAAGTTGGGAATGTATCCCACATTAGATGGAGGCGGCGGCAGTGGTGGTGGCTGGTAACTGCTGCTGGTGCTGGCTGCAGTCTGATGGTTGGTTTCTGTTTGGTGGGATTTGCCTTTGTCCAAATTAGGTGCGCCACTAAGATTGTCCAAGTTGAACCCCTCATCACCGCCTGCATACGGCAAGATTAGAGAGTGAGCCCAATACAATCATCAAACTATAATCCATTCTATGATTACTAGTGATTAAAGACCATAACTAATCTTATCTAGTGACAATGTATCTGGTCGGCCTCAATAATGACAAGATTAGAGAGGGAGAGAGAGCCCGATACACTCATCAAACTTTATTTCAATCAGTTGCTTTGATTACTCGTGATTAAGAGCATCTCCAACCATTTAGTGTAAATGTCACGATTTTACTCTGACTATTTGCACTAAACTCAAACTTAAAAGAATACTAGTATTATCTATATTATGTCATTTTACTCATGAACTTTGAAAAAGATTTTTGCTTTGTTTGTGTGAACCTGAAAATAGGTACTAGTATTTTTTACTCAAAAACTCGAAAATGAGATTGCTTACGAAGTTATCTCATTTTAGGTTTTAGTGTAATATTGAAGATGGTCTAAAAACTATAACTAATCTTATCTCTTGTTCAGTTGTCCGTGACAATGCATCAATACAAAATTAGATTACTCCTAGCTAGATAATTCCTATAATAGCTTATCTCATACATCATCACTCTTATTTTATCTTATAAATCTAACACCACCTTTCAAAACTTCCCCAAATAAATTTATGACTACTCAAGAGAGATGGTGAATGGTACCTAGATATGAGGAAGCAGGGTGTTCATCTTCTTGTCTGTGTTGCGAGATCCGAATAGAGACATCGACGAATCCGAGAGATTTGTTGGAGTTGGTTTTCCTCAACTGAAAGCTGCCGACCTCATAAACCGGAGAATCGGGGCTATATTTGTCCAGAAATTCTTTGAAAGGAACAGTTACGGAGCCGAAGAGTGAGTCTCGAAGAAAGATGGGGTCGCGGCTGTAGACCTCAACGTGAAGAACCAAGTGTGGATCATCCAATTCAAGCGCCGTCGAAAACCCAGTCTTCCAAAGGGGGTTGGATGTTCCTGAGGCGTCGATCTTGGTGCAGTACTTGTGGTCGGGATGAATCCATCCCACGGCGTACCATTGGAGCTTCCACAGAGATGATGAACATCGCCGCAGGCCTCGACCAGAGATCACCCAAACCTCCACCCATACCTTCTCCTTCTTCCCCATACTCTTCTCTCTTCTTTAGCTTTAGCTTTTGCTTTTGCTTTTAATGCCTATCACGCCCACACCTTTTTCGGCCGCGATTCGCTCTCGCAGATTTTCTCCATTTTTTTTAAATACAAGTATACAACTGTTATTACTCACGGACACAGATCCTCTGCTGTGCAATAAAACACAGCATGAGGTGCTGTGGTATAAAACGCAACATGTAATGAATAAAACGCAAACGTTAAACTTTGTTTCATTTTTAATGTCTTTCCCCTATAATTAAATATTTGAATACTACTATTATGGCCCTCCCTCGTTCCATTATCTACATTTTTAATGCCTTTTCCCTATATTTAAATATTTTAAGCTGATTGTGATGTGATTTAGATTTACCTAAATAAGGGAGTATAAATTATTGATTTTAAAGATGAATAATATTTCTCTTTATGATGATATATTTTATGTATTATAATGATACTCATTAGTTTTATCACTGTTACACACATTCCTATCAATAATGCAAATTCATTTTTAGTAATCAATGACAAAATAGAAACCAGTTTTATATAAATTTATATAGAGTGAACTACAAAATTAGTCCATGATGCGTTTATCTCGCCAATGAATCCTGGACTTTAAAAATATCCCCAGACAATCCTGGACTAAGCGTTTATCTCGAAAATGGTCTCTTTTCACTGTTTCGTGACGAAAATATCCTTTTGGGAGGTTTTGGGGGTTGGGGCAATTTGGTCTTTTTATATTTTAAATTTGATATAATTTCAGTAAAGTACTAAATCTGATATTATTTTAAAATTATCATTCTTCTTCCCTTTTGTCATCCTTCACTTTATTTCTTTATTTCAATATTAGATTTAATTTTTAAAATTAAATTTTAAATTTCAATTTTTAAATATCAATAAATATTTTTTAATTATTAAAATTACTATTAAATAACAAATTAATAGTTTTAATCAATATTTGATAGTGTCTAATATTTAATCAATAAGGTACGACGACACCTTAGTTTTAATCATAAATAGATCACATAACACGATTTATTCCGAAATAAATATGCATCTAATGTAAGACTAATATAATTTTCGTTTATTAATTTGAAAACAATCAAAATTAACTAGAAAATTTCAACAAAAATTCTCCTATATCAAATTTTTAGTAGTGTCAAATTTTTAGTCAACTTCATAATATTTTTAGTCAAATTCTCCTATACATTAGATGCATATTTATTTCGAAATAAATCGTGTTATATGATCTATTTATGATTAAAACTATTAAATATTGATTAAAACTAAGGCGTCATCGTACCTTATTGATTAAATATTAGACACTATCAAATATTGATTAAAACTATTAATTTATTATTTAATAGTAATTTTAATAATTAAAAAAATTTATTGATATTTAAAAATCAAAATTTAAAATTTAATTTTATAAAATTAAATCTAATATTGAAATAAAGAAACAAAGTGAAAGATGGAAAAAGGGAAGAAGAATGATAATTTTGAAATAATATCAAATTTAGTATATCACTAAAATAATATCAGATTTAAAATGTAAAAAGACCAAATTGCCCAAACCCCCCAAAATCTTCCAAAAGGGTATATTCGTCACGAAACAGTGAAAAAAGACCATTTTCGAGATAAACGCTTAGTCCAGGATTGTCTGAGAATATTTTTAAAGTCCAGGGTTCATTGGCAAGATAAACGCATAGTCCAGGGACTATTTTTGTAATTCACTCATTTATATATTATATTGCACTTCTTCTATAAATATTATTAATGCAAATTCATTTTAATAATTAATAACAAAAAATATTGAAATAAGCTTTATAATTATATTAGCATACAATATATTATAATAAACTAAAAAAGTAATTGTAAAGATTAAAGAAGTATCATACCGTTTGAAAATGAATCGTTAATGGTAGTATTTAGCCAAATTTTCAGTTTATTATTCTTGCAAATATAAATAGTGCGAATTCTTTTTTAATAATTAATCATGCAAATACAAATTTTATTAATTACTGAGAACAAATATTGAAATCTGCTTTATATATATAAATAAATATACTTATAACTTATATGGGAGAGAATGAACGTGGGGTAAGGTTGTAGTGTAGGAATATTTAATTGTGGGCAGAAGTCTTTGAAATAAAACTAACTTTAAAGTTTGCGTTTTGTTCAATATTGGTAGCGTTTTATACCACAGCACCTCATGCTGTGTTTTATTGCACAGCAGAGAATCTGTGTTCCCTCAATTCAAAAAATCATAAAGTAAGAGATAATTGACATGGTAATTATTGAAATTGTATAGTGGATGACGAGCCAGTAAAAAAGAAGGAGAAAATAGTTGCTGACTATTTTTATGGAATGGACGAAAAGAAAATATGATATATTTCTACGAGACGGAGTACAATCTCCATTTTACAATAGAAGTCACATTTGGTGTGAGCAAGAGTTTAAAGAAATGTAAAGAATAGTTGTGTTATTATTTTTTTGGTAAAAACTTTATTCACACTCTTACTTTACTCTTATCATATTTCTTACTTTATTCTCTCTACTTTAACCTTTAAAATCAATTTCTCAAATTTCGTGCCAAAAGTATTTATTGGTGGGACCCTGTGTTATTCTATAAATAAATTGAATATATGTAATGCATTTTGGTAGAACTTTCAGGAAATAGAAATGAGATATTTTTATGGGGACGAATGATAAAGGAAAGAGTCTTTTAGGAGTTTATATTACTCCCTTCACCTTTCACCTCAATATTTATTACATTTTGACTCGACATGAGTTTTAAAAATTAGTGATTGAAAAAGTTGGGTGGTATTAGTATTAGTACTAGTATTATATTAAAATGAAAGTGAATTAGTTAATGAAATATATAGTCTAATACCAAAAATAATCCAAATAAAAGATAATTAGGAAAAAAATAGACCAAAAATGAAAAAGATGGGAAATATATATAACTGGTTATGGAGGTAGTAACACACACTCGCATAGGGGTGGAGAAAAAATACCGAAATATCGCCCTTATCGTATCAAAAATATTGAATTTTCTGTAAGGTATCATATCTTACTGAAAGAATTTCGGTAAGGTAACAGTATGAATTTTTATGTACCGCGGTATACCGCTGCATACCAAAATTCGGTATACACCGTAAATTAAGGTATATACCGTAAAACTCAAATTATCTATTTTCATTGATGTTGAAAGTAAGGTATATCGCAAAAGTACGGTATACCGAAAATGAGATACGGTATCGATATAGAATTTCGCAATGATGTGAATCCGGGTGTCCAAAAGAAGAATCAAAGAACCGGATTTGTGGACAAATCCTTTCAAAAAGAAGGAAAGGATGATGTGAATCCGGAAGTGCCAAACCAAGAGAAGGAGAAGTGAAGCCATATGATGAGCCAAATCGGAAATGGGGTCTGTTTCAGACCTCAATCTCCCAATCAAGTTGAAGTACAAATGATCTTCGCGTGAGTACCTTGTAAGCCTCAATCAGAGCCCGGATGAGGAAGTTATGGTCGTTTTAAGAAAGTCGCGCAGCTGAAAGAAATGCGCGGGTGGACGTTTTGCCAACCAGAAAACGCCCGGTCAGGCGTTTTTGCTGAAAATCTGTTTTTTTTCCATGCGAGTGGGCGAAATGAACAGTGGGAAACGCCCGGTCAGGCGTTTTGTCCGAGATGTGACTTTTTTTTACCAAGAATTGTTTTATTTTTCTCTTTTTTTCACTCCTAGTATAAATAGACATGTTAGGGTTTTTCCATTGGAGGCTGAACTCTTGGCCATCCACCATGGTCTATCCTTGGCTAGGGAGTTCGCCCAGCCTCTTTGGGTCGAATCAGACGCCGTCCAAGCAATCAGCCTAGCCAAGGGTGCAAGCTGGGGACCAGCTCATTCACGCCGAGCCATGGCCCACTTGGCCTTGCACAGGAGACATGGGAACTTTCGAATCTCCTACATCCCCCGGGAAGGGAACAAAGCCGCTGATCTTCTTGTCAAGATGGGCTTGGAGATTGAGGAACACACCTGATTCAACAACCAGACAGCCCCAAGAATGCTCAAAGCCATCGTTCGAATGGAAGAAATGGGAATACCTAACATCCGCGTGTGTGAGGATGACCTTGGGTAGGCCTTGATCCCCTTTGAAGACAACCGGCCGTTGGTCGACGCGGTCGCCTTAGAGTAGGCAGGTGTTGAGCCACCCCTGACTTGTCCTCTGTTTACTCTTGTGGTGATTTTGCCTTTATTCTCTTGTTTGTGTTTTGCTTTGCCCCTGTGATGGGCTGATTGCGCCGTTTGTATTAGTTTCTTCCGGCACGTCACTTTTGGGCGTGGCCAAGTATTGTACCCCTTTGTGTTATGATATGAAGGGATGAGGGACCCACGAACCCTCCACCGAAAGGTGTTTGAATAAAAAATAAATAAAAAAATAAATAAATAAAGATTTTTTCATGGGAGCTTTGAATGATTTTGTATGGGCATTAGCAATGGTGGCCTATCTCCGGAGCCCATCTCAGGGCCTATCACCATTTTCTCCCTGCAATGAGAGCCTATCCCAGAGCCTATCTCAGAGCCATCTCTTTTCCACATCATCACTATTTTATATTTTTCACTTTTTAATTTAGTGTGAAATAAAATGATACTCCCTCCATCCCCAAAGAGTATGAACTTTGGGTTCGGCACGAGTTTTAATAAATAAGGGGAAAAGTAAGAGAGAGAGAAAGGGTAGTGGAGAGTGGGGTCCACATTATTATAATGGTATAAGTGTTAATGGTGATGGTATAAGTTGTAAATAAAAGGATGTGTAAGGGTAGTATGTTGTTTGAATTTTTCAAAATTAGAAAAAGGAAATAGTTCATACTTTTTGAGGACGAAGGCATATGGAGTTGTGCGCTTCAACAACTTGATCCCAGAAAGCCTTTCCTTTTTTGTTGATTTTTGACAACCGAATCTCCGGTTGTTATGCGCTTCAAAACTACACTTTGTCACCATGGGGAGTACTATGCTCGTACATCAAGGACATATGTGTTGTAGGTATGTTGGAGGAATCGAATAAAAAAGACGGATAGTGCTGAACGCTTGAGTAGGGATATTTGGTACGTATACACCTTGGGGAAGACTACGTAAAAGTTGGAAAATGTGGACGGATGAAGTATTGTTTAATACTCCCTATCAAATGATAGAGTATTGATTAGGGCTGGGAAAAAATATCAAAAAAATGATATATCGCTCGTATCATATTGAAAAATATCGAAAAATTATCGAATTTTCGGTATATCGTAATTTTCGATACGAATCGATACGATAACGATATGAATTTTCTTATATCGCCATATATCGTTTTATATCGAATATACGATATATATCGATATTTTCGATATATCGTTTTATATCGAATATTCGATATATATAGTATATATAAAAACATATTGCAATTTTCAATACATATTGAAGTTTAAAATTATAAATATATATAAATCCATTTAATTCATTAATATATTTAGAAAATATATATATGAGACCCTAATAAGAACACTATTTATTTTATTGTGTTGAAGTTTTATTAATTTTTGTGTTATTTTTCAGTTTTGAAATTATATATTTTTCGATATACAGGTATTCGATACGATAACGATATATCGAAATATCAATACAATAATGATATTGATATTATCCATACGATACGATAACGATATGAAATTCTCTCATATCGATATTTTCGATACGATACACGATACAACGTTTTCGATATGATATATCGTATCGACCCACCCCTAGTATTGATGTTATAGCCTTCACGAATGAACCAATCACACTATTGTTTCTTGCGTAGTCACTAGACATAATGAAATTTAAATTTGGTGTCAATGAAAAAGAATAAGATTAAATTGAGTGATTGATAGAAAATAAAGAAGAGAAGATTAATGATGTGAAAATAAAATAGGGAAAGCGATATTTCGAAGTGGATGAAATTATTTAAAGAAAAGTTTAAAAGGTAAGAATGCTATTGTCAAAAATAATAAAATTAACATTTTCAAATATAAACTAATAAAAAACGTAAAAAAAAAAAACCTTTCACTCATTTTTAGTGAGAGGGTGAATCTATTGGTGGAGGGAGCACCAGCGTGGCTGGCTCCTAGCTTTCCCTCCACCGAGAGATGCCCGTCCCACCCATCCCTTTCATCGCGTTGTGGATGCCCTAAGCTCAATAAGGGATCTTCCATGGCCCATATCTTCTAAAAGAATTACACTTTAATACATCCAAATTGAAATTTAGGCCCGTAAACTATATTTCAATGAATTGATAGGTTTAATATAAAAGTATGCTTATAACAGAGTTCGCTTGGACTCTGTAATTTTTATTATGTGCGACATGAAAAATTGATCGGTTGAGCTTAACATGAGCCGGTCTAGGAATTAGCCCACCAGTTGAGCCGATTTTCAGCCCAATTTTATCTTACTAAATAGACATTATAATTTATTTGTATAAAATTTGAATTCAATCTTAACTAGTTTTAGGATATGTTAGGATTTGATTGTGTTTTGTCATTCAATTGATCATATACACCATTTCTTCATGTTTTAATTATAAGAACTGAAGTTAATTTCCTTTTAATATGGTTTACAAATTATCATCTTTCCCTGATTTTACCTGTGAATATACATGTGTCTACTTGTGCTTAAATTGTCTTTGAGGAGGAAGTAGAAGCAGCTTTCTGCCAGCAACTATCATATCCTCTTCCTCCGAAGCAGCAGCAGCAGTATACATCATCGTAGTCGCTCCCAGCATATCGTCTCCAAATCCACATGCTCTGAAAAATAGCCTGCACGTAATGTGAAGATGGCATCGGTTTAGTTTGAGTGAAATACTAGACCACTAAGACTATTAGAATTGGACCCATATTTCCCTTCGTGTTGCAACTGGAGAGGTAGTAAAACCTTATAAGTTGTTCAAAGCTGTAATGTGGTAGCAATATAAAGAATTTACCTTTCGTTATCATTGCAGAGGGCAGCTATATCATATATGTCTCTGTTAATGAGCATTCTGCAACATTTTCAGGCACTTATACTTTGAAATTTGAATGTCACATAAACCCCAGAGATTATTAGTAACCATACCACTACCAGCTACTACTAACCTTATTATCTTCTTAACAATTGTCCGACCAATTCCCTTACCGCGATAATAAGGGTGAACCTGCACACCATTTTGAAACGATCTGTATGAATTTGCTAAGTCTAGATAACTATTTTATCTTCTAATTTGATTAGGTAAGAGCATACAAATATGCCAAGGCAACAGTGGGGTCATATTTGTAAGGTTAAAACTTAAAATGGCTTCCTGACCAACTATTTGCTGGCAAAACAAGAGAAGCCATTCAGCTGCATTATGCTCTCTCCATTGATTTTACTAAACTGGAACGTACAATAAGGTTGTGTTCGGTTTCCTACATAAAATAGTAGTTATAAGATATAATCTAGAATTAAGTTGTGAGATCTAATTATCTTATGACTATATTAAGTAATAAGATTTAATCTTATGAACCAAATATAATATTAATTTCCTAATAGAACTGGAGTTATGTAGGTTCATTTAATATTTCATTTTCTATTAGTTAAAAGAAAAAATAATAGCGATATCCGTCCCAATTAAAGTGAGTCAAAACTCCACGAAAACTAGAAATTGTGCTAAAAAATTGCTAGGATAGTAATTTGATGTTTTATTCGTTTGTAAAAAAAAGACTCCAACTCAGTTGAGAAATGCCTAAAACTAAATACAACTCCAATTTAGTTGGATGAATGGAGTAATAAAAACTAACCATGACGTCATAGATGGTGGCTGTGAGTACCAAATCGGAAACCGCTCGGCCGAAGCCTATCAGCCGCCCATTTTTGGGCGTCAGTTTTCTGATCCAATTTCCGCCGACACTCGCGACCGATTCGGCATTCGTGAAGACGGAGACGACGACGGAGCTGTGGGAAAGGGCGGTGCTGAGCTTGAGCGCGTCGACTGGCTCCACGCTTCCCGCGCCGTCGGTATTGGGGAAGCGGTGGCAGGAGTGGTCGCAGACGGCGTACAGCTCTCGCAGCTGATGTAGATTCACGTCGGATGGATTCGTTGATACGAATAGTGGCGCAGAGTTGGCCTTCATTCGGGCGGCGATTTTGGGTCGTTGAAACTTGGAGGGAAGATTACCGACTTGTACGGCCGCTGCAACCGCCATTACAGATTTATTTCTGATAATTTGAAGTAATTTGATTTGCAGGTGGGCATTGTATTCCCGATTCTATTCCTCTATGGCTCTATCTCCAGTCCTCCACTGGTTCTTTTTCATTTATTTTTTAATCATTTTTTCGTTTTTTTTTTTTACTGTTTCCACGATTAGGCAAAATTTTAAAACTAAGAGCTTCATTATCAGGAATTTAAAATTTAGTACATGCATTAACAAAAATTAGTACATGCATTAACAAAAATTAGTACATGCTATATTTTCTATTTACTGATTGTTATTATTTACATTATGCCATATTTTATTATATTTATTAAGTTTATGCCAGGTTCAATAAACCAAAAACCTTGTGTCTCCTAGACAGCATAGGACGCCTAATTATGATAGATACTCCCTTCATCTCACATTTGGAGTCACATTTAGTTATGGTACGAGTTTTAAGGAATTGGTGGAGTGTGTAATTAATGAAGTAAGATGGTGAAGTGTGTAATAAATGAAGTGAGATGGTGAAATGAGATGGTGGAGTGTATAATAAATGAAGTGAGATGGTGAAATGAGATGGTGGAGTGTGTAATAAATGAAATGAGATGATAGAGTGTGTAATAAATGAAGTGAGTTGGTTGAAGGTGAGTCCCTTTTTGACTTTTTAGTTTTTTATTTTTGTTTTGGTTTATTTTAATATAGATAATTGCATTTTGATGTAATTTTGATAAACAATAGGGTAAAATTGTATGACCAAATATAAAAAATTCTAAATGTGACTCTAAAACTGTTTTATGGCAAAATGTGACTCCTAAACTGGGACAGAGGGAGTAGTTTGCTATTCTCTTCCCCGTGATTCGATACCTGATACTCACTTTAGCTATACTATCTCTACATTGTACTTGCAGTTAGTTTTATTGTTAATAAAATGTGCATCATTCTGGATGAAGGTAAATGGAGACATAAAATCTTCTAAATACATATTTACTCTCTTTTCACGAAAAATCATTCTACAAAGGGGAAGTTATTTGATTATGTATTATACATTTTCTCATTTTTAAAAAGTATCTTTATCTCTCCGTGCCTCTCCATGAGGTAAAATCTTATAACTATTATATTTTTTTTCTTTTCATGAAAAATCATTTCAAATGGGGAAGGTATTATGTCTTTAGAGTATCCACAATGGGGCGCCCTATAGGGCGTCCTATACTCCGGAATATCAACATTTTATCCTCCTACCCATTCACCTGCAGTGGGGCGTCCTATACTCCGGCACATCAGCATTTTATCCTCCTACCCATTCACCTGCAGTGGGGCGCCATATATCCTGCCATATCCTTTTAACTAACTATTTTGTATTTATTTTTTATATTTGCAAATATGTAAAATTAGCAAAATAAATATAAAAACACCACAAATTAAAGACAAATCTTACATTTATTTAATTAAAAAAAGTTACAACGCGAGGAAGATAGGAAGAGTGGAAATAAAAACAAGTGCACAACGGATAAGGCAAAAGACATGGTCTAGTCCATTCCCAATTGGCATTGGAGCATCGATCAACTTCTCGAGGTATCGGGCTATATCTATGTCCTGGCAGTGCATGAGGGCGTTGTGCGTGTCCAACAACGTCCTCTGCGCTGCGACCCTGACCAAGCCCCCATAGTCCTGCGCCGCACCCGAAGCCGGGGCATGGCCTGGCATGGTGCGGGTCTTCTGAGGTCGTCGCCTTCCCCTTCCCTTGTTCTTGGAAGATTTGTTGCCAATGGGATGCCTACCAGTGGACATCGGTGTGCCAGAACTGTAATCCTATTGTAGAGACTCGTTGAGGTCCATTGCAGGTACTCCACCATTGCTGCTCGTGTAGTCACCTGCGGCAGTGTACTTCACCCTCTTCGACGCAGAGGATGTGGGCGTTATCCCTCCTTGGAAGTTCGGCTTCTCCTTCACCAAGAGCTAGACGTTGTAGTGCTTGAAGTCGTCGTACAAAGATGTATACGACAGCATCAAGACTTTCGCTGCTGCCCCGCTCCCTCATGCACTCCGTGTACTCGGACGAGAAGAGGTTTATCTGCTTCTTCAGCTAATCCAGTGCTTGCGGAGTTGCTCCCTCTTGCGTTTGTAAGACGCCGCCGGCTTTTGTTTGTTGTAGCGTTCAACAATGCGCTCCCAGTACACGACTTGCCTTTGGTTGTTATAGAACACCCGGGTCCTCCAGTATTAACCCAATACTTCGTCAGAAGGATGGTCCCCTCGATATTGTAGTTTGTCCTCCGTGGGGCATATTCTTGGTGGACCTCTACATGCAGTAACTTCTTGGCTCTAACCTTGGTTTTTTACTTTCTTGACTGGGCAGTGGGGCTCGGCTCCATGTCGTCGAGCCTGTATGAATCCGTGGTGAAATCAGGATCGTACTGGGTGTTAGGATCCCAATTGCACTAAATGGAACCCGGCGTCTCGAATGACCAGTAATCGTTTGGTTCTGTACCCGGCCAGCGGGCACCACTACCGTCGAACATCGGCAATCCGTGGGGGCTATTCGGATTGGAGAAACTGTTGGGATTCATACTTGAATTTGAGAGAAATTGTTAGGGGAAGAGAATGGAGTGAAATGAGTGAAATGAGAAGTAAAAGTGGTATATATTTATAGAAGAAAATAAAAAAAGTTTAAAAAAAAAAACAAATCCGCGTCGCATTGTCCGCCCATAGCGGGGGTGGGAACGATAGATCCGGACGATGCGTCGTCTGCCGCATCGGCTGCCCACCTTCATTGGCGGATGATAGGGCGGAGGATGCATCGGACGGGCTATTCTCCGCCCCATTGTGGATATTCTAATATTTTGGAACATCTTGTACTATTTTATTATTTTAGATAATAACTACATATCGTTTCTCTTTGGTGTTTATTTTTTACTTTTTAGAAAGGTAGCTAGATGACATACTTTTTCTATATACATTACCCCATTGGAGGTGCTCTTAGACATCAAATTTGAGTCAAGATCAAGCCTAAACTACCTTGAAATCAAGCAAATAACTCAAGGTTAAACTTCAACTGCACTCGGTCAAGTAGCTTGTGTGGCACAAGCTACTTGGTTGAGTGATAGATTCTGACCCCTTTTGACATCGAGCAATATCTCTCGGCCCGTCCTTAATCTATTCTTGATTATTCAACTTGTATTAAATTTTGGATGACAACACTCAAGGTTTTATTTGCTTTATGGGTTATGGATCTCGAGTCCTTGGATCCTAGGTTCTTTAACATGTCCGTTGCATTAAGACGTGTCACCTAGGTTCGCACCATAATAGGAAAGATGAGTTCATGAAGACGTGTGAGAGAGGACAAAGAGTGAAAAAATAAAAAACATATTTTCGTCCAAAAAAGTTAAAAAATGATTTTGTATGTATTAATAGCTTAATTTAGGGACGTCTAGTGATATTAACTTTTACCAGGGATCGCATAGAGGAGAGCATGTATTAAAAATCAAATTTGAAGTTGATTGTTCAAAGAAGGTTTGTTTTAAGTTGAAGCGGTAAGGATCACCTGCGGCAAGTCCCGATCCATCTCCTAATACACACTCACAAACATAATAAATGATGGTGGGGTCCATCACTTATGTTTGTGAGTGTGTATTAGGAGATGGATCGAGATTTGCCGTAGGTGATCCTCTCCGAAGTTGAAGTATTGAAAGAATGTTTGTTAGAAGCTGAAATAGTTGTGGGTAAATACATAACTCATACAAAATGTATCACTTTTATTTCATATTAGTACAAAAAGTTTGAAGTTTACATAAATCATACAAAATGTTTCATTCATGTTTCAATTTAGTACATTCCGTTATTTTTGTTTAAACGGCGTTAAATCTTTGTCTATGTGAAGTACAAAATGTTTCATAATTATTTTATGATAGTATAAAAAGTATTATCATTGTTTCATATTAGTTCAAAAAATTTCATCATTGTTTTATGGTTGGTGCGGCACATAAGTACTCGCTCTGTCCCATAAAAGATGTCACATTTGTGGAACAACACGTGATTTTAGGAGGTTTTATTTTGTGTGTTAGGTGGAAAGAGAAAATATAATATTTATATTATTGTGAGAGAGAACTTATACTAAAAATGAAATTGTGACATATTTAGTGGGACAAACTAAAACGGAAAGTGGGACTTCTTTTTACTGGAGGGGGGGGGGTACAAAGTTAACGTCGTTTAAACAAAAATAAAGGAATGTACTAAACTAAAACACGAATAAATTTTTTGTTGGATTTATGTAAACTTCAAACTTTTTGTACTAATCTGTAACAAAGATGAAACATTTTGTATGAGTTATGTATTTGCCCCTAATAATTTCCAATAAATTTTTGTCAAGACTATATATTTGTACATAGGGAAGCCAATCCCATAAGTTTTTTATAAGGATTAGTATGATTGAACCCTTACATATTCTCAAGATATGCCTAAAATAGTGTTTCACCCCAATTTTAACTAAAATAAAAAGGATAGAGTGAGTCTAGCAACAAAAGCTACAATCAAAATGGATTTAGGTAGAGAGAAAGAGATGGAAAGAAGGTGTAAAGAGGGAAGAATTCTCTTTGGGACCTAAGACCTCCCACAAAAAAATGAGGGCAACCTTAAGCTACTTTCACCAAAGAAAACACTCCATTGGCTCCATATTTATGACTACACCATCATAAATGCATATCTATACTTGACTTAGTCTAATGGACAAAATCAAGATACCTACAAGTAGGAATTTGGATAATAATCTCACAAGGGAGATGCTCTCAAAAGAGTTCAAAATATCATTCATCAAAAGTCTGCAAATAAAGGTCTCACAAATAGTATTTATAGCTAGGGTTGGGAACCCATGAAAAGGGCCCAAATAAGTAAAAAACGTCTAGAAGCGATAAAATGCCCGATCGGCCGTTTTCGCGAAGTGAATTTGTCCGCTCGGGTGAACTCTCTGTATCTCGGCAGGTCTTCCATAACGCCAGGTCAGGCATTTTCGATAGGTGAATTAGCCCGCCCGGGCGAACTTTCTGTATCTTTCAGTAGGTCTTCTCAAACGCCCGATCGGGCATTTTCGGGAGGTATTCGCCGGTCGGGCGAACTCTCTGGAACTCGAACGATGCTCATCATGCAGATTCCCGGTCAGACGATTGGAACGCCCGGCCCGGGCATTTCTTCTTTCTCTTCCATTGCTTCCCGTATGTAGGTTGAGACGCCTTTCCTGAAGCTTTTGCCTCATGGATCTCATGACGGGTCTTTAGGGTTTAGGGGCATCCTTAGTGGGTTGTGCTGGCGTGCCCCTTGGCCTTGGCCCTCACGTTCATATCAGTTTTACAATCGACAAATTAAACCATAACTTTTATAACATTCACATATCACTATCACAATTGTCCTATACGATTTATTATGCGCCAATTTATTAGTACGATTGTAGGTTTTGAAGCTTTTTTTTTTAGCAAATTAAAGCAATGACAAACAATGCAATGACAAACGAATATGGACAGTGTTGGGGTTTGTATACTAAAAGATGCTTCGAGCGTACATGCCTTTGTACAGTCAGCTTGTGCATGTATACGAGAAACGCCACGTCCACTTGTTTACCTAATTATGAGAATAAATAATTTAATATAATGGTTTATTATTGAAATATGATAAACAAGTCTAAGGCTTTTTACTAAGAAGGTCAAGTAGGGAAATTCGATGAATCTCCTCATGAGTTTTCCAGTAGGGGACTTGGCCAGATCTAGTAAGAAGAAAAATGTACGCACAACCTAGATAGGCTTTGGCTACCTATTGGTACGGTTGCGGTGTTTGTGATAATTCTCTCTTACCTAAGAAGAGATTAGTAACGCCGGTGTGGTAAAGCACTGAAAGGATCTAATTCGAAATGTATTCTTTATTGCTATTTACTGAAAGAATATATTTCAGAAAGTTTAGTATTTTCTAGTCTATGATATTAATATCAATATTGTTTATTCAATCAAACGCCACTTTGACTTATCAATATGTGAGAGTTTGTACGTAACTCAAGTTCATGATATCTTGGGTGGTAGTAATTGAATAACATGAAGGTATTGGAATATTATTTCATAGAATTCGCGTGCCCAGTGTGGTATGATTAAATTCCTAAGGGGTGATCCCCAAGAGGTGTTTGAAAAAGGAATTTATTATTCAGAAAACTGCGCAGTTGGAATTTATTCCACGAATAATAAATAAAGTTTCAAACTAGAAAAACTCTTTGGAGAATTAATTTAATTCTAGTCACATAGCAGACAAAAGAATTAAATTGACGGATCAAGATAATCTTAAACGCGGGAAATATTATAAAATAAAATGGACCCAAGTTATTTGTAATTTGGTGATTTAAGTGGGAGTGCAATATTATTCTTTAGTGGAATAAAATAATATTTCATTGATAATATATTAAATCATGAGTCATTTGATTTAATTAGTAATTTATCTAATGGGTGAGCCCAACACTTAAGTCATTCCATGGATCTCCATCCTAGCCCAACAAGTCCATTATAAATAGTGATGAGATGTGGAAACCCTAGCACACTATTATTCACAACACTCCTCCCCTAAACCCTAGTAGCCGTCGCCGGCTCTCTCTCTCTCTCCTTGCCTCGGTTTTCGTGCCTTGGCACGTGGGAGAATTAGGGTTTTATTTTGTTCTTATTCTATCCTAATTCATAGGATTAGATCAAGACAATATTGAGTTTGTGATTGGGTTTCCCTAGATCTCTTCAAGACTATTATTGATTATTCAAGATCCGCCCACACGGATGGATGATCACGGACTAGGGAATAGGTTGGAAGATTCACGGTCGATAAACCAAGGATCTCCGGGTGGTGCAGCTAGCAACTTCGATCCTATGATGGATCAAGAAGAGGTAACAATAGAATCTACATCAAATTGCATGATTATGTGTTTTTTGATGTATTATATCTATAGATCTATGTTTATTGCATGAAATTGGAGTCGAATGCATAATCACCTAAATAGATCCGTTAAGAACCTGTTTGTTTTCCGTGTCTTCCGCTGCGATAGTGCCAACAGACAGCTTATTATATCTGAAACACATTAAGGTCATGCCATTATAGCACCGCATAATTGGCGATATACAAATTATATAGAATAATTGCGAATATTATAAAAGTGTAATTCAATTGAATTTTAAAATTTATAATTGATCAAAAGTCAGCTAAAAGACAAATAATAATTCTTACGTGTAACGATTTTTTTTATAAATATCAACAATGAGATTTGAAGTTCAAATCCACTTGATGTGATATTTCTTTTTCCATTTTTATCTATACACTTGGCATGATATGAATTTCCAAACTTATTATCATAGAAGAAAAAAATATGTTACTAATTGAATTGGATTCATATCATACTTTTATTTAAAATTTGCTAGGACTACAAAGGACAGGTAGCATCAAAACTGACGGTTACTATTGCTGCTGCTATTATTATTGAAAATACGTTTTATTAGCTTATTCAAACATTTTACCTAGCTCTTGTGATTATTTTGTGATTATTTTGATTGTTCTTATATGCTTAGCGATCATTTATCTATATTAATTAAGAGATAGATAGCTTTACGTGGTTCAAAAATCATCACTTAAATTATTTGCATTTGAGAAAATGGATATCTTAGTGAGAGTTTGGGTCTTAGGAGCTATAGGAGTTAGATACGAAGTATTAAAAGGAGACTTAATATTAGAATCTAATCAACGGGCCGGGTAGGTGCACTCGATAGATGGTTTATCCTATAGTAGTGTCTTTCCTAATAATCCTAAAGACACATAAATTTAAAGGTTTTGTTAGATTAATCAACACTAAGTCATTGTAGTTGGATCTTAGAACTCTATATCTTTCTCTATATTTTCCACATATTAAATCATCTTTTCATTTGTTTTATTTTGTTTGAATTAGTTAGTAATTCAGATCTTACATATCAAACCAAAACTTGAATAGTTTAAATAGTGAATGATTGTAATTCGAGGTACTTAAGTTAACTAATTAATCTCTATGGATACGATATTGCTTGTCATCACTACAATAGCCGCGTACACTTGCGGATATATTACTGCTAGAGTTAAGGTAGTCACCCACTCTTACAACAACAACTCCACCTAGCTTGCAATACCACACTAGCTAGAACACATTTGCTCAAGCAATGCAAAATTACTCAAGTAACCAAAATAAATTGGAATTAATGAATTTTTTCTTCCATATGACGAAAAAACAGTTAAACAAGGTTCAAAATATGCTAAAAGTCTGTTTTGAGATGTTTTTACACAACGTTTAATTGGTAGGAAGAAACTAGAATGTGAAGAGTCTCAAAAATGAGCTTCTAAATATCGAGACGTTTCTTCTTCACTAGGGTGAGTGTCTTTATAGCCAAAAGGACTCGGCCAAGTCATGTTCTCTAGATGCCTCCCGAAGACCGCAGCTCAGTCGAATGGTTGTGAAAGAGTCAGTCGGCTGAGTCAAACTCTATAACTCTTTCTTCGATCCTTCTCCCTCGGTCGAGTGGCTTTATGACAAAAGGGCCACTTGTTCGAGTCAAACTCTTTGTCCCTTTCTTCGAAGGTCACTTGGCCGAGTTGTCTTCTTGAAAAATTACACTCGGTTGAGTGGCTTGTGTGGCACAAGCTACTTGGCCAAGTGAGATATTATGACCCCTAAACCCTAAACCCCTCTTGACATTGAGCAAATATCTTCTCGACTCGTCCTTCATTTACTCTTGATTATTCTACTTCCATTAAATCTCGAATGACAACCGTCAAGGCTTCATTTTCTCTATGAGTCATGGATCGAGTCCTTGGTAATCCTAGGTTCTTTAGCGGGTGGCATGATGTATGTCACCTAGGTTCGCTTCATAAGTACAGAAAAGATGAGTTCATGAAAATGTGTGAGATGGGACAAAGAGTGAAAAAAGTAAAAAAAGATATTTTCGTCCATAAGAGTTAAAAAAGGATTTTGTCAGTATATATAGCGTAATTTAGGGACGTTTGGTGACTGTTCATAGAAGGTTTATTTAAAGTTCAAGTATTGAAAGAACGTCTGTTGGAAGCTGAAGTAGTAGCTGTCATATTTATCATAATAATTGTCAATATTTTTCCGGCATGATTGTATACTTGTATATAGGGAAAATTGGGATTCAAAATACAATTTTTGATTAACTTTTGGCCAATCCCCAAAAGTTTTACAATCGACAAATTAAACCATACCTTTTATAACATTCACATATCACAATTGTCCTATACGATTTATTGTGCGCAATTTATTAGTACAATTGTAGATTCTGAAGCTTTGTTTTTTTTAGCAGATTAAAGCGATGAGAGAAAATGCAATGACAAACGAATATGGATACTTTGTTATATCTGGAACACATTAATGTCTTGCCATTAAATAGCGCCGCATAATAGAAGATAAAACAAATTATATAATCCCTCCGCCCCACAGTAGATGTCACACTTGGAGATGGCACGAGATTTTAGGAGATGTTATTTTGTGTGTTAAGTGATGAGAGAGAATATAATCTTATAACTGATGTGAGAAGAACCTTTTTTTCAAAAGAGGAAATGTGACATCTTTTGTGGGACAAACTAAAAAAGAAAGTGTGACATCTACTAAAGGACGGAGGGAGTAGAATAATTGCGAATGTTACAATAGTGTAATCCAAAATTACTCCATATAATTAATCAAAAGTCAACTAAAAGACAAACCATAATTCTTACTTGTAATGAATTTTTCGATAAATATTATCAACGATTTTTGAATGTTCAAATCCACTTGAACGTGATATTTCTCATTACATTTTTATCTATACGCTTGATATAAATTCCCACACTTATTACTATTAATAGAAAAAATACTCCCTCCGTTCCATAGTAATAGGGACGTTTTTCCATTTCCGTCCGTTCCATAGTAATAGAATCATTTCCATTTTTAGTAAAAGTCAACACATTTTTCCACACCTACTTTACTTTCTCTTACTTTTTTCTCTCTTCATCTCTCTACCTTTTTCATTTTCCACTTTATTTCCTCTTTACTTAACGGGAGCGGATCCTCTGCTGTTTTACAAATCACAGCACCGCATGCTATGCATTAAACGCAGAGTGTATTGAATGAAACGCTGAGTACTCCATTTCATTCATTTTCGTTTCTTTTGCCTTACCTTTGGCCAATTAATAATTAAAAACTCATTTCTTCCACCTGGCCCCACCACACCGTTCCATTATCTCTCTCAATAGCAAAAGTTGTTTTCCATTTCTTTTATCACTAACAACTAAATACTGATTTGTTTTATTGATATTTACATATATTATGTTTTAGTATTTAAAAATATTATGAATATATTAAGTAATTATTTTTATGCTGAATAATATTTCTTTATAATAATATTTCCTTTATATTAATATATTTTGTATATTGCAATAATACTTCATGGAATAGTTATTAAATGTATGAAAACATATATACTATCTTCCGTCTTATAATAGATGTCACATTTTCCTTTTTAGTTTGTCCCATAAAAGATATCACATTTCTAATTTTGGAAAAGTTTACTCTCACATTAATATAAAAAATATATTTTTTCTCCCCATTTAACACACAAAATAAAACCTCCTAAAATCTCGTATCGTCCCACAAGTATGACATCTTTTGTGGAATGAACGGAGTATTATAAAAGTAGCTCATACGAAAAAAAATTACTACTCTCTCCGTCCCAAAATAAGTGACTCATATTCATTTTTGGGATGTCCCAATATAAGTGACTCATTTCCTTTTTTGGCATTATCTCTCTTACTTTTTATCTCTACTTTATTAACTCTCTTACTTTATCCACTTTCCACTTTACTAACAAAACCCCATTTCCTTAAATTCCGTGCCGAAAAGTTTGTGGTCACTTATCTTGGGACGGAGGGAGTATTTTATACGTAAGAAATACTCCCTCCGTCCCACAAAGATTGTCCCTTTTTTTCCATTTCTGTCTGTCTCACAAAATTTGTTCATTTCACTTTTTACCATTTTTGGTAATGGACCTTATATTCCACTAACTCATTCATACTCATATTTTATTATAAAACTAATAAATAAAAGTAGGACCCACATTTCACTAACTTTTTCAATTCATTTTTCATTATATTTCTTAAAACTCGTGCCCGATCAAAGTGAGACAATCTTTGTGGGACGGAGGTAGTAATATTCAACATGTCAATAGCGAATAATTATATTAGTAAAAAAATTATAAGTCAAGTTGATTTTAAAATATACTCTCTCCGTCCGCGAATAAGTGTCCTATTTTTTTATTTTAGTCCGTCCGCGAATAGAAGTTCCGGTTCACTTTTATCATAAATAATACTCCCTCCGTCCCATAAAAGTTGAGACAAAACTTTTAGGCACGGAGATTAAGAATTTATATTAAATAAATAGGAGAGATGAAAAAAGTAGGAAAGATAAGAGAGAGTAAAGTAAATGATGGAATAAAATAAGAGTGATTAGATGTTTTGTCTTTAGTTAAAAAAAGAAATGACTCAACTTTGTTGGGACGGACTAAAAAGGAATACGACTCAACTTTTATGGGACGGAGGGAGTATTAATAAGGTCTCACATTCCACTCAACTTTCATTTAAAATTAATATATACAAATAAGACTTCTATTCTATCAACTTTTTTCCACTTACTTTTCTTAATATTTCCTAAAACTTGTGCTACCAAGAAATAGGACTCCAAATAATGGACGGAGAAAGTAACAATTTTTACATGATAAAATTGTAGTAATTAAAGTGTAAATGATGAAATTTTTGTGATAAAAGAAACAGTATAATCATGGTATATGGGATTCCACTGAATAATTACTAGTAGTTTTCAGTAGTTAAAAAAATTGAAAACAACTTTTATAAAAAGTTTTACACTTACTACTATTAATTGGATATGGAACGGTGTGGTGGGGCCAGGTGGAAGAAATGAGTTTTTAATTATTAGTTGGCCAAAGGTAAATATAAGGCAAAAGAAACGAAAATGAAAGAAATGGAGTACTCAGCGTTTTATTCAATACACTCTGCGTTTAATACGCAGCATGTGGTGCTGTGATTTATAAAACAGCAGAGGATCTGCTCCCTTACTTAACTCACCTAACATAATTTTTCTTAATTTTCGTACCGAAAAGTTTTACCTCCGTTACTATGGAACGGAGGGAGTATGTTAGAGCACTCCCAATGGCACTCCCTTATTTCTCCCTAACTCCTGCCACATCAGCGCCACATCAGCATCACATTTTATCCCCAGTTTTTAGCCAACTGCTACATTGGTTTCTCCCTAACTCAACATTTCATTTTTACATCATTATTTTTTATATTATTTAATTTTC
The DNA here is from genome assembly GCF_029641045.1 of Salvia hispanica. Lineage (NCBI taxonomy): Eukaryota > Viridiplantae > Streptophyta > Magnoliopsida > Lamiales > Lamiaceae > Salvia > Salvia hispanica. The sequence goes on along the minus strand of NC_142696.1, from coordinate 11,757,695 downwards.
CCTACAAATGTATTTAATAAATAGACTAATAATGAACAATTCATCGTTGTATTAATCATTGGAAAATATAATACAACGAGAAAAAAAAAACTACAAATAAAAAACGCAAATAAACAAAGATTTAAAAAAAAAAAAACTAAGACGGAGGGGCCGGAGGGGCGTCGGGATCGAGGCCCATCGTAATCTGCAGGCTTTGGATGCATTTCCAGAGGGCCGCCTTTTCTTCAGGGGTCCCGCCGCCGGTGAAGTACAGCGTGTACATCTGCGTCAGATTGGCGACATTGCTCGAATAAGTGGCTTTTTCTAAGTCGATGTGGGGTTCCGACTCGACTTCCGACGTTGTGCCCTTCCCCTTCCGCCTCCCCTTCGCCTTCTTCGCTCCCTCCGGGCGCTCGTGCGGACCATCCCCACTCAAGTCGATGTGGGTCGCGCTCCCCTCGCTCTCTGAAACGCTAAGTCGCGAGCGCACCGATTTCCCGTGCAGCGCGACGTGCATCCCCGTCCGGAATTTGGGGAGATCCTTCAGCTTATCGTAGATGTTCCAATACTTGAACCCCTTCGACAAGTACTTGCCACAATACCTCTGCATGGCCTCATCTCGGACCATATGCTCGTTCTGGCCACTGGGCATGTTCGCCAACAAGTTAGAATAAATACCGTTGAAGTGGCCGCAGTCCCTCATGAGGCGCTCCCAATGCCGACGGATCGCCTCGCTGCCATGGTCCTTCATTGAGGCAGTCTTGTGGCTCCTGTACTTCGCGGCAACCCGCTCCCAGAATATGATCTCAGTCTGGTAGTTGCTGCGCTCCGCGTTCTGTGACGTGTCCGCCCAGCAGGTGGCTATCAGCTCGGACTCTTGCAGAGTGTAAGTAGTCCTTACCCGCTTCGGCCTCTCATCGGAACCCGTATCAGTCGCAGCCGACGACGCCGGCGCCTTCCCCCTCCCGCTCCTAGAAGGCAGCTCGGTGGGCGTTTCTTCCATATCGAAGTCCTCCGCGCTCAGTGTCGCGGCCTGAGATTCTTGGTCGCCTGGGGTTGATCCAGGGGTGTCGAACTGGGGCCGATACACATCGTCGGCTGGAGAGGGCATTCTGCCGGCGGAGTTGAAGTACGGAGAAAGTCTCCGCGCCGGAGGAGTCTGCAAAGGAGACGGACCCGCGTATGGAAGTTGGCCGGGAGGAGAACCCATCGCCAACAACGAGTGCATCCACTGCTCGTTTGCTTCATCCGTGTTGGGAATTTGTGAACTCGACTCTTTCCCCTTACCCTTACCCTTACCCGAGCGGGAATTTTTCTTCCAAAAGCTCATAATTTTTGGAAGATTGATGAAGATTGAAGATTGGGAGAAGAGATTGAAAATGGAGAGAATGAAGATTGTGGGTGATGAATGGAGGAAGTGGAGGAAATATTTATAGGGGTGGGATGTAAAAATAGCCGTTGGGCCGAAAAAAAAAAAAAAAAATTTAAATATCGCCGATTTATCGCCGAGCGTCGCCCACAGTGGCCGGCGATCGCTCGGCGATAATCCGGCGAAAAAACGCCGCTTGGCGAAATAACGGTAGGATTATCGCCGAATTATCGCCGATTTCACCACAACGGCCGGCGATAATCCGGCGATGTTCGGCGATTTTTCGCCGGATTTTCGCCACTCCCATTGGGAGTGCTCTTACTAATTGAATTGGATTTCGTATCAGACTTTTTAAGTAAATTTGCGAGGACTATAAAGGACAGGTGACATCAAAATAAACAGTAATTATTATTATTATTATTATTATTATTATTATTATAACCAAATGAATTTAGTTAATAAACTAAATAAATATTACACCGTGGGCACTGGGCAGTGGGCTGCTGATGTCTATCTGGAAAATGGAAACGCTTCAAAAATCCGACAAATTTCTGTATTTTGAGGCCCCTCTTTTGCTAAGAAAAAAACCTTTACTCTTCGCCATATTATTGTCTTCACCTGTTTAATGCTATAGAGAGAGAAACAATTCATACATATCCAAATCTGCGTAAATGCCACAATTAATTCAAATCCTCACTTTTGAACAACAGGGGAATCTCTTTTTCTCTTGTTTTCGTTTCAATTTCGCTCCGGACCTTGGGCGCTAATCTCTTCTGGGTCCGGAGATTTAGGGTTTCTTTCAATTCAAGCTCGTATGTGCATTAGGGTTTAGATTTCTTTGTAAAAAGGGTTTGTATTAGTGTAATTAGCCAATATGGACGGACGGAGAATAACGGCGAGCCCCAGGCCTTGCTGTGGCCGGCGAGTGGTGGCGAAGAAGCGCCCGCGCGGCGGTTTAGATGGCTTTGTCAACAGCGTGAAGAAGCTGCAGAGAAGGGAGATTTCATCCAAGCGTGACCGTGCTTTTAGCATGAGTGATGCTCAGGAGCGATTCCGCAACATTCGCTTGCAGGTTTACTTGATTTAATTCATAATGTTTGCTTCAACCTTTTGTGGTTTTGGTTTTGGGCCATTTGAATAATTCAAGTGTTTGACGATTTCAGCTTTTCTGAATTATGTATTGACGCACAGAAAAATTAGGGCTTTTTATGCTTTCTCACTTGAATTGCCATGTATATGCGTTTATGTATGTAGATCTGTGTACCAGAGCGGTGGTGTTGTTTACCTTTTTGTGTGGAGAGAATTAAACGGAAGATGCCAGTATTTTTTCAGTTGCTATGATAGTTTTACATGGATAGAATGTTTCAATCTTTATCTAGATTGCTATTGGCCTTTTGTGATGCTAACATACCACGGCTTATAAAGGAGGCTGAGAGACACATTAGATAGTGGTAGTGTGTTATGACATTGTTTATGATTCTTTGGTCAACCTCGACATAGAGATGTTATGCAACAATGGCTCTTGAAAGTGCGATGTCTGCGAAGCTACTTACATGAGCTAATTATGTACCTAAGTTGTGAAAATGATCAAGAGGATACATAATGCAACCCATGAGCATATGACATGTTGAAGATACAATTTTGGATGATCTATGTAACACTGGTACGAGTTTGTCAGAAAATCAAGAGGATACATAATGCCATCCATGAGCATATAACACGTTGAAGATATAATTTTTGATGTCATGGTGAATGATCAATTTTCTGCCTTTTATTTGCTGTATTACATGTTAGCATAATGAATGAGCAATTTGCTATCTTTTATTTGTTTAAGTTCATAAACTTTATTCTCATATACTAATTTAGGTTATTGAGAAATTTGATTGAGGTGCAAATATGCGGGCAAGTGCCATTTTTGGTTATTTCTTGCTTATGAAAATCCTCTAGTTTTGGTGTATAGGATGAGCAGGTTCTTGTCATTTTTTTCTGTACATTATCTGCTAAGTTTTGATTCCAAAATCTGATGTACGTGTAATAACGTTTGTGTCAATCTGTGTACATTATAGGCAACAACTCATTAGACCTCTTAATTTTTGTTGTTTCCCTTGTCTTCAACTGTCATGGTGATAACTGGATGGAATATTGCCTATGTACATGAACTAATACCAACCTTGACCTTTTGGTTCAGGAGGAGTATGATACTCATGATCCCAAGGGATATTCTTCTTTGTCGTTACCATTTCTGAAGAAGAGGTCAAAAATTATTGAGATAGTTGCTGCCCGTGATATTGTCTTTGCACTTGCCCAATCTGGTGTCTGTGCAGCATTTAGTCGAGGTGCATCTACTACTGAAATTTAAGCTCCTTGTCCGTTCTCCTGGCTGTTATAAGGGCTTATATATTTTACCCATTTGATGCAGAGACTAACCAGAGGATATGCTTCTTGAATGTTTGTCCTGATGAAGTCATTCGGAGCTTATTCTACAACAAAAATAATGATTCATTAATCACTGTTTCAGTCTATGCTTCAGATAATTTTAGTTCCTTAAAATGCAGAACAACAAGGATCGAGTAATTCCATCTCACCATTTGCTTGCTGTTTCTTTTATGTTTGCATTTTGTTTCATTACTTATCATCACATTAATGGCCCATCTTTTAGATACATACGAAGAGGCAAACCTGATGCCGGCTTCCCTCTTTTCGAATCTGAGTCATTGAAGTGGCCTGGTTTTGTTGAGTTTGATGATGTTAATGGAAAGGTTCTTACTTACTCCGCACAGGACAGGTAACTCTTAGCTGATAAGTGGATAATCATTTATATTTGACACTTGTTCTGATAGCTACTACTGTCTTCTTTCAGCATATACAAGGTTTTTGACTTGAAAAACTACACAATGTTATACTCAATTTCAGATAAAAATGTTCAGGAGATTAAGATCAGGTAATGTTATAGTTTCTAAGTAAGATGTTCTTGTATATATTCATTTAAAAAAACTTGTATGGGGGGGGGGGGGGGGATGCTTCTTTTCCCTTTGGGATTTTATTGGAATACTGAATCAGACCCTTGGAACTATGGTTTTGGTCTGTAAACTGCGCTATTATAATTTTATGCATACTTGAGTAATTCTATTAGCTAAATTACTTTCTGTCACAATTCAAGGTTGTAAAAGTTCTTTCTTTTATGTTGTTTCTTCTTTCTGCCTTATGATAGTGTTCTTGTGGCATTTTTATGTATGTTTTTTTTGTTTGCATATGTTTTGTACAATAGTCCAGGAATCATGCTTTTGATATTTACAAAAACCCAAGGCGCTGTCCCTTTGAAGATTCTCTCAATTGAAGATGGGACTGTTTTGAAATCATTCAACCATCTTCTTCATAGAAACAAGAAGGTTGATTTCATTGAACAGTTCAATGAAAAGCTTCTAGTCAAGCAAGAGAATGAGAATCTTCAGATTGTTGATGTAAGTGTCTGTATATTACAATCGTGACGTTCTTGTCCTTTCTGAAATGACTTCTGTCTGTTTAGGTTCGCAATGTTGAGATAACAGAAGTTAGTCGTACCGAGTTCATGACCCCTTCCGCATTCATATTTCTGTACGAGAACCAATTATTCCTGACGTTCAGAAACCGAACAGTTGCTGTCTGGAACTTCAGAGGGGAACTTGTGACCTCGTTTGAGGATCACCTTTTATGGCATCCTGATTGCAACACTAACAACATATATATTACAAGCGATCAGGATCTCATCATTTCGTATTGCAAAGCAGATTCTGATGAACCATTATCTGATGGGATTGGTATGCTCATATCCATTCTGATTTTAATTGTCTAAGTTCTGTATCTCTATTTCATGGTCTATGCTTTATTAGAGAAAAACAGGATGCATGTAGTTTCTACACATTTAAAGAAAATGGGTCCATGTACTATCATTTGTATTAATATTAATGTTCATCCATGCACTTTTGTCGTTGTCAAAATATTATTTGTAAAGATTTGGTTTGTGTAGTTAATCTTTGTTGAATGTGATAGGAACTAAGCTAATATGAAAATCTCTAAGAAATGGTCTTACATTGGTATCGTTTCTCATTTATTTCTTGTTGACAGCGGGTTCTATCAACATCAGCAATATCTTAACTGGGAAGTGCTTGGCAAAAATAAAAGCGAGCAATAGTCTTCCGATGAACGAATGCAACTGCAGTGCAGGTTGTGGGGGGAAGAAGTGCAACTCAAGGAAGCGCATTCAAGCTTCTAGAATCAGCACTGTTGCTGAGGCCCTGGAAGATATCACTGCCCTATTCTACGATGAAGACCGCAATGAGATTTACACTGGAAATAGGCATGGTCTTGTTCATGTGTGGTCCAACTAAAGGTGACGAGTTGGAGCCCATTTTCATACGGATGAACATTTGTTGCTTAATAGAATACTAAACCATTAGTTCCCCTATCTGAGTTTGTGAATTTCTGACCCCCATGAAGGGGGGGTTGTCTATGATCATGATGCTATAGATTTGTAGGCGCCATGTTTGTTGATTTACTCGATTGCGCTTTGGACCTAACTAAGATATCAGTAACATTTGGTGTGTAGATGTAAGAGACGGTGTAAGAACAGTGCCTTGTTGTGCAAGATAATCTTGTTTATCTGTAAATTGCTCTATCTTTGTTTCTGAATGAATTATTCTTAGTGTTCTTCTTGGTTCCTGTTGTCAATGATGATGTTGAAGGCATTCTGTACAGCTAGGAGGAGCGGTTACTTATTGTTATCAATAACAACATTCTGTTAGCTTTCGTTTAGGAATATGAGCATTAGCAATGGGAAGCGATTCTGTGATCGGCTTCCCCATCGGCCCCTCATTGTGGAAGAGGGGCCAATGATCTGCCCTTCCCCAAACACCCCAAAGAGCCGTTGTATCGGCCTTGGCCGATCTCATAGGGCCTTTGATCGGCCCTCCATTGTGGATATAGGGCTGATCATCGGCTCTATCATCGATTTTTCCTTTTTTAAATTCTTTTTTTACCCTTTATATATACTTCCATATACCACACTTACATTTCACATTCGTCTCACTCTATACTTCTTTTCCTCTCTCTACAAAAGAATTTTGACAACACTTTGGAGAATTCTGGTGATGGAAGCCAATACATGGGCGGAACTCAAATTTCCTCCAAACCCAAATTCCACCCAGTTACAACAACTAAGGATTAAATATACAAATATTGATGATGTTGAAATGAAATGAGTAGGATAGGCCCCTGGGATAGACTTTTTCATTGCAGGGAGATAGACCCTTAATAATAAGTGGAGTAAAATGCTGACGTGGAAAAAAAAAAGGAGGGTCCTTCCATTGCTAATGCTCTAAGTGACAATTATCGAGTGATTAATGAGCTAATTCACTCAGATTAAGAGTTTACACATGTAAACGCTTAACTAACTAATAAAACTCATTTTTTTTCATCTATAAAACATATCAATTCAGATAATCCTTCTTTTCCCTCTTCATCTGAGTTCTTCTTCAAGTAGAACAATCATCTCCGGTTGTTGTTCCTTACTCTCAATCCTAGTTCGTACCATATGGTATCAGCCTTGACAGTTCAGCTCAAATGGCGGGCCAAACAGGATCCATCAAGGCATCAATATTCATCGACTGGAAGAGGTTGTGCATTCTTCATCAGACGAATTGTTCAATGCTTCCGATCAATTAAGACCAATTGGATAACCTTCGCGATCAATCTCTGAAGGAACTCCATGACAACTTCATGATGCAGTACTTTCAACACACAAAGTGTATGGCTAAGCTACAACATAACCAGAGAGATAACTCTCACTCCTCGCGCGAGCCATAGACACGTCACACTTACTTCTCTATTCGCCAATTAAAGGTTGGTTTTCAATTTTCCCAGGAAATAATTTGAATGGGTGGTGTTTTTTTTTTTTTTTTTTTTTTTTTTTTTTTTTTTTTAAATACTTTTTTACGGTTGATGAAACACCACTAGAGGCACAAGTTAAATTGGTATTTATCAATTTGGATAGACGAGCGATTCTTTACTTAATCATGGGAATGACAGAATTTTTCTTGCCTTCTTCTCTAGATCTAGGTTCTGGTCTTCACATCTTATCATCTATCAATCATATATGTATCATCTAAGATTTGTCCACATAAATGGATGCACGTAAGTTACTTATCATTTATGAGTCCTTCCAGTTATTACACTATTTTAACTACTACTCCCTCCGTCCACCATTAGATGTCACACTTTGACTCAAAACGGGTTTTAAAAAATGTAATGGAAAGTGAGTTGAAAAAAATAGTGGAATGTAGGTCCTACTTTTATATATTAGTTTTATAATGTAGTAAGTGAGAATGAGTTGTGGAATGTGAGTCATTACCAAAAATATTAAAAGGTAAGTGTGACAAGTATCGGCGGACGGACCAAAAAGGAAACTAGTGATATTTAATTGTGGACGGAGGGAGTTCTTTTTATCCTTCGCTTTTACTTTACAAATTACACATTAAACCCGTGCCATCCGCAAATGACCTATTTCTATGGGATGGGGGAAGTATATTTATACTCCACCTGTCCCAAGTTAGTTGAGTCACGTTCCTTTTTGGGTTATCACAAAATAGTTAAGTAATTTTTTTTGGCAAAAAAACTTTTATCACTATGCTTTACTCTCACTTTTCTCTCTCATACTTTATTCAATCTTTTACTTTATTCTCAATACTTTAACCTTTAACACATCAAATTTTTAAATTTCGTGCAAAAAAGAAATAGCTTAACTACCTTGATTCGTATGTAATATAAAATATAAAATAATACTCTATCACAAAATAATGTCCTAATTTTTTTATTTTGGAACAACCATAATATAAAGTTCCATTTAGTTTTATCATTTTAGGTAATGGACCACAAACTCCACTAAACTAATACTCCGTATATAAAAGTGGACCAACATTTTATGAATATTTTCTTATACTATTTCTTTAAAATTATGTCAAATCAAAATGGAACTATAAGAGCATTCGCATTGGAAGGGCCGATCGAGAAGCCTTCCGATCGGCCCTCCATTGCAAAGAATGAGCCGATCAAAGCCCCACCCCACATGGTCGATACATCAGCCTCGGTCGTCCCACAATGGCCGATGATCGCCCACCAATTGTAGGGATTGGGCCAATCATCGGGCCTATCCTTTTTCATTTATTATTTTTTTATTCTATTTTATCTACTATAAATACCTCATTCTATTCTTTGCATCTCGCTATATTCTTTTTTCCAATATTGTTGTACAAAGAAGATTATTTGCATATTAATATTTTTATATTTAAATTTATTTAATTCAATAACATACTCCCTCCGTCCCATTGAACATGACCCACTTTCCTTTTTGGTTTGTCCCAATCAAGATGACCCATTACTTAATATGGAAACACCTTTATCTCTACTTTATTCCCTCTCTCTTACTTTACTCTCTCCTCTTAACACAAAAAAATTAACTGCATAAAATCCCGTGCCGCCCAAGGAAGGGGTCATCTTCCTCGGGACGGAGGGAGTATTAAATATGGAAGTCCAAAAAAATTAAAATAAAATAGTGATGATGTAAAAATGAAATGAAAGTGGGATAAGCCTTTTGGAATGACCCTTCTATTGAAGGGAGATAGGCCCTTCACCATTGGGTAAAATGTAGACGTGTAATGGAAAGAAAATTAAATACAAATATTATGGAGTATTTATAGTGTAGAAATTATGGAATAAAAAAATAAAAGAAGATACGTGTAAGGGCCGATGATCGGTCCTTCTTCCACAATGCAATGACCGTTCTTTGGCCCTTCTTCGGCAATGGTTAATTGAAAAGGGCTGATCTCAAGGCCTAGAGATTGGCCCAACCATAACTAGTGCATTAAATCGTGAATGGAGGGACTATATATTTTGGAAAGAAAAGTATGTACAGCAGAAAACTGCTTTTAGAGGTGTTATTGTCATTTAATGGTGTGGCCCAAATAACTGGTATTCTTATTTCTTCCCATATTTAATACTCCAATCATGCTTTCAAGAAAACTATGAATCAAACTTAACAAATTTATAAATTATCTATATAAATTAACATACAAATCGAGTAAATGTGGCGAGGTAAAAAACAAAAAAAAGATAATGTACACTTAAATCATTTAAATAGAGATGCTGTCAACTGATATTTTTTTCCAGATCTTGAGTGATGAATTATTTTTTATGGAAATCCATTCTTTATTCATGCCTAAAAAACAAAACCTGCAATTATTTTTTAATTATTTTTAAGTAAAGAATTTAATATTAAAAGAAATGTGTTTTTGAATCTAGCGGTGTGGGGTTTCTCTTTCTTCAAACAACAGTCTCCTTTGCTTTTCTCTCTCTACCGAAAGGGACGAACACAAATCTCTCTCTAGCTTTAGCTCTTGCTTCACTTCCAGTGTAAGTAACTACTCTCTCACTCCCTCGTGGTTTGCATTTTTGCATTAAAGGTTTCAAGCTTGCATATGTTTGCGCTACTGTTCTGATTAATGTCAGGATTTAAAACTTCATTGCTGGCTTAAGATGCTGCTGCGTTAGAGTTCTATTTCTATGTATTCCTTTATTTCTGCTTTTTGTTGATTTTTGGTATCTTTTTCAGCATTTTGCTCTGTTTTTGGAAGCTAGATCTGATCTTGAAGGAAGGTGTGAATGATGCTTTTACATTTTCTTCATATTTGCATCTTAATTTATTCACAGAGAAGAAATTCAGCCTGACTTGGATTGAATAAGCATTAATTTTGTTACTTCTGATTAGCTTATAAATTGACATTCGGTCATGCCTTTTCAACCATTCAATTCTTATTTGAATTTATGTTTTACAGATGTGTGGCTTCTGATTATAGTGTTCCTGGATTTACGCAATCACAATCGTGCGATTTCCGACCTTGCAATGGTGGTATAATAGATGGATTGTTTGCGAGCAATTATTTGTTAGTCCAATGCTGAAATTTGGTTCGTGGTGATCGAAACTTAAAAACAGATTCTGGTAACTTTTCCTTTCTTTGTTCCATTTTTAGTGTTTGTAACATTAGGCACAGACTTTAAAGCTTTTACATCTGCAAAATGTGGCTGTTGCACTACTTGCAGCTTTCTACTGTATGTATTGTGCCTTCAGCAAAGTATAGGTGAAGATGGAAGCAGTGAAAGATGCCAACATTCCAGTGGATTACATTGAGTTCCATATTTTTCCTAGCCAAAACAGGTTATACTTCATAGAAACTTTGTACTTGATTGTTTGTAATTATTTGGGTCCTGTGTTGTATTGTCTGATGTGCTGTATGGTTCCGTAGACTGCTATGTTGATTCTAAAAGCTCATAATCATTTATTAATATTTCTGAATTTTTTAAACACACCCTGATTAATGAAGAGTTTTTCCTTGAACTACCTTACAGTTTGCTTCTTCAGACTCACTGAAATAGTTATGTTTCCAAATCATTGGTTGTAATATTATGTTAGGTACTTTTATTTAGTTTTGGAAAAAGTTATCATTTTTGAGTAGTTACGAATGTGTGAGTCAAAAGAGGGTAGTGAAATTAGGACTCTTACTTCTACTGTTGGGTGATGTTTGAGTCTGTTGCCAGGGTATCTTAGTTATTGGTGTTTTAATTGGTTGTTTGTTTCTTTTTAAAGATATGAGGCATGGGTATGCTATGCTAACAAGAAAGAGAAAGTCAAATCTGGACTCTTGGAGCATCTATTGCTGCATTCAGTTGACATCAAAGCTTTGCATTCAAAAGGATGTGATGACAAGTATAAACTTTTCACACCAGAAAATTTGCACGGCAGTGAATGGTTTACTAAATCCACATTGATAAGGTTAGCAGATATTCTTCTTTTGACTATTTTCTTACACAAGATAAGCAACAGTTCTTGTATCCTCTTTACATGCAAACTTTATTTTCATGAAATAGGTTCCTGCATATAATTGGGTCAGAAGACATATTAGAAGTCACTAATTCCTTGAAAAATGAGATATCTCAGCTGGAGGAGGCTCGCAGTTTTCATCTTTCTTTATATGCAAAGGTAAAACTAGTTAATTCCACCGAAGTTGATCTCTGTTCTCCAATGCTAAATCTGATATTTTAATTCTTTCCTCAGGGTAAAGAATATCAGTTCCAAAGTGGGCTATCTGGTAAGTGTCCTCATACCTTGATTTGAGGGCAGTCTGCTTTAAGGATGTCAATTTGTAATTCACAACTGTCTTTAATAAGCAACATTTTTCTGGCTTTACTTGAATAAGTCAACACAAAAAGGTCTTATGAATAGATATTCTAGGAATAGCCTCTTGCATAACAAAAGAAAACCCAGCTGAGAGCAGTCTCTTTTTTTAGGGAATAGAAGCTTGCTGTCATTTATATCCAGATACAAAGTTAAGTTTCCCTTATTTTCCTCTGTCAGATGACAGCTGCGCGGATGAAGCAGGATCTACAGCAGAAGTGAGTTGATCTTACGCCTTTTCAAGTTTGTTGCTTTGTTCAATCTAGATTGAAGATCTTTGTCTGTGCTATATTAACTGCCTATTCTGGTAATGGCTTGTGTGCAGGCTGACAACTCAAGTGCTTCCAAGTATGTCTGTTACTTGTCTGCTGCTACTTAAAGTTCCAATTACCATATCTGTACTCTGACCATTGGTGGCCTGCAGGAATGAATTGTTGCGGGCCATGGACTTGAGGCTTAATGCCCTGCGGGATGAGTTGGCAACTGCTTTTGACCAAGCTGCTGGTTCTCGATACTCTGTGGAGGAGATGACTGATATAGAAAAGTTTTCTCGACATCTTGGATCAACAAATTTGAGGTATCCTTGGCTGTTATGAAGCTGAGCTGATTGTTTTCCTTGTCAAAGTTTTAACTTCTCTTCATTGGTAATGCCTATTATGTATTCATTGCAGTGATTCATTAGGAAAATATGTAGAACTGAGACATGGAGCTCAGGCTGTTGAACTTTCAGAAAATGATGGGTTAAAACCGAGAGAAAGGAGCAATCATCCAATTAAATCAGCTTGTTCAGAGCTTCCAGTAATATATGGTGTCTCACCTGCCAAAGCGGCACAGGTAGAGAGGCAAAGCTCTACAGGAAGTGATGAATCTTCTTTTTCAAGTGAGGAAGAGCAACCATCCACGGAAAGAAGTCGGACTCTTATAAGATCTGCTTCACCTAGGAGGTCAGCATCTCCAATGCGGAGGGTACAAATTGGACGATCTGGATCTCGAAGGTCTACTGCAATAACTATTAAAAGTCTGAACTATTTTCCTTCCCGGGATAGAATGTTTCCTAAAGACTCTGCAGATGATAGTGATGAAGATTGCTTGGAGCAAGCGCTCAAAAAACCAGAGAATAATGCGAAGAGAATGAGTGTACAAGATGCGATAAATCTTTTTGAAAGAAAACAGAAGGATCAAACAGTGGATAGTCAGAAGGCTAGCTCCTTGTTGAGTGCATCAATTGGAATGAACAAGTCTGTATTGAGAAGATGGAGCAGTGGAATGGGCGAAGATTCTTCACAATGTCCTCAAGATGATGTTACTGAGGATTCTGCTACTGAGAATCAAAATAATGTAGAAAGCAATGAAGTTATATATAGTTTGCGAAAGTCCAAAGCAGAGCAGGTAGTTGCTTCAGAAGACTTTCCTTTTGCGCATTGTGAATCAGATGCAAATTTGAATTCACCTGAAAAAGAAACATGCACTCCTATAATAATGCAAGAGGATACTTGTCCGACTGAATCAACTGACATTAATGAAAAAATAGTCACCTCAGCAGAGTGGAGCCGTCAAAAGGAAGCAGAACTAAATGAACTGCTGATGAAGATGATGGAAACCAAACCTGTGAAAAGCCGTACTGCTGTGCCAGCTGGTAGCAAAAGACAAAGCTTGCCGTCTGAGAAGAGAGGTGGATTTTATGATCATTACAAGGAGAAGAGGGATGAGAAACTTCGGGGAGAAGCTACAAAAAAAAGAGAAGGAAAAGACAAGCACCTCAAAGGGATGCAACAAAATGTTGATACAAAAAAATCACAACTGAGCCCAGCAAATGGTGATATTGGTAGAAAACATAATGTGAAGAAGCTCCAGAAACTACAAATTATTGCATCTCAACCAGTAAATCCCAAGGTAGAAAACCCTAGACCTGGGGCTGTTAAGAAAGTATCTACGAAAGCTTCTTCACTGCCTGCCACTCGTAAATCATGGCCATCAATTCCATCTCCCGCTGCTAGAGGGCCATCCCCTGGAACTAGAGGGCCATCTCCTGCTAAAACCCAGAGTGTGCAATCAGCTTCTGGTGCTGTGCCAACTCGTAGAAGGTCGCAGCAAACAGTGCCGGCTTCTCAGGTTAGCTCAAAAGTAGAGACATCTCGAATACGAGCAAAATCTGTAACGCCGAATCAAAATGACAGCAAGAAGACCCTGAAACCTGCCGTTGAAAAAAAGCAGCAATCTGTGACTAAGTCTAAGAAAACTATCAAAAGCATCGTTCAGACTGCCACAGAAGAAACTCTTGTTTCCTCTGCGAAACCTAATTTATATAACAAGGCGACAAAGAAGAACAGTGTAGTTCCATTGGAATCAAAGCCTTTTCTTCGTAAAGGCTCTAAAAATACCTCCAGTGTTAATCCAACTGTGAAGAAAAAAGCATCTCCTCAAGAACCGTTGAGGAAGGCTGGGTATCTGTTGCTGGCCGATGACAAACCAACAGTTTCTAAGCCATCTGATTTAGCTGCTCAGCATGAAGAAAGGGAAAACGAAGACTTTAAAGTTCACACTAGCACGGAATCTGGGACCAGCACAAAGAGTCCCCCACAATGTAACAACAAGGAAGATGTAGGTGAGGTTAACCCTACCACTGGAGATAGCACCGCCAGAGTAGAAGAGCCTAAATTGAAAGCTGATGCTGATGCTGAGGCTGAGGCTGAGGCTGAGGCTGAGGCTGAAGAAGAATTGACCATCTCACCAACAGCTTGGGTGGAAATAGAGGAGCAAGATCACTCCATGAACTCTGTTGAACACAGTATCCAAAAAGGGGTTTCACCAGCTTATAAGGCGCCTATTGAAGCGTCAAGTCCTCGAATTCGTCATTCCCTGTCACAGATGCTTCTTGAGGAGAGCAGTGAACCTGATTCCAGTGAATGGGGAATTGCTGAAAATCCTCCAGCAATGGTCTACCACAAAGATGCACGCAAAGGGTTAAAGAGGCTGTTAAAATTTGCCCGTAAGAGTAAAACTGATGCGAACTCAACAGGTTGGTCTAGCCCATCTGTCTTTTCTGAAGGAGAGGACGATTCTGATGATTCCAGATTCACAAGCAAGAGAAGTTCTGAAAATCTGTTGAGGATAGCAACCCATCATTCAAAGAACAACGGGCACCAGAAGAACTTCTCTGATTATGAACAACATGGTAATGGTTTTAAAGCTAAAATTCTTGTTGTGAAGTCTTTGAGAATAGAACATAACCTGCCACTCCATGATATAACTAACGCATTCATGATTTGTTGCTGAAGTAGTTTTACCCTATGTGATAAATATGGCCTCATGATGAAACATTTTGTGTTTCAGCTCAAGCAAGTATTAGGAAGCTTGATGCTCAGAGTTTATCTCAGCAGTTTCAGGAGGGAAATGTTTCTGCTTCTGTGACTGTAACAAAAGGTAAATTAGATTTTACCTTTTCCATTCTGCTTCCGTATGCCTTATATATGATTTCAATATTGTGTAATAAATTTGTATACATTTTCTTTCAGCAACAAGGTCATTCTTCTCTCTTTCAGCATTTAAAGGCAGCAAATAGGACATGAAAACTGTAATCCCGATTCTGCGGGTAGCTTGCAACTTGGAGGTAGGACAGGACTATTATAACTTATGTTTTTGCACAAAACAATTTCATGATCCGGACAAAGTAGACCACCCTCATATTCCTTCCGATGATTGAATTGATTATAGCATGTAAAAGAAAACAAGATTAGAATTTAGAAGTCTTAGCTATGTCTCTTGGACACAAATCACACAACATTTGGTATTTCATCTCTTTGGATGATCATTGTGTTGTATTTGTGTCTATGCAGCTTGGCATTTGGTTGTATCAAATCTTGTGTAATCATTAAAATTTTAGTTTCTATCAGTCCAATATTTCCTGGTGTAAATGTTATACTTGAGGCATTTCCATTATGATGCTAAATTTAAATAATTATGATGCTAAATTTAAATAATTATGATGCCCTTGTTTACTCAATAAATTATGGATTATTTTCTGTTCGCATTTCCACGTCAATCCCACTTGCTCATTTTCATTTTTAAGATGATCCAGTGACCTATCTTCGATTTTTTTTTGACATTTCACACATTTCCTAAAATGGAGATATCTTGTAAGATTTGTCTAAAAAAAATGGACTAGTTTTACCATTTTGACCGACTATCAAAATTAGACTAGTTCTAAAAATGAAAATTTTTAAACACTACAAATGATATAAACCTCATAATCCACTAACAATACTTCAATAACATTTTTCCTCACTCTCTCTTACTTATCAAATTGTGTATTAAAATCCGTGCTATGTATAACTTTATCTATTTTTTATGGTTGAGTTAATATTTACTTTATTCTTTTTCCACTTAAATTATGAAATAAATTTCTGTGTAAAACTTCACTTTAAATCATAAAGTATTGCTTTAAAATGCGAGAGAGTGTTAGTATTCCCTCCGTCCTATAAAAGATGTCTCACTTTCCTTTTTAGTTTGTCCCATTAAAGATGTCACATTTCCATTTTTAGAAAAAATTTCCTCTCATAATAATATAAATATTATTCCTAAAATCCCATGTCATCTATAAGTGTGACATCTTTTATGGGACGAAATGAGTATGATTTATGACGTTGCTATTCTAAGCAGGCCGACAAATATTTTTCAGAAAATTGATTAATTAGTTGGGCTTAATGCTAGTGTTCTTTCAACTCTAATTATTTTATGTAAGTTTTGCCTTTTTCTGTCACTAACATAATGTTTTGTAGGGTTAGTGACGAATCCAGAAATCTAACCTTGAGGAGTTGGATAGAGTATAGAAATAAGTAGAATATGTTAAATAAGAGTGAATAGTTTTTAGATTTTTCAACTATGAATTGGTATCAAATTAGGTACCAGAACTTTAAAAGTATCACTAGAAGTGCTTCAAATTTGATTAAATATTATTCGAAGTACTTTTCCACTTTTTAGATATATTTTTTTGGCAAAATTAAACTCAAACTTGTAAAGGATATTTTAGTTTATTTGTGATAAGAGTGAAATATGATTTGACATATTGTGCAAATTTTAATCCAACTTTTTGCCATATTTCTATTTCTCTCTTCTTCCCAATTTTTCCTCTCTTCTTCTCCACTTATTTTGGAGTAATATATGGCTGTCCTATAAAAATATAACATTTGGAACATCACATGAGTTAATGCACAATTGACAAAGTAAGAGAGAGACAAAAAGAAAAAATAATTATAATATTATTAGTAAAGAATGAGGTCCACCTTATTAGAGAGAAAGAAGTTACCAAAAATAGAATAAGATATATTTTTATGTAACATCCCAAAATAAAAAATATCCTTATTTTATGGGACAAAGCACTAATGTCTATATATAAAAAATGTTAGGACATTTTTGAATTAATTGCAGTATTTAATATTATTAGTATATACTCTCTCCGTCCACGAAAAATAGAGCACACTTGCCATTTTTGGTTGTCCACGAAAAATAGAGCACATCTTAAAAAGGAAAATTTTCAACAACTTATCTCTTACTTTTTTCCCTTCTCTCTTACCCCCTCCGTTCCATAGTAATGGAGACGTTTCATTTCGGCACGGAAATTAAGAAAAAATGTGTCAGGTGAGTTAAGTAAGGGAGAATAAAGTGAAAAATGAATAAGATAGAGAGATGGAGAGAGAAAAAAGTAAGAGAGAGTAAAGTAGGTGTAGGAAAATGTGTTGACTTTTTACTAAAAAGGGAAATGACTATATTATTATGGAACGTACCAAAAAAGCAAAATGACTCTATTACTATGGAACGGAGGAAGTGTTAATTATATAGACCCCACATTCCACTAACACTACTTCTCTCCTACTTTTTTCTCTTATCTCTTATTTTTTTCCCTTCTCTCTTACTTATAATATGGACCCCACATTTCATTAACACTATTTCTCTCTTACTTTTTTCTCTTATCTCTTACTTTACCAATTCAACATTTAAGCCCGTGCCATTCACAATGTGTCCTATTTCTTGTGGACGGAGGGAGTATGAGTTTGTGAGTTGAATATGGAAGCTAGAAGCGGTATGGAAATTGTGTGAACGATAGGAAAAATCGACAAAATGACACGCAAACATGGAGAGCAGTCTCTACTCAAACCTGATCACTCTGCGGGTAATATTTATCAATGTATGACAAAATTCTATTTTGATAGATCAAATTGACAGGAAATACACATCATACCTATCATTAATGACTACATACGACTCACAAGTCACATGTGCAATTGATTGAGAGCTTACAGATGTTCACTGACTCGGGTTCGGTTCAGACCAGCCGTAACCGTCAGTACACGATTCTGAAAAGGTTGAAACTAAACTGGCATCTAAAAAACAAAGCTCAGTTTGGACCAAGGTTCCATTTTGATTTTTTAGCATCTCTAGTACCAGTCAGTACACGATTCTGAAAAGTTGGAGCCAAACCAGAACCTCAAGGAACAAAGTTCAATTTGGACCACGGTTCCAGTTCCATATTTTAGCACCTCTAGTACCAGCCTTAACGGTCGGTACATAATTCGGACAAGTTAGAATCAAACCGGAACCTCAAAGAACTAAGTTCAGTTTGGACCACAGTTCCGGTCCAGTTGACTTCAAGATCAGATGCATTTTCAGAAGATGCCGTTAAACTCATGTAGAAAGATAAATAAGACCAACTAGTGGTCAAACAACTCTGCAGCTCTCCTTCTTAAGGTAGCGCACATAAGGAAATATGATCTCTGCATGAGATCCATAGTATCGAGAAAATATTGCAACAATCCGAGTTGTGTAGTCAGACGAAATTTCTTGGCCCATGGAAAACTGAATGGATGCTAGTTTAATCAGCTCGTTTCCAATGGCGATATGGCTTTCACCATAGAGCTTCTCCAGGATCTGTTTGTTTAAACTCAGAGTTAACAAACAAGAAAATTCCACATCAACCAGGTATATTCATTTAAGCATAAGACATATTCTGCAATTTGTTTTTTTTTTTTTTTTTTTTCCTTTTGGATTCTGTCAATGTAGCTTACAAGACATTTTTACGTTTATTTCATTGGCAGTTTACCATAGACCTCAATCAATAAATGTTTCCATAGAGTGGTTACGTCTATAACCGAAAATCATCATTTACAACTTAAGTACTACCTCCGTACCAAGTTAATTGACGCATTTCTTTTGGGCATGAGAATTGAGAAATTGGTGTTAAGTGAGTTGAGCAAGGAGAGAATAAAGTATATAGGTGAAGAGAATAAAGTATGATATACTAAAATGGTTAACTTTTGCCAAAAGAGGAAATGTGTCACTTACCATGGGACGGAGGGAGTAGGTTTTTTATTTTCTTCTTGAAGTTCTAAATAATTTGACAAGCAGGGCAAACTGGAAGCGGTATATAACCATCCACCACACTGGAAGGTTGTATCTTCTCACTAGAAATAGCGACGTTTATTTATATCAGGTGGAAGGGAAGGGAGAGGAATCAAGAAAGGAAACTAGGAGAGAGTAAAGGAATATCCTAAATTTTCCATTCTTTTAGATTCAGAACCACTAAGGGAATTGCGTGGAAGGGTGGGGTTGGAGGTGAGGGCGGCAGAGGAGGAGGCCATTGTGTGATGAAGTTGCAGAGGGTGGTGGAGGTTGGGTGTAGGTGGAAAGAGGGATATAGGGAAGCAGAAGAATTCAAGTGGGGTGGGGAATGACAGTGAAAAGAAAATGGGGAAAGATAATAACTGAAAATGCCATACAAACACAGAAACACACAGTAAAGGGTCATGGGTGGATATTCTATTTCTTTCCCCTGATTCCTCTCGACCAAAAGCCCCCTAAGTTGCTTAGAGACAGATCCCCATCCATATGGTACATAATAAAATCTTTATAAGCAGGAATATGGGCACTTTAAGGTATATAATTCAGATAGGTAATCTTCAAATCTAGAGGCTCCTAGAGTCAGGTACAAGTGGTATTAACATAGATAGTTGTTCTAGCTTTAAAATCATACTCAAATGAAGCTCACCTCAATTGAGGCTCGACAATGGTCCATTCCAGCTTGTAGATCTCCAATCAAACAAAATGCTTGTGCAATGTTATCTTCCACCTGGAAACATCAAGTTGGTAAAAGATAATCCAACAGAATTGATACCTCAAAAGTATGGTACAGCAGATGGATGGACTAAATAAAATAGTGAAAAGATAGGATACAAAAGGTATAAAAGAAAGTCTTCTGTTGAAAGGATGTAATTTTGCAATTACATAGATATCAAAATCTAAAGAAAAACCATAAACTTACCTCAGCAAGTCTTCTGTTGAAAGGATGTAATTTTGCTCGTACTAAATCAACATATCTCAAAGCATCCATAAGAAGATTAGTTGTGAGAGCACCAGAAGTCATTGCATCCTTCATCCTGACCAATAAAATGGATAATCAAATTCATAACTATAAATTACAGTTACAGACACATAAAAAAATGCTATAGATGCTTCAAGCAAACTCAAGAAAACTTTATTCATAGGCACCAGAATCTTGACATAAAAATTTGAAGAAGAGCAGCTATAGTGAAATACTATAAGGTTTAGAAATACCTTTGGATATGGACCTCAGCTTTGCTTATTGATTTCTTTGATGCTTGTAAATCACAAAAAGTTGCACAAACCAAGCAAGATCCTGGCTCAAGCCAGTGGTAATCCGTTTGCTCATACATGTAATGAGCTAACTTGTTGATGCTATCATCACTTGGCACATTGTCCTTCAATACCATGCAATGAAAGGATCAACATAAGAGATACAAGTTAGCTTACATTTTGATCATCTTGATGATGCCATAATAGCCTGTCATGTGAGTGAAAGGCAATACGATACATTTTGATGCTTATTGATGGTAAAAAGATCTAAGACGGTAGTCTGAAAAGCAATTTTTTCATATTATAGTTTGACATAACTTGCAGCGATATGATGAATGTTTACAAACTACATTGTATGAACTCTAAATGTTGTTATGCTCAAGGTCCATAAAAGAGTGATAATCAAGTGCTCCTCATTCATTTAAATGGCAGAGTCCGGTAAATTTTTTTTATAAATTTGCTGATGATATTTTTTATTATGAAAAACATTCAGGTTCAAAAGACAAAACATGACACCTGCAAACAGCTAAGTCTTTCACAATGTCTGATCTTTTCCTTTTCATGTTTAATAACACTACTATCCAGCACAACTCCATCACAATTTGGCTTGGTACACCGATAACCACCATGGAAAAGATCAGATAGATTCACTTGTGCACAACCGCTGCACTTACAAATAAATGAGTATCTATCTTTCAGAAACCTACGACGCTTGCCGCAATCCCACTGCCCAACCTGCCAACAATAGTCAACTCATAAAAAATATTCATATCACATTATGCTGAGTAAACCAATCATTTGTTCTAGGTATGCTGTAGCTTCCTATAAAATGCTCACTGTAAAAACTTTCTCTTAATGCCGCTGCAATTAACAGTTCTATACATTTAAACATGAAGGTTTAAATATGAATTGTAGCACGTTATGCTTGCATATAGCATGAGTAAACCAATCATATGTTCTAGGTTTGCTGTAGCTTCCTATAGAATGATCACTCTAACAGCTTTCTCTTAATCCCGCTGCAATTAACAGTTCCATACATTTAAACATGAACAGGATTTTTAATAAAATACTTCATTTTTAATAAGTTTTTCTAGCAATATGGAAGATCTTATTACCTGAGGGCCATATGAGAGTTCCATTTCTAATCCTGCAGTGACATTTTCTGTTGCTCGCATGAACAAGGTACGTGAAAGGAAATATGCATGAATATTTGGCTCGCAAGAATGGTTAAATAAACTTCCGCCTGAATATACAGCTTGAGCCACCTCAATCTATAAAACATTATCAGAAAGGCTCAGTAAATCTAAAAATTTAAGCATTCTATTCAAATCAAATACTCCAAGTTGACATACAAAAAAAAATAAAAAAAAAGATGTTGATTACAAATTTACAATAAAAGCAAGCTTTTTATCCCACAGGAATATTCAATGTTGTCGCCAATAGATACAAAAAATCAAGTAATGGTGTAAGGCCCAATAAAGGAGTTTAAAAAAGCAATACCAGATCATAATATAATATAAGCCTCATGTATATTTGACATCCAAATTGCACTTTCAAAAGTGATAGCTCTCTGGTCTATTATCAAGTCCAGTAGTGCAACTACGCATAGATCTTATGCCTTTATTCAAAGTTCAACCTAAAACTGTCCATGTGGCCTTAAACAAAGTCTGAAGGCGTGGTTTCATAAGTTGTTCTTGAAACTATTGATTTTATGCAATTCAAGTCTGATCATCCAGTTTTTGTGCAACATTAAGCATAAGGATTTGTCATTCTTATTGTAAATGTCGATGATATATTTATATCTAGAAGTGATGTTCGTATAATTGAGGAGACCAAGGAATACTTGCAGCAACATTTTGTAATTGAGGATTTAGGGGGCCCTGAGTAAAGTCTTAATAATTGGAATTGCACACGGCAATTTGGAGATTTTCTTCCTTAGCAAAAGTATGCTACAAATGTACTAAAAGGAATTGGACTACTTGAAGCATAGCTTGTTGATCTCCTATGGAGATTGACCCTAGTGTTGTGCTTGAGATGAGAGTGGAAATTTCTAGGAGGATAAAGCTAAGTATAGACATCTAATTTGAAAACTTATCTATTTGACAGTAACAAGGCCCATCTCCATTGTTGTTGGTTTAGTCAGTCATTTTTTTGATCATCTTAAGTAGGTTCACTGGGATTTTGCTATTTGGATACTTCAATATGTCAAGAAATCTCATGGAAATGAATTGTTGTTGAAGAAGAATGGTCATCTAAAAGTTGAAGGATATTCTGATGTTGGTCGTCTGTCTAGGCTGAGTATAAAGCTATGGCTCATACTGCTACTGAGATGACCGGGGGTAAGAATCTACATCGGGAATTGGGGCTCACTTTCATTCTTTACCAGTGCATTGTGATAACCAAGTTGGCATCTACATTGCATATAATTCGTTTTTTCATAAGGACTCTAAACATATTGAGGTTAATTGTCATTTCATTCAAGAGTGTGTTTTGAATGAGATGATTACTACTCCCTTCAATTTGTCGTCCAACCAGATTATTGATATATTCACAAAATCGTTGGCAGCAAAACGTTTCTCAGAACTTTGAATCAAATGGACGTGGTCAATATATATGCCCAACTTGAGGGGGGTGTTATTGAATACGTATCCCAAATCGGTTTAGTCAGGCTTAAATCTTTGTAATATACTCCCTTCATCCCAGCGAATATGACCCACCCATTCCCAGGAGGCCAGGACGACAAGGGATTTTATGCTCTCTTATTTTAAGGAGTAGAGAGAGAAAAGGTTGTTGATTGTTTTAAAGTAGGAAAGATGAATACAGTGGATAGAGAGAAAAGATGGTTGAATGTTTTAAAGTAGGAGAAAGGATAAAGTAAGAGAACAAAGATAGTTGAATATTTTAATTATTTTCTAAATAAGTAAGGGGTCATCTTTGTTGGGACGGACAAAAAAGGAAAGTCATCATTGGTGGGACAAAGGGAGTATATAGGTGCTTCGCAAAGTAATAATAATCAACTAGTACTACTTTTCTCTAATATGTGTCTATACTTATATTTTACTGTTCTATATAGCTCATCCCTAGTAATGCATCCTGACAAAGTACTGAAATTCTCTGTGCAGCTTCTTGTTTTTTAAAAACAGTGACAAAATAAGAGATCATTCATGAAAATTGTTTCTCAAGAATCTCAACCTACAAATCCACAAGACACATACCGTACAGGTATCTTCAGCTTCTGACCTCAAATTACACACTTCAATGACCTTTTCGCTGTCAGGCTTTCCTCACATCTCATCTCAAAATAAAGAAAAGACAATTGACTACAAACATGATATCATACAATCAATTTGTTTTCATAGTACAACTTTTCAGTAGTCCTGTTACCAACATATACTTTTGTGCCCTCCAGACAATCTTATGTAGTTAGCAGAAACAAATGTCAAACCCCCACTAAACATAAAAGCTTAGAGATTATTCATATCCAACCAACCTACGGAATAAAATAAAGAAAGTATGGACAATAGCTCCTTCCAATCCTCAATAATATGGCAAGAAATCTCAATATAAAAATCCATGGGACACTTCAGGCTGTATAATTAAATAATTGTACATAAGAAACGAACTTCTCCTTAGCATTATTACCTGTTCTACAGAACTTGTTAGATCATAATTTAGAGGCTGCTTTACATCTGAATATTTCATTCGGACAACTGCCATTGAATTGATCCGGATTTTGGAGAGGAGCATAATAATCTGCATTGTAAAAGAATGAAATAAACAAACCATAAAATTTATACAGTGAATGTAGGGGAAAGATACTCCAACAGAGAATCAGTGGAGCTTTTTTTTATCATTATCAGCACCGCGATCTACCTCTGAAGTTATCGTTGAGTTTAAAGGAAGTTTTGTGGCATAAAACCACTGAAGACAGCACAGAAGAATTATAGAGTAAACATGAAACTCCAGTTTGGTGTCAGATGAAAGCTGTCCATAATTCTGACTAAGATCCTAGGCATAAAAAGAGTTGTCAGATTAACTGCAATGAGTCAGCTAATAGAAATGAAAAAAGCAAAAAGTACCAGAATCTTATGAACATTATGGTCAAGGCCTCCATAAGCCTGTTCTTCAATGTGTTTAACAATGATCCGCCCAGCTAGAACCACATCAGAAGGCAAAACTGCAGGCCAATGCATGCCTTGACATTCATGCCTATGTTCAGCAAAATGTTTGACGTCTGGACTACTAAAGCTAGGTGAGGTGACATTTCTTATATGTCGTTCCAGGTCATCAGATAAGTCCAGTTTAAATCCATATTCGGCCTTATACTTCAGAAAATCCTCTCCTCCAGCCTGAACTTGGCATTTCAAAGAGCAGTACAAAGGAATTGAACATGAGACACATGGTACTGTATCTGCTTGTAGTTCATTGAAGCAGAAAGCACAATGAGTTTCCCGACAATGCTTCAATATAATCTGCAGCAACACCATGTGAGAATTTTTTAAAAGCAAATACCAAGCAGTTTCTTTGTCTATTGTGAATTTCAAAAAATGCAAATACAATTGTGAATATAAAAAAATGCAAATATTTAGCATTCAACAATCATTTCAATCTATTTTAGAATTCATCAGTTCAATCAAGTGAAACCATATTTAATTAATAAAACTCATGATAGGATGAAGAAGGTAGAAGAATATCAGATAGCTTGCCAAGAAAACCATATTTAATTAATAGTAAAACAGTTTTGAATGTCTAAATTTCATACCGCACCATGAGGATCTTCCTTATAAATTAAAGAAGCCATAGGAATGTTGGTCAATGAAATCATCCCCCTTCCTTTATTTGGTGTCGAAGCACATCGAAGTTCTACTTGAAGTGGTTCATCTGTCATATATGACCTACGTATAAGGAATCATAAAAGTAAATGGGGCTTGTCTCCAAATAGCATACTATGGGGAAGCAATGGCAAGTGAGATGGCACATGAAAAGAGAAAAAGGTGTGATGTAAGACCAAAGAGGAACAAAAGATATTACCGATCCAATCAGTTAACCTTCTAGAGTTCTAGTTTAGAAAAAAGAAATCATATGAGGCTTTTAGTAAAACACAAGGGTTAAAGTAGTTCTTCTGCCATCATTAGCAGTATATTTTCTGCAAATTACAGTCAGGTTGTCTCAATACTTTATAGCACTCATTGCTATTATCAGTGACTTCTTTGGGAAATAACAAATATGTGAAACAAACAATGTCACGTCCATTATGCAACAGCATCACAGTAAACAAGCAAACCAGCAAACTATATCTAGAGTTTATCTATGCGAACCGCAAAAATTGCACGATCAGTTTGTTCTGAAACTGGCATTACAAATCGACCAATTAAACTGATACTCCTTCCGTCCAGCAGTAGGACTCCCGTTTTTCCATTTTGGTCCGTCTATCAATAGGTGTCTCACTTTTACAATAAATGGTAGTAGGTCCCACATTCCCCTAACTCATTCCACATTTTATTTAAAACTAATACTCCCTCCGTTTCGTAAAAATGTGGACTTTAGGGACAACACGTGTTTTAATGCAAAATTTGTAAATTAGGAGAGAGAGAGAGGAAAAATGATTGGATTTGGAGTATTGTTAGTGGAGAATGGGGCCCACCTCATAAGAGAGAAATACTTGCCAAATATGGAAGTGGAATAACTTTTGGGAGGATCAAAATGGAAAAAGAAGACTATTGTTTGGGGAAGGAGGGAGTGTGTGTTCAAGTGAGGTTCATATTCCACTAACTTTCTTCCACGCACTTCCCTTAACATTTCTTAAAACTCGTGTCCCGTGTCACATAGAAATGGGACGCTCCACTCCTTTGGTTAGGCACGAGTTTTTATGCACAATTGATTAAGTAAGAGAGTTGAAGAGAAATGGTAGTGAAAGAAATATTAGTGGAGAGCTCAGTACACATTATTAGAAGTGTAATGGGGTCCAAAATTAGAAAGTCCATAGTAATACTTTTAAGGGATGAACTAAAAAGGAAATAATTCATTCTCCCTCCGTCCGCGAATAGGAGTCTCGATTCACTTTTACTACAAGTGGTAATAGGCTCTCACATTCCACTAACTCATTGCACTCACATTTCATTTAAAACTAATATATACAAGTGGGACCCATATTCCAATAACTTTTTTACACCCACTTTACTTAATATTTCTTAAAATCCGTGCCGCCAAGAAATGGGACTCCTGATGGCGGATGGAGGGAGTACTTTTCAGGGCCTGAGGGGAGTATATTATAAAAAGTGAAACTCATTTTTGCCACCCTTCATAGTTGAATCGTTATTCCAGTTCAGAAAGTTCCTTTATAGTTGAGTTCATTTCCTTATGATAATATTTTAACTCACTTTTTCTTTCCTACTTCATTCTCTCCTAGGTAGGTTCACTTTCTACTTTATTCACTTTCTCTTTATTCTCACTACCTTTCTCACCCTCTTACTTTAATAACTTTATTACCTACCCACTTAACACACTAAACATCCATTTCTTAAACTCCGTGTCAAAATAAGTGCTTCAACTATGAACGGAGGGAGTAGTATAAAATTGAGTACAAGATTTAAACTAATAATAATATTTATTATTATTATAATTAGAATAATGATTAGTTGACACATTGCGGGTGGAATGCCGCTAACAAATTGGTTTTCTCCTTTCCTATGAAGTCGTCGTCACCAGCTTGATTATCAAGATAAAATGGTTTTTGTTAAAGGAATTCTTATATTAATTGCAAAAAGGGGAAAGAAGCCCAGTTGGCAGTTAGCAGTGCACAGTGGAGAACAATACAAGATGATTAGTTACAAAAAGAACGGCTTAAATTGAGAGGGATCACAAACCTGCACTGCCATCATGTTGTTTCTCTTTGACACTACTTCTCAGCCTGGATTGGTCCATTAACTGATTTAACTCATTTTCAATCTGTCTTTTTCCACTCAATGATGTCTCTATCTCCATGGAAACACCGAAATCATTGATAGCCTCTTCATAGTTTCCCAATGAAGAATTGGCCTTAGCTCTCCTAAACCATGTCTACAAGTTCAAGAATCTAGTTAATGTATGAAATGACAAAAATCAGATAGCAGAAAGGATAGATGCAGTCCCTTGTTACATTATTTCAGCAGCACTTAGTCACTTACTAATGCTGTGCAAGGACATAACAGAAATATAAATATGATGTATCCGAACCGAGTATCATTACCTATTAAATAATGAATTTTCAAGCAAGATAATCAAACTGTGATGGTTAGAGAATCATGAGATAACTATATTTTCTATTAAGCATTCAGATAGAATTATAAGATCAGTGAACTACCACGAAAAAAAAGCTATGAATTCACCTTTGCATACACAGGAGACAGAATGAGGGCGCGGTTGCAGTCCTGCAGACTTTCCAGAAATAGTCCCAATTTCTGAAGATAATAAACAAAAATAGAAACTATGATATAAAATCAACATGTTAACCATGCTAACCAGCTAGTACTGAAGATCTATTTTATCACCCCAAATATTCAATAGGACGAGAAATCATCCCAGTGAACATACGTGGCTTGAAAATGCCATCACTTTAAAACTCACATGTAATGAGGAAGCACGATTGAGGTACAGTGTTGCAACCAGATTTTTCTCATTATCTTCAGCATCCATAGGGGCACTGCGCAGCGCCTGTTTAGTCCATATACAATTAGAAGACAATGATTTAAGCATAAAAGAGGTGTAAAATGAGCACCCTACGTATTAATACCTGAGCGGAACAAAAATCATAATGAATTAAGCTTATAATAACAGTGCATTCAAGTAGAACTGCAATTCTCAAAATGCAGGGAGATATCAATAGAATGGCCAACTTAAAAAGGAAATTGTCACTCCTTCATTTGGAAAAAGGTAACCAACAGTAACAAAATAAGGGGGACTCCATTTCAAGTTCAACCTGAGAGTAGAAGAGCAACGCGTTGGAATAGTCCCCATTGGTAAAGCATTGATTGCCTTTGGCCTTGGCTTCCAGCGCAGCTTCCTTATTCTTTCCACACAGCGCCACTTGTGGATCCGTCAAATCCCTGACCAACTGCATCTCAACCGAAATTGATAAACTAAACCATAATATACTTTGATTTGCGAACAGTGTATGAGAGGCGTGCAGTACCTGGTGAAACAGGGGTAAATTTTGGAAGAAATCGAGCAGAGAAGAACAAGTAGAATCGAGGTCGGCGGCAGTGCTGTGTGAGATTTTGTGCTTAAGGGTTTCTGGGATCACTGATTTCAGCTTCTCCATGCTGTGAGAAAGAATCAACTTAGCGTCATTTGATTTAGTGTTAACAATCGTGGCAATAGTTCAAATTAATAAAATGGTGTACCTCAAATTTTGTGAAGAAATTCTAACTACCGTTCCTACTATTTTTAATAGAATAGACTATAAAAATTATTATCACATTCAAAATTAAATACTAACTGTTTCAAAATTTTAGTTCATTATTTCAACACTAGTTATCACTAATATTAATTATTTATCAAATTTTATTATTTCAATTCTTATGACTAATTATCATGAGACTATCCATTTAGAATTAAGTTGTGAGATTATTCTAGTTGGTGGGCTGGCTATGACTGATTATTGAGACTATTCATCTAGGATTAATTTATAGGATTCAATATCATGAACCAAACATAATACATTTAATCATGAGATTTAATATTGTCAACCGAACACTCCCTAATTTGTGTGTTTTAACAAAATTTAGGCTATATAATTATTCCGTGATCTAAGAATTTTATAGTTTAAATAAAATGTTGAAATAAATTATAACTGATGAAATAAAAGTTGGAAAAATTATTTAATACTAATGTGATAATTTTTGGCTATTTAAATTTACGTACTAGTTTCTTTACAAAATTTGCGTCGCCCCATTTTATTTATTTCAACTTTTACTAGTAGTCCTACATTACTTGGTAAAAATAGTGTAATTGTTTAGTTGTAAAAAGAAGGGAAAAGGAAAAATAAGAGAGAAAGATCATGTTGGGAGATGGCTTTCTTTTCCTGAAACTTGATTTATACTACATGCCACTCATTTCCGCAGACCAAACCAAACATTGTATATTTGGTTTTCAACACAGAAAAATATTTAGGGAGAAAAATAAAATTCTACAAGAGAAAGAGAAGATTGAAACATTGATTTCCACATAAATATTGGGTACATTAGCAAAATATGAGCTTGGAAGTTGAAATTAGTACAAGCATCAATCGTCATCATCATGAACCATTCTCAATCACCTCTAGCTGCGGACTGATTACACATTTAATCTTTCTCCAAACATATATTATGGTTATTATCATCATCCTAGCAAGAAGTTGATAAACAGAACAAAAGCCGCACGACAGCGCTATTTATTCAACAAGTCTTTTCATGGCAGGATTCCTTACGAGATTGATTGGTATGAAGAGCAGCTCGAAACCATCTTCTGCGAAGGGCGTACACATACAAAAAGATCCAACTAAAACACCATTTCAACCAGTAAGAGCAGCATTAAGAGCACTGTGTACATCTATGCCGATTTGTGCTTCAGCTTTCTCCGCGTCTGTTGATGCAGTGTTTAGCTTTTGTTGAAAGTCTGCGAGGCCTTTCTGAACCAAATTTGGGTCCAGGCGGTCAACTGGTGTGGCCTCAATAGCAATTATATCTGCAACAGAGTTTGCGTGGACAAAAGCAAAACCACTGCTAAGGAAATACTTAGTCACATCGTTGCCTTCATGAACAGACAGAATCCCAGGTTTTAGCTCTGCAATTGTAGCTACATGACCAGGTAAAACACCCATTTGTCCGGTAGTTGCCGGGACTATGACCATATCAACCTGTAGGCACAACAGGTGCACATTCATCAATTTACATGTTCTCTACTAAGATACCAAAACAATACCACCCCGTCAGAACAGATCAGAGTAGGAAGCGAAACAAATGAAGTACCTATATACATTGATTATTTGATTCCAATAAATTAAATGGGGCTTACAGAGAACATAATAGCATTTGCAGGGAGTAATATTAACTTGGGAAATTTTCCGTCTGGGTAAAAAAATTGACCATGAACTGTCCTACTGCATTGCCAAGTTCGAAAACATGTGATGTAATGTTAGCTGCATTAACAACGGGAGATACTACAGTACCGTGGAATTAGATCCGGAACAAATAGATGCAGGAATTGAATAGTATGAACATATACTATTCTCAGCGATACTAGGAATCTAAAATGAATGATAAAAGATAACCCTACAGTAGATGTTTCGCAGAGTTACACCCAAGACTTCTTAGACAAAGAGTTTAATTCGAAACCACACAACAGAGTAATTTTTTTGAAGAGTGGCAATTGGATTTGAACATAAAAGGTTCAATTAACTTATCAAGAAACTGAAAGCCAGAGATCAGAAGAAAAATTTACAGGTCCTTTCCCAAAGAAAGAACACATCCACAAGACAGCATGAACACAGGTAAATCATAATATTCAGTCAAACAAATAAGGAACAAAACTATAAATAAATAAATTCATCGACCCAAGCATCTAATAAATAAATTCACCCCAAACCAAGCATTTCAACTGAAAGCCTCGGCCTTCTACAATAAGATCAATGAATTTTAAAAGTAATATGGAAAATCCATAGTACAAAGCGATGCAAAATATATCGGTTTCTGAAGCTCTGAAATCCAAATTTAGATAACTTAGAAAGAAAAATTCAGATTTGCAGATCCACCTTTAGGGCTTTCAACAGCATATAACCATAGCCAAAAGTAAAAGAGGGGGAAAAACAATAGGAGTATTAACCTACAATCAATAGCTCAGGAAGCATTCCAAGAATACATCTTCAAACAAACTAGAGACAACAGTCAAAACCTATAACCTCTCAATACCAAATTGCAAACAATTGACATCAATGATATGGTTATGGATGAAATTACCTCTTTGGAGGATAAGACAGAATCATAAGGAAGCACCAAATTGACAGTGAGCTTGGACGGAATGTTGGCAGGGGTGGGTGGCCGAGGCTTCATGTACGCCGACGGGGTCTTAGGTGGGTCCATATTGGGGTTCATTTTCTTCCAGGACTCCACAAACTTGGTGTCTTCGGCGGTCTCCACAGGGAGATCCGTGGAAAACTGGCGGCGCCACCTCATGGATGTGGCGGAGGCTCTGTTGAAGAGGGATCGTGAACCATGTCGCAGCATTTTGGGGAGAGAGGGTGTGTGTGTTACAGAGAGGGACGATGGGACTGGCAAAATCAGATTTTGCGTTGCAGCTTTGTGAAATTTAGACGTTACACTTAGTGGGCTTACATTTGAGGCCCCCATTAACTTGTGCGTCATAGGCACGCTTGTTAATAAAAAAAAAAGTTAGAGAAAAAAGTACTGCTCTATCCACCAATAGGAGTCTTGTTTGAGTTCGACACATATTTTAAAAAATATAAGTGAAAGTGAATGGAAAAAGATAGTGGAATTTGTGAATCATTTTTTATACTCTCTATGCCCCACTATAAGCGAAGCGCTTCATTTTCGCACTCGTCTTGAAAAAAGTATACTGCCTCTGTCCCAATTAAGTTGATACAAAACTTTTGGGCACTGAGATTAATAAATTGTGTTGGAAAGTAGGAGAAAAGAATAAAATAGGATAGATAAAGATAGAGTAAAGTAAATGATGGAATAAAGGAGAAAAAATTCAGTGGACCCGACACACCACGTGGCATGATGATGTGGTGTGTCCCACTACTTAAAAATTGACAAATGGAAATATTAAGAATATATAGTTTAAACTATATAAGGTATTTAATTCTTGTAAATGGAATAAAATCCTAAAATTTAAAACTCTTCAAACACAACATGTTAACTTAAATTTACTATTTTTCATTTTGTATTATACATGAAAAAAATAAAAATAAAAAACATAATGACAAACTAAATCGTAATTAATCATGATAGTAGTATGCATGAAAATAAAAAAATTTATAGTATTGTTTTATCATTACACAAAATAAAAAATTACTTTCACTCGTCGATTACGTCTGTAATGGACTTTATAGCAAAAACATACGAAAATTACTTTGATCTGAGGCATTATCATTTGGGAAGATGCGGAGCCTGAAATTGAAGATAATATTCAGATGATCGTAGATGGTTCGCATTAAAATATAGTTAGATCACATTGAGAAAGCTGGAATTGATACGTACCAGACACTGCCAAATCCGTTAGGTAAAATAGAATCGATTTCTTGGGATTTATCACCAGTCCGGACCAATCAGAATATGAGAATATACTAATTAGAGTGAAGTATTTCATGCTTAGAGTGAAGTGTTTGTGATCCATGCTTATAGTACACTATTTGTTTTTATTTCAGTGAAGTAAAACGTGCTTAAAGTGAAGTATTCAATGGTTAGAGTGAAGTGTTTGTGATCCGTGCTTATAGTGCACTATTTTTTCATCTCAATGAAGTATAACGTGCTTAAAGTGAAGTATTTCATGCTTAGAGTGAAGTGTTGTGATCCTTGCTTATTGTGCACTATTTTTTCGGTTCAGTGAAGTAAAACGTGCTTAAAGTCAAGTATTCCATGCTTAGAGTGAAGTGTTTGTGATTCATACTTATAGTGCGCTATTTTTTCATTTCAGTGAAGTAAAACGTGTTTAGAGTGAAGTATTACATGGTTAGAGTGAAGTGTTTGTGATCCATGTTTATAGTGCACTATTTTTTTTATCTCAGTGAAGTAAAATGTGCATAGAGTGAAGTATTTTATGGATAGAGTGAAGTGTTTGTGATGCATGCTTATAGTGATATGTTTTTTTCTTCTCAGTGAAGTAAAATGTGGTTTGAGTGAAGTGTTTGTGATCCTTTCTTATAGTACATTGTTTTTTAAGTTTTTTTTTAAATAAAAAAAATTAACTTCTTTATGAAAGAGGAAATTACAAATAAACTCCTAAGAAAGGAGGAAATTACAACTAACGTCGAGATGGCTCGAACTCGGCACCTCATACATTGATGTCTAAGCTCCTTGCCGCTAGGACAAATGCTGTAGACTGCATTGTTTTTTCAGTTCAGTGAAGTAAAACGTGCTTATAGTGAAGTATTTCATGCTTACAGTGAAGTGTTTGTGATCCATGCTTATAGCAACGACGGACCCAGGTGGGGTCGGGCGGGTCGGCCGACCCCACCGTCGGTCCGTGACAACTGCTTGGGAAGCTCTATAATCCGCCCTCCGACCCACGGCAGCTCAGCCTTCCGACCCCACATACGACAACTCCGCCTCTACGGGAACAAGAGAATACATAAGAAGAGAGTAGAGAAATCATTTGTGCTCGGGAAAGCCTCTTTGCCTTATATTTTCGAGCACTTTGCCTTATATTTCCGACCACTTGGTGCTCGGGAAAGCCTCTTTTTCTTGTAGTGAATCAAGGTAACGGCCAATTAGTCGAACAAAAGTTCAAGAAAAATTAAGTGGAAACGAGTTCTGAACATTAAACATAAAAAGAACTACATAAAAGTCAAATACTATCAAACCTCAAAATTCTATTGTCTAGCAATCCATAGACAGATGAACTAAAACAATAATTAAAGTACGAGACATGAAATAAACAAACAAACCCCAAGGATGAATCTTAAAGTCCCCATGCTCCTCTTGCCTTGCTTCAATCTCCAAGAATGATGATGGAATGATGGATGAAGGAATTATGATTGGAGAATGGAGGGAGGAGCCATAAAGGCTCCCACTTTTGGAGGCTATGGAAGGGTGAGTATTATGAATTAGGTTATGGGGTATATATAAGCTTGAAAAGGATTTACATTTGGTAAAAAGTTTCCTCCAAGCAATTGTAAAGATGAAATTTTCATGCCCCATAGTAGAAGAAAAAGATTTGGCTTCACAAGGTTTTGGCAATTGAAACATAAAATGAATGTAAAAAATATCCCACATTGGAGTACTAAAAGAGCTTAATCCACTATATAAGTCTCATGGGCCCCTCCTCCTATCACCAATTGGTTTTAGGATAGAACCCATGATTTCTGTCATGGTAGCAAAGCGGGTCACCGATTGTGGGCTAAAATTAACTGACCCGGCAGTATATCTGGACTGAAACCGAAAAATGACTGACCTAGCAGTATATTTGGTCTTAAAATTTTGGCCAATGGTCCAAATGACCGGGAAAAATATTGGGCAAATCGTCCAATCGATAAAAAAATCCAACCCTTCCAAGGTTCACCTTGAAGGGTTTGAGGGAGGGTTTGACAATTGAAACATAAAATGAATGTAAAAAAATATCTCACGTCGGTATATTAAAAGAGCTTAATCCACTATATAAATTTCATGGGCCCCTCCTCCTATCACCAATTGGTTTTAGGATGGAACCCATGGATTTCTATCACAAGGTAATGTCTTCTTTCCTTCTTTAAATTTCTGCCACCAACTCTGCACTTGACAGCTTTGCACAACTTTGGTAGACCGGCCATAACTTTCTCCAAAGAACTCCGATTCAGATGATCTTGGTACCAACACGAAGCTCTTTCGAAGAAGAAGAGAGTGACATGTAGAATGCCCTGATCGGCCTTCAGGATAGCCGGAAAATTGAGTTTGAACACAACTGCCATGCCCTGCATTTTCCCAGTGGGCGCTAGAGAGAGTCGGAGAGTTCTGGAATGCTTTTCAGCGACCGCTGGCGTGCGCCAACGGTCCGCTAGGTTGTCTTCCGCTCCAGCTTCCGAACTTTTATGTTTTTATGCTAGTTTTTAGCTCTATTTTGCACATTTATCACAAAACACATCAAAATATTAAAATAGATAAAATATGCAAATAATGGACATGTAATGCAACTTGACACTCAAAATGCACCACAAAATGACCTTAAAATAGTGCAAAATCCGAGCATATCACTTATATATATTAGTTTTAAATTAAATATGAGCGGAATGAGTTAGTGGAATATGAGACTTTTATACCTTTCATAAAAAAAATAATCTTAGACTTTTATTTACGGACTGACAAAAATGAAAAATGTGATTCATTTTATGGGAAGAGAGAGTATAGTTCAAGAATTCTTAATAGTCAACGGAGCAACCTAATCCTAAATTCCTAACAAATGAGGAATTAGGGAATGACACCTGATATATTCCGGCTCTTTTTAATTTTATCGTACTTATGCTCTACAATATGCATAAATCTACAATATGCATAAAACCAAATACTACAAAGTACAGATACATTATTATCTTTTGAAGATAATAAAAAAAAAGTGCAGTAGATTATTGTTTTTCTAACAAATTAAGAAAAAAATTCGCAGCTATTATTCGCACACACGGTGCCCGCGTATGAAATGATTATTTTATTTCGACGTAAATTACAATGGAAAGAGTGGGCATGAGGATTATATGCCCGTGCTAAATTTACTAAGCATTTTGGGGGGAAATTTTATAATAAAAATAATTTTGTTTTATACCTAATTTTGAGCATTTACTGAAAAGTATATTCAATTTACATTTTATTCTTAGAACGTCTAGTTTTACGAAGTTTATAGATTTATACGGTGGAATGTTGTTCAGCTTATTGGATTTTTACGTAGATTACAGTTCAATTGAGTAGGACGTACTCCAAAAACTATACCTTGTCCACATAAAATAGGTTAAATTATAAATGGTACGACTTTTAATTCGCAATTAGTAAAATAAGAGAGTGTGTATTGTAGGAGTAGTGTTAGTGAATTGTGGGGCCTGTATTATCAATATTGTTAATACTCCCCCCGTCCAAACTAAGTTGAGTCATATTCCTTTTTACGATATCCCAACTAAGTTATCATTTCCTTTTTTTTACGAGAAACAAAACATCCAATCATTCTTACTTTATCCCTTCGTATACTTTACTTAAGATCTTTTTTACTTTATTCCTTTCTTATACTTGTCAACACAATTTCTTAATTTTTGTGTTCAAAAGTTTTGACTCAACTTAGTTGGGACAGAGGAAGTACTAGTTTTTTACTTTCTATTATTAGAATTGGTTTAATTTCAGTGGATGGTCCGAAATAGTTAAACTAGTAGTACTATATATTTTTTCGAATAAAAGGTATTAAAGTAAAAAAATATATAGTGGGTAATTTTAATGATTTTAAAAGGAATCATTTAGTGAACATGTATAGATATATTGAGAAATTTATATTCCTTCCGTTCCAAAATGTATGTGTACTTTTCATTTCTGGCCGTCCCATAAAAATATGAGCATTTTTATTTATGCAAAGTTTTCTCCTACTCATTACATATAATACATTAATTTATTTAGAACTTATATCAGTATGAACCACTATTATAACTTATTAACATTAATAATAATTTGGGTCTCGTTATCCATTTACATTACTTCAATTACACTTCTTCTTCTTTATCTTACTTTACTAATTGTGTATTAATTCTCGTGTCATTTCAAATGTACATATTTTTATGGGACATAGGAACTATGTAAATATTGAATGATAAAATGGGATGAGATAGGATGTACTCTCTCCGGTCCCCATTAAATGTCCTATATTTACTTATTTAGACGGTCCATAATAAATGTCTCATTTCATTTTTTATATTAAATGTCCTAAATTTTTCTATTTATTTTGCTAATAAAGTCAAACTAATTTTTATAATTCCAACCGATCAAGTATGAGGTATTTAATGGAGATCAAAGAAAGTATGTCCCACCCATAAATAGGTTGGCTCTATTCCTACAATTAAGATGCTTTTTCTATTAAACGAATTTACTTAAGAGTATCCACAGTGGGGCGTCCTATAGCCCGCCGGATGCATCGGGTGCGCCTTAGGGCGCCATTGCAGGCCCTCGCCCGAAACCCTTGACATCCTCTGCGCCCTTGCTATCCTCTGCGCCCTAAGCATCGATTCTGGCATCGGGCGCACCTATCGGGTGCCACTGCAGCCCCGCGCCAATTGCGCCCGATGCAATGCGTTTTCAATTTTTTTTTGTTTTTTATTCTTCTATAAAGATATATACTACTTTCACTTCTCATTTCACACACACCTCACTCCACTCTTCTCCCCCGTCTCAAATTCTCTATAGAATTAATCCCGGCGATTTCCCAAAGCCGAATAGTCCCGACGGAATGCCGATGTTCGGTGGTGGTGCCCGGGGGCCGGATACACAACCTGACGAATACCGGCCGTTCGACACACCTGTTCCGTCGAGTCAAACTGGAATTAGAACACCCAGTACGATCCGGATTTCACCACGGATTCCTACGGGCTCTCCGACCCCACCCCCACCCTCGCCCCCAAGGAAAGAAAAAAAAAAGGTCAAAGCCCAGAAGTTGCCTCCTCCAACTGAGAATGATGAATATGCCCCAGGTAGGACGAACTACAACAACGAGGAGACCGTGTTGCTGACTAGGTGTTTGGTTGATATTTCGGAAGAACCGGTGTTCGCCAACAATCAAAAAATCATCACGTACTAGTCGCGCATCGCTGATCGCTACAACGGAAACAAGCCACTGGCCTTGTGGAAGCGCACGAAGGAGCAGCTCCGCAAGCAC
Organism: Salvia hispanica; assembly: GCF_029641045.1. Lineage (NCBI taxonomy): Eukaryota > Viridiplantae > Streptophyta > Magnoliopsida > Lamiales > Lamiaceae > Salvia > Salvia hispanica. The sequence continues at coordinate 11,719,872 of NC_142696.1, read as the reverse complement.
TGGGATCAGGTGAAGAAGCCGCTCAAGCTTTTCTTGGCTGAGTACACTATTCTCGAGGGAGCAGCGCAACGGCGAGAGTCTAATGGATGTGCGTGCAAAGCACTTGCGTTCGTACGTGTCACCGTACGGCGAGTTCAAGCACTACAACTGTTGGCTCATCGTGAAGGATAAGCCGCAGTTCAAGGGAGGGATGTTGCCCGCGTCCTCTGCGTTGAAGAGGACGAAGAACACCGCCAATGGTGAGTACACGAGCAGCGACGGCGGCGCACCTTAGATGGACCTCAACCAGACATTGTGCGAGGATGAGAGTTCTGACACACCGATGTCCACCCGGCGTCCCATTGGTAACAAAGCTTCCAAGAACAAGGGGAAGGGGAAGACAAAGGCGATGTCCTCACAAAACCCCGACCCGGCGCCGGCCCCTCCTTCGGCTGCGTCGAAGTCATACGACGCCTTGGTCAGGGTTGCCACGCAGAGGATGTTGTTGGATACGCACGATGCCCTGAAGCAGTGCCAGGACCTGGGAGAAGTCGAGTTCTACAAGAATTTGATCGATGATCTCAAACGCCAGTTGGGAATGAACTAGACCAGCTCTCCCGCCTTATTTGTAGTGCATTTTTTCTTCATATCGTTATATATATTTTTTTTAATTTAAGTAAATGTAGGATTTTCCTTTTAATTTGTGGTGTTTTTATATTTATTTTGCTAATTGACGTATTTGCAAACATAACAAATAAAAAATAAATACAAAATAGTAGTTAAAACTATACGACGAGCTATAGGACGCCCCACTGCAGGTGGATGGGTAACAGGATAAAATGCCAACGTGGCTGAGGATAGGGCGTCCCACTGCTGATGCTCTAAGAATTTAGTGAGCTCACTAATGGTTCGAGCAATAGATTATGTCAGGTGAATTCCCCCTCAGTCTCTTATTTACAGTTGTATTTTGTCATTTTAGAATGCCTACCATTATACTTCCTTTGTCGTAAGATGTTCACTTTTACTTTTTAGTTTATCTCATCCAAGATGTATTCTTTCTATATTTGGAAATGAATCTCTCTCTCCTCTCATCATTAAAATATTCAACTATTTTTTTTCTTTGTACTTATTCCACCTCACAGTTCCTCCTAAAATCCCGTGCCACTCAAGAATGTGGACATCTTGAGTTGGACGAAGAGAGTATGTACTCTTTCTTTCCATAGAAATAATAAGTCATATTTCATCTGCTCCGAAAAAGTTGAGTCGTGTTCCTTTTTAGTCCGTCCTATTAATGTTGAGTCACTTCTACAAAACATCTAATCACTCTTACTTTATTCCTTCATCGATTGTACTCTCTCTTATCTTTTCTGTTTTATTAATATCTTCTATATTCAACATAATTTACTAATCTCTGTACCCAAAAGTTTTGTCTCAACTTTCTTAGGACAAATGGAGTATTTCTTTTTTCATTTATCCCATAAAAATCTATTTGTGATAACTTTTTTATTTTTCTATTTTATTTTATTATTTATAGGTCCTACAATCCACTATACAATTTCAATTATTTTTTCTCATTCTCTCTTACTTTACCAATTACACATTAAACTCGTACTAACTTTAATGACTCATTTCTATAGAACGGAGGGAGAATATTTTGTTTTTATTATCTACTCCCTCCGTCCCATTAAATATGCAACATTTGCTTTTCGGCACATGATTTTATATAGTGTTGTTTTGTGAGTTAATGAAGATAAAATAAAGTAAAAGAGAAGAAAAAGTAGAGAGAGTATTGCTTCTATTTATAGAAACATTTTATTTTTAATGGGACAAACTAAAAAGGAAAATGTTTCATTTCTAATTCTGTCTAATGGGACAGAAGGAGTATAATTTATAAAAATAGGATTTATATTTATTAATTTTTTAATATATTTTCATTATAATTCGTGCTATATTAAATGGTTTCAATCAAGGATTGACGTAGGGAGTATAACTTAAAGATATTCTTAATAAAAATCTCCACACACAATTGCTTTATGGACTTTGGCTGAAAAGTGGAAAGTGTCGAGGGAATAAAGGCAAAATATTTGGTGCGGAGTGAAATTAAGTTGATTTCGAAGGTGGAAGAGGCAATTTAATAATTTTTTTTTTTTGACAAAAACCAAACTACTTACAAATTTAATCTCACTAGCTTTCTCTCTCTTGATCTATCCCTTTTCTACATTTATTATTATTATTATTATTATTATTGCAAAAACAAAGGCACAGACTTTTGCCCTTTTTCTCTTCAAGGGCGAAATATTGGGCATCCAATACAATCTCGAAAGCCTCTGATTCTAGGTATAATTCTGCAATTTTGATTATCATTTAGCAAATAAAATGTGGTTGTAATCCGTGGGCTACATTTATATTTGTTGAATGCAACCAATTTATTTGTTGTTTTGCTTAGGTTTTGGGAGGAAACTCAGTGATTATATTTTGAAATAATTTTGTTTGGATGGAATACAGATTGGTGATTGTGTGAATTGGTTGTGGAATGCATTAGTTGTGTTGGTAAATTAGGAAAAAAATTGTATTATGACGTGAGCTATGGTGAGTCCTACATGGAAGAAGCTGGTGTGTTGGAGGCCGTTTGCGGAGAAGGAAGGAGAGAACAGTAGCAATGGAGGCGGCGGCTCCAGCGGCCTTGCTGACAGCTTGTGGTGGCACAAGGATTTCGGGTACCATCACTACGGCGAATTCTCTATGGCTGTTATTCAAGCTAATGTTATTCTAGAAGATCAAAGCCAGCTTGAGTCTGGCCCAATGAGTTCCACTGAGTCAGGCCCTTATGGTACATTCGTTGGAGTTTATGACGGCCATGGTGGTCCTGAAACTGCACGCTTTATAAGAGATCGTCTATTTCAAAATTTGAAAAGTACGTTTTGTTGTCTCGTTTCCCCGAAATCTGTTCTCCGAATGTGTTCTAGGATTGGTCAAATCTTAGTAAAAGATGCTTTGCATTGTTGTAGTCAAGATTATTCTTTAGTACTATCGGATTATGATATAATGAGAATTTTGTATTTGGGATAATGTTTTCAATCTACTTTAACTGGATGCTGGCATAACTCTTACTTTTAATAGTCTGAGAAGCTTGTTTATTATTAGAACAAAGATATGTGATGGAAATTTTCTTTTCTGTAATCTCATAGTATAATTCTTCATGCCGTGCCTCATCCATTTAGCATATTGATATTTGATATACAATCTAGACTTTTGGAAATCATAGTCATGCGAAGTCCTATGTTTATTACTCACTTGACAGCTTTTGGAATGCAGAATTCACAGCAGAAAATGGAGATATGTCAGCTGATGTTATAAAAAATGCTTTTATCGCTACAGAGGAGGAATTTCTTTCTTTGGTTAGGAAGCAATGGGACATTATGCCCAAAATGGCGTCTGTGGGGTCCTGTTGTTTGGTGGGCATCATATGTGGAGGACGACTGTACATTGCAAATGCAGGAGATTCTAGGGCGGTCTTGGGGCGATTGTCTAAGGCTGAACGAGAAGTCAAAGCCATTCAATTATCAACTGAACATAATGCAAATTTGGCATCTGTTCGTGATGAATTACATACGTTGCATCCAGACGATCCCGGCATTGTTGTCTTGAAGCATAATGTTTGGCGTGTCAAGGGCATCATTCAGGTTAAATTCAAGCTCAATCATCAGCCATAACTACTAAAAATTGGTTACAATCAAAGCATATATGAAAGTGAGCAAGACTGCTCATGTAAAATATCTTGCATTCCTAACGCATAGAGTTAGTTCCTCTCAGGTGTCAAGATCAATTGGTGATGCATACTTGAAGAAATCAGAGTTCAATAAACCACCTTTGCTGCCAAAATTCAGGCTGCCGGAACCATTTGAGAAACCGTTGCTTTTGGCTGAACCGTCAATCCTCATTCAGGAACTTCTCCCTCATGATGAATTTATCATATTTGCTTCTGATGGGCTATGGGAACACCTTAGCAATCAAGAAGCAGTCGACATTGTCAACTCCTCGCCACGAAATGTAAGATTTCCTATAATCATTGAGCTTTCTATTTGTCTAACTGAACAATGCTCCTATTTTATGAAACATGAAGAGCAAAAGTGTCATATCATAATCTCAGTGACGTGCCAGAAAAGTTTGTTGTATAGTTCTTCAAAATTTTGTGTTTTCTTCCAATGATTTCTTTTATGGTTTATAAGTTAAGATAAATCTAACATGTTCACTGAAAATGATTGACACGGTTTCTGCAATCTCTTCGGTTATTTTCATGTATGAATTATGAAATGTGGTAGGGGAGGGGGGCTTCAGCCCATCCTTGATTCAGATATGAACTACATGAATAAAAACCTGCTCCTTGTTACCCTAATCGCGGTAATTACTTATTTTATCATCAAATATTATCCTCACAGTCAAGATCCTACATTTCCTGCAGGGAATCGCAAGAAAACTAGTAAAAGCCGCGTTGCAGGAAGCAGCAAAGAAAAGGGAAATGAGATATTCGGACTTGAAGAGAATTGACCGTGGAGTGAGGAGGCATTTCCATGACGACATCACTGTTATAGTTCTCTTTCTAGACTCCAATTTAATCAGCAGCAGCAGCTCCCATAGAGGGCCAATTCTCTCAGTGAAAGCTAATGGAAGTAACACCTAGCACAGCCTTGGCTTCTCAAGAAGACACGAAACTTGAGGTCGACCTCTGCGTGCCTAACTTGGATTGAGCAGAAAAGGGGAAGAAGATATGCAAAGGGTGTGCAATTTGGTCAGTTGGCCTTTCTCTCTCCTCAAACTTGATATAAATGTTGATGATTATGCCAGGAAGATGCATAGGGAAGAAGAGATCAGTCACTGTCAAGAATATTTTAGCTGACTGGCATATGAAACAGATGAAATCGGATATAATTTTTTTTGTAATAATTAAAGTTTAATCATCATACAGATTTTCTGCTTCTTTTGATCTATCTTCTTTCTGTTGACATGTAAAAAATTCAGTTTTGGTTTAAAGAAAACAGATTCCATCACGTATTCGTTGAAAATCGTATGTCGATTGAGTAGAATGATCTATTGCTTTATTGTATAATAATAATAGATTCGAGATGATTATGCGTTGAGGAAATCTTTATCTATCATTTTCAAATTATTTCTGTGATAGTTCTTGGTTGTGATTTAATAGATGCGGCTCATGTCACGTATAACTATTACTCCATCTGTCTCATAGTAGATGCCACACTTTCCATTTTAATTTGACCCACAAAAGATGTCACATTTTTTCTTTTGGCAAAAATTCTCTCTCACATTAATTATAAAATTATATTTTCTCTGACCATTTAATACACAAAATAACATCTCTTAAAATCATGTGCCATCTCCCAAGTGTGATATCTGCTATGGGAAGGAGGGAGTATTGCTTTACAAGAAAAATATCCTAAATTTACCCAGTCGTGTATTTGATTAGTTCAACGTAACGTGTTGATAAGTTTATTCATATACGTACGAACCATTTCTTTTTTAGGCCGTCCCTAAAAGGTCCCTCTGTTCCATTGAAGATGACTCACTCTTTTTAATTTGTCCAACTCAAAATGACTCATTACTAAAAATGAAAACACTTTTATATCTACTTTATTTATTCATTTTTTCTTGTTTTACTCTTTTCACTTAACACAAAATAAACCTACATAAAATCTCTGCTGCCCAATGAAGAGATCATCTCCTTGAGACGATAGGAGTATGAACTTTCTAATTTTGAAATAGTTAAACAACGCATAACTCATACACATCATTTTATTTACATTTATACCATTACGTCACTACTAATGATATAGAACTCACACTCCACTAATACTACTTACACTATTTTTTGTTTTCATCTCTCTTGTTTTACTAATCATGCATTAAAATTTGTGCTAAACTAAATATTCATATTTTTTAGGGACGGAAAGAGCATTAGATCTTCATATATTTCAAAATCCATTTTGTAGCATAGGGTAAAATATCCAAATTTTAAGTGAAGAATAAAATCAACAGTAGATTTTTCCACGTGATCCATTGGAGTATATATTATTCAAGAAAATTGATAATAATTCTTCTTTCATTCATGTGAAGACTCGACCGTATTAACTACGCTTCATAATGTGTCGACACATACATAAATAAGATATTTGGCATCTATATTTAATATTCATTCTCTACTTTATTCTCTCTCTTACTTTACCATTTTTCCACTTTAACTATTTATTTACTTTTATAAAATGAGTGCAGAAATACAAGTGTGACTCTTAATCGGGGACGGAGGGAGTAGTTGTTGCTATGATTACAGGGCAATTTGAAGTGAATGTCGGTTGTCGTGCTAAAGTGAGAAAGGTTGGCAGCTGATTGCTAGAGTTTGATTCAGTATGAGTATAAGCAAGACATGTGCATCTAGAAGGAAATTTTATTGCAGATTTCTTGTCATACCATGTATACGAATGTTCTTGAACAACAACTTACAATTCTTGTGGTTATTACATGACAGGCTAGGAATTTCTTATACTCGCTAGTATGTACACTCGTTCGGGCTTTGCCATCTTTCATTGTACCAAAAAAAAAATAATAATACAAATAAATCATTGCTTATCAAATTATCTACATTATTGTCTTTTTTTTTTTTAATTTTAATTATCTACCTTAATGTCACCTTTGATCGAGATGCATATTTTTAAATGACTGTAGATTAATCTACACAATATATAAAAGGGGAGTTTTGGGAATATTTACAAAACTGCCATTTTATATTAAATATTATACTTTAATTAAAACTTTGTTTGAATATATTTATTCAACTTAATAGGCACCAGTCATATAGAGGTAAAAAGAATGCCATTTAATTTAAAATTAAAAAAAAAGTGAGTGGAAGGTTATATAAAAGGGGAGTTTTGGGGATATTTACAAAACTGTCGTTTTATATCAACTAGTATTACACGCGTGCTATGCACGGATTAAAATATTTTTTTTAAATATGATTTAGGTTATAAATTTATTAAATAAAATTAAAAACAATATCATTATATGAAATATGTATATAATAAATACTGTGAAACAATTAATCACAAACTATAATAATCCATTGTTAAATCATAGGAGAAAAAACTATCATAAAAGAATCGAACAAAAGAGGAATCATCATCAATTTTGAAAAACTTATTTATACACTACATTACCTGTTGATTTTAACAATCATTATTAAAGTTCTTTATCAATAAAATAGATCTACTCACGTCTTTAATAAAACACGAATACAATTAGTCATTACAATATTAATTTAATATCAAAACAATTAAAGAAATACCCCTACTAATTTCAATAGGTATAACTCCAAAACCTTTTCACTTCTCTTTATTTGGAATCTATTCACTTCCTCCAATAAACTAAAAGGTCTAAAAAAAAAAAAATTTATGTATCAACTTTGTAAAATAATTATTCTTAACAAAAATCAGTTTTATGTAAACTATAATAGTATATCTAATTTAAAATGACAACCCTTTTACATATATATATATATATATTATATAGACCTTCACAATGAAAATGTTATAATTTTTCAACTTCACAGATAGTACTATCACATTCCTACCCCCATATAATATGTCACTATAGTAATCTATTTTTTGCCCGAACAATCTGAATAATTACTCCACTGGTCCACGCACCATCGATTTCCACTGGTACATCGATTCACCTTATTAATTCAAATTTATAATAATTAAGTAATATCCACATTAAAATATGCATGTAAAATAATTTTAACATACAGCAAAATAAGGAGTAACAAATTTGATTAAAAATTAGCAACTAATCCAACAAATTATATTATTTGAAGCAATAAAACTAAACTTAAACTAAAATATGCATATCGATTTAAATAAAAATAAAATTATTGTAAATCAACCTCACGTAGATATAAAAAGTGAATTTATTATTATAATATTTAATTATTTATGAGAGAAATTGTGGTTGAATTTATTATTGTGTCTGGGAAATAACAACTCTACATTTATTCCTCACAAGAGTTCCCTTAATTCGTTTTCATTATTTTGGGTCTATCGCTCGTTCTTTTGCTATTTTTTAAAATACACTAAATTTAAGTTTTTCTGTTAAATCATACATCTATTTCCCATGGTGGTAACGAACAATATCAACACAATTTAAACGAAAAAAAATATAACAATAAGAAAAATAAAAAAGTAGCAATAAATTTACATCTATCCGAGTCACTAAATTCAACTAAAATTTGAAGCTCAAACAACCACCACTAATTAAATAAAGCCAAACACTTGTAGCTCAAACAATCACTACTAATTCCACATAAATCAAGCCAAACACTCATGATTTATATCCAAGACTATTCTAAACCCCCAAGCCTCTTCATCGGGCTCATTTTCCCCTTCATCGTCTGCCCAGGCTCCTAATGGCATCTAAAAGATAAAAATAAGAAATATGGATTATATGAGACAACAAACCTTGATAAAAACAAAACTCATATCTTCATCAAAGTCACAGAAGAAAATTTTGCAATGAAAATTATGTTATCCAATAACATACTCACACAAGACCTTGATTCCCTTCAACTCGGCGTTGCTCAAGTGGAGCATGTGTAGCTTGTTTAGCTTGCAACATGTTTTACACATGAGGTGAAAAGTATGGTAGTTCGATGTATCATGGTCCAAGACCTGCTTAGAATATAAGTGGGAGAGTTTTGGCAGTGGGTATACTCGAAAGCATGATTTTGAGTATAAGTGGGAGATTGTTGGATTTGTATACTGAAAAGCATATTTCGAGCATGTCGCACGGATAGAATTGCTTGTATACAATAAATTCTACAATCCACTTTTAACCCAAGGCGAGAAAGAAGTAATTTTATCGCATTGATGTTTGCTTGTGCATTTATAAGATGTTTCGCAAACATTTAAATGTATAAGAAGCAAATAAGTCTAATTCTTCTACATAGTAGACTGGTCGTGAACGACGTTCACAGAAGGTGACACAGTCGGTTCTTTGTAGAAGAGAAATAGAATTTCACAACCTAGGCTACCTATCGTGAAGGGTTGCAGTGTCCGTCCGCATGTTTCCTTACCTTAGGAAATAAACGACACTGGTGTGGTATAGCACTGAAGGATCTAACAGTTGAGATAAGTCTTTCTTGCTATTTACCGAAAGACGAGGTCTCGGTGATTGTTATTTCTTAATCATTGTTGACATAATATTGAGCATACGATATTGATTATGCACTACTTTGATTTATCAAATGGTGCGGATTTTTCGCAATCCAAGAATCCTGATATCTTGGGTAGTGGTGATCAATGTCTAGAGGTGCTAGTATTGTTATTGCAATGAATCGTGTGCTGGGTGAGTCCAGTTTGATAATATCCTCAAGAGGTGTTCGAAAAAGGTTTATTATTCAGAAACCCGGCCGGTTGGAATTTATTCCAGAATAATAAATAAAGATTTTGAACTAGACAACTCTTGTAAAAAGATATTAATTAATTAAAGTCAAATAGCAGACTTAAATTAATTAATGGATATTTATATCTTAAACACGAGAAATAATAAATTAAAGAAGTAAAAGCCCAGATTACTCGTAATTTGGGATTGGACAGGCAGTCAATATTATTATACTATAGTGGATGATAATAATATTATGTTTGGACTTATATTAAATTGAGGCTCAATTTAATTAGTAAAAGTCCAACAGGTTTGGCCCAAGTCCAACCTCCATGGATCCCTAATCTGGCCCACCATAACTCAATATAAAAGGAGATTAGAAAGGAGACTTAATTGAATTTTAATCATTAATTTTCGTGCTCCCCTCTGGGAGTGGACGAAAAATCGGTTTTTGACAAAACTGATATTCTGTCTTATTTCTAATCAAGCCCTTTTCGATTCTGACAAGCTTTGCCCACCCAAAGGTCATAATCTGAGTTCGGGATATAGATTAGAAGATTTATGGTTGAGTACGAAGATCATCTCGTGGAGAAGGCGCAAGCAATCGACGATTCTTTGGAGAATCAGATCGGTAATTCTAAATCGTAGGAAATCATGAATTAGGGTTTTAATTCCTTAAACATGATTTATTTGTGTTCTTGAATGCAGTTTGATTTGTTTAACATGTAGATAATTAATCCCATAATCGGTCAAATAGATCTGTAGATCTTATTTATTTGTGTATGCATGTCTTCCGCTGTGCAAGGGGCACCAATCCCCAACAATTGGTATCAGAGCCAATTTTTGGCTCTGATTATGTGGATTAATTTCGTGTTATATATGAATGCTTGATTTTCTTCATGGAGTGTTTGTTGTTTTATTTCGATTGAATGGACAATGAATGATGAAGAATGGTTGAAAAACGACGATAAGCTGGGCTGCTTTTCGCCGTGGTGTACGCGTTCAGTTATTTGGGAGAATTATTCCCAAATATGTAATCAAAGAAGGTTTGAATTTGGTACAGACTAGGGCGGCTGGGGTCTGAACAACCACTGAAGAAGGTACGGAGCCTGGCTGGTGAAGCTCACCGGCGGTTACAGCATATTGAGAGAGATAGAGAGATATCAGAGAAGGATAGATTTCAGCATAAAATGTCAATTGTGATTACAGACCCTATTTATTGGGGATAAGCTGCCAGCTCAGCTAACTAATCAGCTAACTAATTGACAGCTCAATTAACTCATTATTCACTAATCTTCTTAACCACTTAACCTCTCTTCTTCTTCACTCCTTTTCACGTATCAAATCATCCCACCCGAAATCAACCTTGTCCTCAAGGTTGAAAATCTGAATGTATTCCGCAACAAATCGTTGAAACATTCCTTTGAAAACTCGAAAGACGCGCTCCGTATGATGCTTTGGTTCTTCAATCTTATGCCGATCTGATTCAATTTCCCCATTCATGCGATTACCGAGTTTGAGAATGGCCTCCAAGAGCTGGAAGAACAAGCTTCTTTGGCCCAACTTTGAACAACCACCTCGAAAACTTCAAATGAGTCTTGTAGCATTGACCCACCTTTCCTTCTTCCTAAGCTGATCACAATATCAGAAGTGTGAACTCTTGAAAGAACATCTTTCTCAATCACATCTTTTTGGACTGATCTGCTAGCTATATCTTGAGTGCCCTCCTTCAGCAATATTTGATGATTATGATCTCTAAACGGAGGTAGAGATGTTGGCTCTTTGAAGAATACCTCATGGCCTTCCAAAAGTAGAGCCACATCATCATCTACAATCATATTACTCCCAGAGCAGTCAAGTGAATGCAGTTGTAGCTGCTGCTCATCCTTCACAGCCTGAGCACATCCTCTCAGCACATGTGTCTTGCCTTGATAACTAAGCTCCATAGACAGATTCTTGAAGTCCCACTGAATAGTACCCAAATTTTCTAACCATTGAAATCCGTAGACCATATCACAGTTCTCCAACAGAAACAATAACACATAAGTTGTGAAGAAGTTGTTCTGCAAAGACCATATAACACCCCTGCATAAAGAGTCACAGCTCCAGCTGTTCCAATCAGCTACTGGCATTCTGACTGGTTTAACTTGCATAATTCTCAGCCCAGAATAAACCTTGACCTCCAGTTCCAGCTCTTCAGAAATCTGCAAGACTCTTTCAGTGTCATGTATATGCTCCTCAACTATTATAGGATGTTGCTCCCAATTGTGAGCATATGGACTCTTTTTAGTTAGAAGCATCCATAACATAACCTCATAGATAAAAACATTGTTCTTGTGATTGTAAAGGCTAAAAACCTCAGATGCAATTCCTTGCCAAATTTCAGCTTCTGCAGTTATATTTCCCAACTGAACCAGCACTTGAGCAACATAAAAAATAGCAGTAAAAACAGTCATTAGCACTTGGTTGTCATCCCTCAAAAGGTTAGAAACCTTCAAGCCCCTATGTATTATGGTATTTTGATGCAAGTAGCTCATTCCTACAAGGACATCAATCGTAGTTTTCAACGTGCCTGGAAGCTTGAGGATACTCTTTCGGTTTTGCAGATCATCGAACACCCTTCCACTTGACATAAATTTGGTAACGAGACACAGAGGTGGAGCCAGGCAAACAACCTGAGATATTAGTTCTTGTTTAACTAGCTTGTGCTTGAAGTTCCTCTTCCCCCTCTCCACCAAACGAGACCGACTCTCATCACCCTGCAGTTGCAAATGGTCTTCAACATGAATTCTACTATGTTTGTCCCCATTCCGACAGATGACTTCCAAACCAACTACCTTATTGAAGATAGTACCAGAAGCAAAACGGAGAGAGTCAATATCATTCCCAAACATTCTCATCGAATATAACATGCACCTCTCTGTTTTATAGAAGTGCTCCCTTGCAACTTGAAGTATTCGTGCCGTGCGATGTCTTGGTTCCTCAATCCGCTTGTGTAGCACCGTTGGAGCTGTGTATATAGCATCTGGTACCATAGTATTCATATCTCTAATGCTTCCTTGTGTATCCTTAAGCAATCCATCTTCTGGAGCTGCAATTAAATGAAGCTCTTCCTTAAACTTGAGGGAGGGAAATTTTGTCTCCATTTCTTGAGCTGCGAATGATGTTGAATTCATCAACTCAAAGCTGCCTTCGAGTGAGGATTCCTTCTCCTTCAAATTCATCACCATCCCCATTTCAGTCTGTTCTAACCAAACCGTCTCCATCACTTCCACATTCTCATAGCTGCATTCAGATGAGAATTCCTCCACCTTCAATTTCATCACCATCTCAGTTTCAATCTCTGCCATACACATCTCATCCTTCACTTCCAAATCAGCATAATAAATTCCTCTAAAATTCAAAGATGACTCTTGTAGTCTAGCCAAAGCAAATGTGTGAACAAGTGATTTAGGCCTGGACATCCTAACTTTCTGTATGTGATAATTCAATCCACTCACAAAAAGATGCACAGCATACGATTCATCCATCTCAACCTTCTCCAACAGTGTTTTGAATTGATTGAGATAGTCAGAGACCATACCTAATTGTTTTAGGCTCCTTAATTCTGCCAGAGGTTTGGAGAAATAGTGGCCACTGTTGGCCTGCTGCAGTTCTGGTGTTTGCCTCCCGATGAAGTTACTGACCTCTGCAGAAAAATGTGCAATAGATTCCTCCACTGATTTATCCCTCTTTTGCAGATTTTCAGGGGGCGTAGAGGCTGTAGATTGTAGCAAATTTGGAGCAACAGCACAGGTGCCGGAGCCGTGCAAGTCATTGACAATGAATTTCGGATAACCAACCTTAGATTGGCATGTCGCGAAGCATTGAGCACGCGCGTTTACTTCGATCGAAGCTGGCGAAGAATCACCTCTATTAACAGCCGTAAGCTTTGCTGTCAACTCAAATCGTTGGTCCTTCAGAGAAACGAAATCATTCTGCAGCTCCTTCAAGGTGTGATCGCACCTGCGATCAGCTTGATCACGCCTCCGATTGGACTCGTCAAGCCTCCGATTGGACTCGTCGAGCCTCGAGAACAAATCGCCCATAGCCTTGCGAATTGTCTCCTCCACCCGCAGTAGATCTGTCAATCGAGATTGGATCGACATTGATAGGGATCGAACAAGGTAACTGATACCACTTGGTACAGACTAGGGCGGCTGGGGTCTGAACAGCCACCGAAGAAGGTACCGGAGCCTGGCCGGTGAAGCTCACCGGCGGTTACAACATATTGAGAGAGATAGATAGATAAAAAAGAAGGATAGATTTCATTTCATTAAGCATAAAATGTCAATTGTGATTACAGACCCTATTTATTGGGGATAAGCTGCCAGCTCAGCTAACTAATCAACTAACTAATTGACAGCTCAATTAACTCATTATTCACTAATCTTCTTAACCACTTAACCTCTCTTCTTCTTCACTCCTTTTCACGTATCAGAATTATTTCAAGTAATGATTACGTTGACTTGCTATTGATTTAAAATTGCTCTTACGTGATTTTATTTAATTCAATACAATTGTTCGCGACATGGGAATCGTAACTTCGATTCTGATCGGAGACTTGAGGTCTTCGCATGATGGGGCTGGTGAATGATCATGAAAGCGGTGATGGCTGCTAGGATAGATCGTGGCTGCAGCAGCCTCAATAACGGTGATTAGGACGCAGCAGCAGCAGCAACGACAGAAAAGCGTTGGTGGCTACGGTGACGATGTCGTCAAAACAACCAGTTCGCAGCAAGGCATTTCGTGAACAGCAGCGTCGGCGGCTCGAATCGATCAAGGTCGGAGCAGCAGCCGCAGACGACGCAGCTGCGAAGACGTTGCAAACAGCAGTTGAGCAGCTCAGAACGTCGGGCTGGGCAGTTTGCCAAGCAGCCCAGGTGACGGACTGAGTGGGAGCCCGTCATTGGCAGTGTAACATCCCGAATTTCCGAACCCTAATTTTAGAGCCCTAGAATTAATTGTTGATGACGTGGAATCGAGAATGCATTTATGTTATGAGATGATATGGTCGATTTGAGTCTAGGGTTTGTGTTGAAAGTTTGAAAAGTCAAACTTATTGATTTAATGATGTGGCATGTGATTTATTAATTTGTGAGATTATGTGGTAAATTAATTATCTAATGGTGAGTGAGAATATTAGAGAAAAATTTCCATAAATACTTGTCACCCTAATTCTTGTAATTTTCGAACCCTAGACCCCCTTTAAAGAGAAATTCTATTTCTTCCGGAATTAATTTAATTCTTGGGATATTTATCCAAATTAAAATCCGAGAGCCAATTATTTCCTTATTTTGAAGATGGAAAAATCGAGCCTCTTGTTTAATAGTGATTTTCGAAAATCACTATGTTGGGAAGGAAATATTATTTTTCTTATTTACTTGATCCCTTATTTGATTTCCTTCCATACCTAGAATTTAATTATTCTACCAAATCTTTCCATACTTCAAGAGATCTTGCCTTACTTTATTCTAGTCAATATTTAAAAATCCATGCCTTATTTAAAAGGCATAGGAGGCGCCACTTTTCACTCCAAATTGGGAGAATTCTTATTTTTATTTTGCTCCGTGATATTTTATTTTACTCCGTAAAATATACCAAGACAAAATCTTTTCCATCCTAGAAGCCTAATTTTCAAAAATTTGGAGATTTGCCCTAGGATCTATTTTTGTTAATTCTTCTTCCCTACTTCACAATATTTATTTATTTAATTGTGGAGAATGAGATCTTACCAAATATTCTATTCTAATTACCTAAAGATCTTGTTGAACTCTATAAATAAGAACCAAAACCCCAACCCTAGCCCCCATATTTTCGGCCACCACCATCCCCTCACTCTCTCAAATTTTCTTCTTCTACTCTCCATTATTTTGCTATCTTTTGGAGAAGAATTGAAGTTTAATCCAAGAACTTTGAAGAATCAAGGCTAATACTTGTTTTCTACCGATCGTTTTTCTCTAAAAGGTATTTTTGTTTAAGAGTTATGCTTGTTCTTCTTCTACTTCTTCTTTCTTCTTCTTCTAACCGATTAATCGGTCTTCTTGAACCCTCATGCATCTTGGTTGAGTGAAAGAGGGATAAAAAGGGATGTGGGAACATGTATGTGTGTGTGTGCCGTGTGTGTGTGTGGCGTGTGTATGTGTGTGCCGTGTGTGTGTGTGTTGTTGTGTTGTGTAGTGTGTGTTTGATGGTTAAATCTTCGTGTGTGATAAACATGATCTTGATTAATTAGTAATGATAAGATAAATCGTTGGGAAGAGGGAAAAGTAATGAAACATGCATGAGTAAGAGTAGTATTGAACCTAATTTGTGATATGTGCCTATGTGATTAAAAGGTGAAACTTTGGTTGCGAAGCCGGATAACGGAAAAGCGAAACTACTTGAAAACTAAGCAGTCGAGGTGGGCTTTACTCTTAAAACTCTCTTTTATTTTATCAAAAATATTGATTGGTGTTATAAGGGTGGTTTAACTGTTATGCCATGCCTATGTTTGTTTTTAATGTGATACTTGATATGCTTATACGAATTCGGGTCTGAGTATGGGCCGCAAGCCCTACCAGGCTGTGTACACGATAGGATCGGGAGCCGTCCTTGCTAGTCGGCCGGTCTCGTGGGCGAAAAGTGTGGCCACACTTTCGTCGCACCATGAGATGATTGTTATTTTGATGAGAAAATGGGGGATTATTTTGACTGGCCAGTCTATGAAAATATATTTTGTGATACTCGTGATATTCTCTTATAACTGCTTAAAACTCGAGATCACTTGGTAAGGGTGGCATAACTTATAAAATGTTTTGGCAATGAGCTCACTAAGTATTTCAAAATACTCAGCCCTGCATGTGTTTTCCTTATGTGCAGGTTGAATGTTGACGAGCGGTGGCGGGTGTTGAGCATATTAATTAATTAATATGGATATGTTGAACTTCAAGCGTAGTTGTGTCTTCATACATAGCTATTCTTTCTCTTGGTCGTTTTCCGCTGAATCCTGATACTCTTTAGAATTTCTTTTGGGAATATTTGCATCTTGCTTTCGGTTGAGGCCTTAGCCTTTTTCTTGTGACTTTGTCTTGGATATTATGTTGTACTCTTTAGATATTTTGATCGTCATTTATGATATCTATCTTCCTTTAAACTTCTAGGTTAAGTTGTTGCCTTAAATACTCTGATATTTCTTCCCATTCTTTTGGTCAGTACTCTTTAAATGAAACCCTAGCCTATGTTTACTTCTTTTGAGTCGGTTTTGGGTAGCAGCCGCCACATTTATTGTACCCTAGGAGGGCGGGCTGTTACAGTTGGTATCAGAGCCTCAGTTCTTTCCGCTCTGGACCCAAGAATCTTTTCAAACTTTAAGTAGTCCATGTAATCTTTTGTGTAAATGAACTAAATGTGGAAGGCTCAACACCGCAACTCGTCTCGTTCAACCGCAAAGAAAGAGGTACTAGATATTTTGTGACTTGTGCTTGAAACTTGATGCTTTTGGAAATATTGTGAATGGGAAGTGACGCTTTCTGAATGATGATTTGTTGAATATGAGAACTTGTGAAAAGCATGTTTTATGTGCTAGAAATATCATGAATGCGAAGGGATGCTTCTTGAATGATTTGTTGAATGTTACATGAGAACTTGTGAAAATTTGTGAAATGCGAATGTGATCATGTGAGACTATGTCGAAATGTTGCTATACTTAGACTTGGACTTTTGGACCTAGCATGCTTTAGCTACGATCACAACGCTTGTACCAACAATAGAAACGTAGAGTGACTAGTATAAGGCCGTTAGAGTATGCGAGAATTCGACGAAACATGAATGGGAAGCGCACGAGTAGTTGTCTTAAGAACGGGAACCTTGGACGCGACGTTACCCTTGTACCACCATCTTTTGACTTTTACACACTTTCACAGCACCATTTGAGATCACGCACTATCTATTCCTTTCCACCTTTGTGACGGTGCTGACTTGTTCCTTTCCCCTTTTGTAGATGGTCCAACCCTATCACGCCCTTATGCGTCGCCGTTACGCTAAGAATAGGAACTTTCCGGTGGAGCGCTATAGAGAGATGGAATGGGACGGAGAGCAGTTCCTTCTGAACTTCGTCACCGACTTCTATGGTCATTGGCTGGACGCCTACGCGTACGAAACTACCCATCATGAGGGAATCATGCGACTTATCCATATACTACCTTCCCCTTGGAGCGAGTGGACCGCTCAAGCCTCAGTATCCTACACTTGGTTTAGCCCTCCCAAATATACGCCTCGAGGAGACTTCGTCGGCCTAATAGGAGTCTTACTTCCGGCCATGTCTGCCGCCGTTGACGGACCTCCACTCCATCCGCCAACGCAAAGGTACTCGCCAGGTGCAGCACATCAGATGAAGTATCGCGATGACGAGGAACCGCATGTTGCTCGCGTTCCCCGTAGAAGGACCCTTAGGATGCGCGTTTCGGCCCCTCGAAGGATCATAAAAGAGGCCGAAGAGATGCTTACTTCGATTCCTTCGCCCCTAAGCAACGAGAAGAAGGACGAGGAGATGGGAACGTTCGAGAGAGGAGAGAGTTCGAACGCGGAGAGTGTCGGAGAGTCGGGAGAACCCGAAGAGGACGAGGGCGGAGATGTCTAGTGCCCGAAAAGAAATTTTGTTTTTCCCTTTCCCCATGTTTTTTTTTAAAATTCTAGAACTTCTAATTATGCCGTTATTTTCTTTCGCGATCGTATCGCTCTTTTCCATTCATTGTACCAAGACCTTTTGGGATCACTTTTTGAAATTTAATGGGGAATTCGTACCTTTCATTCTATTACATGGCAATGGAGCCGTCTTCACTCTTTTCTATCCTTATTGCATGAATATACTTGCTCGTTCTATTATCTTCCAAGTGTTTTCCACCTTATGGTGCAACCTTATTATGTTCTCTGTTTTCCTAACAACTGCTATTGTGTGGTCTTCCTTTAGACCCTGCTTGTGAATGTATTAAAAAAAAAAAAAAATTCTTTTCTTCCTTTCAAAGTACCCTATCACCATCTTGAGATTTTAAATTAAGTGCGCTAACAATTCGAGTGTGATAAATCAGAATGCCGTCTAGACGCAACGTGAGGAACGAGGAACCTACCTCCCAGGCTTCGGTAGAAGAAAGTGTGACGCAACCAAGACCGCCGTCACCACCACCACCACCACCACCTCCATGAGTAGATAGGGAAGTCGTGAAGCTTTTCCTTGACCAAAAGCCTCCTACCTTCGATGGGATGGGTGAACCTGCTGATGCACTTTTTATTTGCACTATAAATAACTGCAAGTATACAGAGTAGGTATAGTATAGCAAAAGGTTAGTACCGGGTATCGAACACGGGAAAGATGTACACAAAGTGTCTATCTTCTACTAGAACTCAATTACTATCTGGAGAAACAAGAATTTTTTGTAACTTTTTGAAAACAGTAAATATTAAAAACAGTAAACAACTAAATGCAAGCAAATCACGGAGAGAAAAGTATAGAGATAAGGGGAATTCCAGGGATGTGCTTTCGCTTTTATGGTTATACAAATTCCAAACTACAATACCCTAGCACAGTTAATACTTTGAAAGGACGAGTCACCTAGCTTATGCTCATGCGATACAAACGTTGATTACTAACATTAGGGTTGTCAATCCTAACACGTAACTCCAAAAAGCTCCTAAGACCCTTGAAAAGTCCTCACTCTCAATTAACAGTGCCGTTTTAAAGGAAGCTAACTGTAGTGTCTACTAAGTGGATCTAACTCGCTAGAACTCTGTCACAGTTATGAAGCAAGTTGTATTGAATCATACATAATTGTGTCACTCAATTATGAAGCATCATGATTAACTTAGGGAAGAAACAAAGTAAAAACAAAACGGATATTAAATAGAAAACGGAATTGTATAACCAAAGTTGCTACTAACACATCCCTAGAATCCTATGAGTTTAGTTACATATGACTGAATAAACTAAAAACATAGATTGAAGGGAAAGCAATCTGAACATAAAACTAAAGCAAATAAAACCCGTAGGTTGAATCCTTGTCGTTCTTGATGTTCTTGAAATCCTTCTCCAACTCCTTGCACAATTGAAGTACTCTAGCTTTTGATCTCTATGAATGTGTTCTTGTTGTGTGAAAAAAACTCTTTTGATGAAGCTTGAGGTCCTATTTATAGGGGAAGATTATTCCTCATCATAGAAGGAAAAGATCTTCAAAATTTGGTAAATCTTGGAGCAAATCTAGGGCTGGTCGGATTCACCGCCTTTCTCCGGCGGGCCGCCGCACCTTGGCCGGCGGTCGCCGCGTTGGAGTCCAGAGACTCTGACCCTTCGGTGGCGGACCGCCACATATCCTCCGGCGGTCGCCGGGCGAGACTCTTCTCCTAGCGTAAATTTCCGAGGCGGGCCGCCACATAGCTCTGACTGCCGGGCGCCGGCGGTCGCCGTACAAATTCGCGGCGGTCGCTGGTCGCCGTCTGACTCTAGATTTCCAGACTATGCGTTTTTACTCCCCTTTTCGGTTCAAATATGCACATTTCTCACAAAACACGTCAAAATACCAAAATGTATAGAATATGCAAATAATGGACATGTAGAGTGATTTTGATAACAAAAACGGACCAAATAATGGCCTTAAAACAGTGCAAAATCCGGGCGTATCACCTGCGAAAGCTGAAACTTGGATACGTGCCTTAGAACGCATCTTCAAGACCTTAGTGTGCAACGATGCGGAGAAGATGATCTGTGTGACGCATCAGCTGACCGGATCCGCTGAGTTTTGGTGGGATACCAAGCTAAAGACCATGCCCCAGGATCGCATAGACGAGATGACTTGGGAAGAATTCAAGACTGAGGTTTACGACAAGTACGTACCCAAGAGCTACCGCAAGGCAAAAGCCGCCGAGTTTCACAACCTCACCCAGGGACGTCTGTCCGTAACCGAGTATGACCGTGCACTTTGTGACATGACCCGCTATGCGCCGGAACAGACCGATACCGATGAGAAGCTGGCTGAAAAGTTTCGTGAGGGCCTTAGGCACGAGATTAGGATGGCGTTGGCAGTTCGTGGAACCTTTACGTACGCCGAGGCGTTGGCCCTCGCACTAGATGTAGAGGCAGCGATGCCGAAACAGAGGAGCGCGGGGAACACCGCAATGACATTACCCCCGCCACGTCCTAACCATGATAAGAGGAGATGGGAGGAGAGTAGGATTCCCTATGACAACAAGCGATACCGCCCCACTCAGAACAGGCCGCCATACGGAGGAGGACAGACTTCGTTCAATCCTAGGAGCGACCCCCGTGCCAGACCACCCCAGTGTAGCGTTTGCGCCAAGTACCATTTCGGGCAGTGTAGAGGACCGAACTCGCATAGGTGCTTCAACTGTGGAGGGAATGGGCATTTCTCGAGGGAGTGTCCGAGCAAGGGAAACGAGTCAAGACAGAACCATCAGGGTTTCCGTCAGCAGCCGAGGGCGCCACCTACGGGCTCGGGAGCAAACCAGAATCAGCAACTGCGGCTGCAGCAGCCTGTCCACCCAAGACTTCCCGCCCCGGCTAGAGCGTATGCTATAAGTCAGAAGCAGCCCAAGGTCGAGCAAGGAAAGCCCGAGATTAGAAATTTAGCAGGTATAGGCAAAATCCTTGATACCCCTATCGTTGTTTTGTTTGACACGGGCGCATCTCATTCGTTCATCTCTGAGTTATGTGTGCATACCTTAAGCTTGCCTACTAGGAAGTCCGAACATAGGATGATGGTGTCCTCACCAGTAGGAGGAATGATAGAGATCTCTCGGTTTTGCTTGAACGTAGAAATCGTACTAGGAGAACTTAAGTTAGTTGCTCACGACCTGCGAGTTATGGCGATGAGAGACGTTGACGTAATCTTAGGAATGGATTGGTTAACCGTGAACTTTGCGACGATTCGCTGTAAGGAGAGGCTAATAACCCTACAAACCCCGGGTATGGAACCCGCCGTGTACCACGGAATCTCGATGAACCGAGCGTTACAAGCCACAACCATGTTAAAGAAAGGACGCCCGGCCTACCTTGTCTATCTCCACGGAGAAGAGAAGGAGGAAGCGAGGCTTGAAGACGTTGCTATCGTACGAGACTTTCCCGATGTTTTTCCCGAGGAGTTACCTGGACCGCCGCCAGATAGGCAGTTAAAATTTACGATCGATCTCGAACCTGGAGCCGCACCCATATCGAAGGCGCCGAACCGCATGGCACCTAAGGAGTTAGAGGAGTTAAAGATTCAGCTGCAAGAGTTCATGGACTTAGGTTTCGTTAGGCCCAGTGTTTCGCCATGGGGCGCACCGGTGCTCTTCGTTAAGAAGAAAGACGGGTCAATGAGAATGTGTATCGACTATAGAGAGTTGAACAAATTGACCCTCAAGAACAAGTACCCTTTGCAGAGGATAGACGACCTGTTCGATCAACTCCGAGGAGCCGGAGTATTCTCTAAGATGGATCTGAAGTCTGGATACCACCAGCTGAAAGTGCGAAAGGAGGATATACCTAAGACCGCATTTCGTACCAGATATGGTCACTATGAGTTCGTCGTGATGCCGTTCGGTCTGACGAACGCCCCAGCCGTGTTTATGGACCTGACGAACCGAGTTTTCCACCCGTACCTAGATACGTTCGTCTTAGTATTCATAGATGATATCTTAGTCTACTCGAAGGACGAGAAGGAGCACGCGGAGCACCTACGGATCGCGCTGGAGACATTGAGGAAGGAGAAACTGTACGCCAAATTCAGCAAGTGTGAATTCTGGCTGAAGGAAGTCAACTTTTTAGGACACATCGTGTCAGCAGAAGGAATCCGAGTGGACCCCGCCAAGGTTGAGGCGGTGCAACAGTGGAAGTCGCCATCGACGCCGAACGAGATTCGGAGTTTCCTGGGTTTGGCAGGATACTACCGAAGGTTCATAGAAGGGTTCTCCAAGATAGCGAGACCAATGACCCAGCAGCTCAAGAAAGGAATCAAGGTGAACTGGACACCGGAATGTGAAGCGAGCTTCCAACTTTTGAAGGATAAATTGACCACTGCACTAGTGCTAGCTGTGCCAGAGCTTGGAGTGAACTACGTAGTTTACACCGACACTCCGAAAGTCGGATTAGGGTGCGTGTTGATGCAGAACAACAAGGTGATCGCTTACGCGTCACGACAGTTGAAACCGCACGAGTTGAACTACCCTACCCACGATTTAGAGTTAGCCGCGGTAGTGCATGCCCTAAAGATTTGGAGGCACCATCTCTTCGGAGTTAGGTGTGAAATCTTTACGGACCATGAGAGTTTGAAGTACTTTTTCGAGCAGAAGGACCTGAACATGCGACAACGGAGATGGCTCGAGCTGGTGAAGGACTACGATTGTGGTATCAACTACCACCCTGGCAAGGCAAACGTAGTAGCAGACGCTTTAAGCCGTAGAGACCATTCGCAACTCGCTGTTTTTCTAACAGAAGAGGAAAGTTTAGTGCGAGAGTTGAGTAAGTTGCAGATAGAAGTAGTTAGAACACCCGATACCGTGAAAGGTCGAATCGCCGCGTTAGTAGTAGAACCTGATCTAAGGACGAGGATCGTTGCAGCACAACATCTAGATGTGAGATTGGAGGAGATTCGAGTTGAAGTAAGAACCGGTGAGTCCGGACAGTTTAGCGAGGCTTCCGATAACGCTCTCACCTTTGGAGGGAGACTGTGCGTACCAAACGACGAGGGACTTAGGAACGAGATCATGAGCGAAGCCCACGAAACCCCATACACTGCTCACCCTGGGAGCACAAAGATGTACCAGGATTTGAAGAAGTCCTTTTGGTGGAACGGCATGAAGAGAGATGTCGCAGCTTTTGTGGAGCGCTGCTTAGCCTGCCAACAGGTGAAAGCCTTACACCAACGACCGTACGGGAAGCTACAACCGCTTGAGATACCCGAGTGGAAGTGGGAGCACATCGCTATGGACTTTGTGACTGCGTTGCCGAAAACCCTTAAAGGGAATACCGCGATCTGGGTGATCATCGATCGACTTACCAAGAGTGCACATTTCGTACCAATCCCCGTAACCCATGGATCGGATAGGTTAGCTCGAATCTACATTCAAGAGATCGTGCGACTACATAGAGTCCCAGTGACGATTACGTCTGATCGTGACCCGAAGTTTACCTCGAAATTTTGGATTAGTTTACAGCGCGAGCTTGGAACACGTTTAAACTTTAGCACCGCTTTTCACCCCCAGTCCGATGGACAATCCGAAAGAACGATACAAACTCTCGAGGATATGCTAAGAGCCGTGGTGCTCGACCGAGGCGGAAGTTGGGAGACCGCACTCCCTTTGATCGAGTTCGCCTACAACAACAGCTTTCAAGCAACGATCGGCATGGCGCCATATGAAGCACTTTATGGGAGAAAGTGTAGATCTCCGCTTTACTGGGATGAAATTGGCGAACGAAGAGCGCTTGGACTCGATGCAGTCGAAGAGATGGTCGGAATCGTTCGACAAATCCGCGCGCGAATGAAGGAAGCTCAGGACAGACAGAAGTCGTACGCCGATGTTTGACGGACGGACTTACAGTTCCACGCTGGTGATAAAGTTTTCCTCAAGGTATCCCCGTTAAAAGGGATAGCGCGTTTTGGAGTCAAGGGCAAACTGAAACCGCGATTTATCGGACCGTACGAAATTCTAGAAGGAGTAGGACCCGTAGAATGTAACATCCTGAATTTCGGGACGAAATTTCGGGGCAAATTCAATAAAGGTATCAAATTTCGGGACAAATTTTCGGGGCAAATTCTATAAAGGTATCAAATTTCGGGACGAAATTTCTTTTAAGTGTGGTAGGATGTAACATCCCGAATTTCCGAACCCTAATTTTAGAGCCCTAGAATTAATTGTTGATGACGTGGAATCGAGAATGCATTTATTTCATGAGATGATATGGTCGATTTGAGTCTAGGGTTTGTGTTGAAAGTTTGAAAAGTCAAACTTATTGATTTAATGATGTGGCATGTGATTTATTAATTTGTGAGATTATGTGGTAAATTAATTATCTAAGGGTGAGTGAGAATATTAGAGAAAATTTCCATAAATACTTGTCACCCTAATTCTTGTAATTTTCGAACCCTAGACCCCCTTTGAAGAGAAATTCTATTTCTTCCGGAATTAATTTAATCCTTGGGATATTTATCCAAATTAAAATCCGAGAGCCAATTATTTCCTTATTTTGAAGATGGAAAAATCGAGCCTCTTGTTTAATAGTGATTTTCGAAAATCACTATGTTGGGAAGGAAATATTATTTTGCTTATTTACTTGATCCCTTATTTGATTTCCTTCCATACCTAGAATTTAATTATTCTACCAAATCTTTCCATACTTCAAGAGATCTTGCCTTACTTTATTCTAGTCAATATTTAAAAATCCATGCCTTATTTAAAAGGCATAGGAGGCGCCACTTTTCACTCCAAATTGGGAGAATTCTTATTTTTATTTTGCTCCGTGATATTTTATTCTACTCCGTAAAATATACCAAGACAAAATCTTGGCCATCCTAGAAGCCTAATTTTCGAAAATTTGGAGATTTTCCCTAGGATCTATTTTTGTTAATTCTTCTTCCCTACTTCACAATATTTATTTATTTAATTGTGGAGAATGAGATCTTACCAAATATTCTATTCTAATTACCTAAAGATCTTGTTGAACTCTATAAATAAGAACCAAAACCCCAACCCTAGCCCCCATATTTTCGGCCACCACCATCCCCTCACTCTCTCAAATTTTCTTCTTCTACTCTCCATTATTTTGCTATCTTTTGGAGAAGAATTGAAGTTTAATCCAAGAACTTTGAAGAATCAAGGCTAATACTTGTTTTCTACCGATCGTTTTTCTCTAAAAGGTATTTTTGTTTAAGAGTTATGCTTGTTCTTCTTCTACTTCTTCTTTCTTCTTCTTCTAATCGATTAATCGGTCTTCTTGAACCCTCATGCATCTTGGTTGAGTGAAAGAGGGATAAAAAGGGATGTGGGAACATGTATGTGTGTGTGTGCCGTGTGTGTGTGTGGCGTGTGTATGTGTGTGCCGTGTGTGTGTGTGTTGTTGTGTTGTGTAGTGTGTGTTTGATGGTTAAATCTTCGTGTGTGATAAACATGATCTTGATTAATTAGTAATGATAAGATAAATCGTTGGGAAGAGGGAAAAGTAATGAAACATGCATGAGTAAGAGTAGTATTGAACCTAATTTGTGATATGTGCCTATGTGATTAAAAGGTGAAACTTTGGTTGCGAAGCCGGATAACGGAAAAGCGAAACTACTTGAAAACTAAGCAGTCGAGGTGGGCTTTACTCTTAAAACTCTCTTTTATTTTATCAAAAATATTGATTGGTGTTATAAGGGTGGTTTAACTGTTATGCCATGCCTATGTTTGTTTTTAATGTGATACTTGATATGCTTATACGAATTCGGGTCTGAGTATGGGCCGCAAGCCCTACCAGGCTGTGTACACGATGGGATCGGGAGCCGTCCTTGCTAGTCGGCCGGTCTCGTGGGCGAAAAGTGTGGCCACACTTTCGTCGCACCATGAAATGATTGTTATTTTGATGAGAAAATGGGGGATTATTTTGACTGGCCAGTCTATGAAAATATATTTTGTGATACTCGTGATATTCTCTTATAACTGCTTAAAACTCGAGATCACTTGGTAAGGGTGGCATAACTTATAAAATGTTTTGGCAATGAGCTCACTAAGTATTTCAAAATACTCAGCCCTGCATGTGTTTTCCTTATGTGCAGGTTGAATGATGACGAGCGGTGGCGGGTGTTGAGCATATTAATTAATTAATATGGATATGTTGAACTTCAAGCGTAGTTGTGTCTTCATACATAGCTATTCTTTCTCTTGGTCGTTTTCCGCTGAATCCTGATACTCTTTAGAATTTCTTTTGGGAATATTTGCATCTTGCTTTCGGTTGAGGCCTTAGCCTTTTTCTTGTGACTTTGTCTTGGATATTATGTCGTACTCTTTAGATATTTTGATCGTCATTTATGATATCTATCTTCCTTTAAACTTCTAGGTTAAGTTGTTGCATTAAATACTCTGATATTTCTTCCCATTCTTTTGGTCAGTACTCTTTAAATGAAACCCTAGCCTATGTTTACTTCTTTTGAGTCGGTTTTGGATAGCAGCCGCCGCATTTATTGTACCCTAGGAGGGCGGGCTGTTACAGACAGTTTCCGCAATCGCTTGGCTACGTTGAATTTTCCAAATTAGTTAGGGTTTCCTAAATCCTAGCAACTAATTTGGAGAAATTTCCTAAATTTGTTAGGGTTTCCTAAGCCTTAGGAACTAATTTTAGAGAATCATTCAAAATTAGTTAGGGTTTCCCAAACCCTAGGAATTAATTTTGAATATTTTTCAAGATATAATTTAGAAAAATATTTGAATATATGGATTTGAATATATGGATTATCTAAAATAAACAAATTATGGATTTATTAAATTTTTATCCTTATTTTATGGATTTAGATAGATTAAATTCTATCTAGATAAATCCTAGATAAATTAGGATAATAGTAATTAATTTTATTTTGTCTTATGGATTTATATAGATTTAATTCTATGTGAATAAATCCTAGATAGACTAAGATAAATTTTAATTATGTTTATCCATATCTTGTAGATATTGATAGGTTTATATCTATCCAGAATATATCTTAGTAGATTTGGATAGTTAAAATCCATGTTTATCTTTTTCTTATGGATATTTATAGAATTAATTCTATTTAGAAAATATCCTAGTTGAATTAGATAATTAAGTTTATCTCTATCTTATAGATATTGATAGATTTGCATCTATCTAGAATATATCTTAGAAGATTTAGATAATTATTAATCCAATATTGTAATTATCTTTTGGATTTAAGATAGATTTAGTTCTATCCAGTTAAATCCTAGTTGAATTAATTAATATTAATTCTAGTTTATCCTAATTTTATGGATATAAATAGATTTATTCTATTTAGAAAATATCCTAGATAAATTTGCTAAAAGATAATACAAGATAATCCTTATCTAATTGGATTTTGATAAAATTAGTTTTATCTAGTATAAATCCAAATAGAGTTGATATATTCTAGTTTCTTATTCTAAATAATCTAAGATTTTTTTAATCTTAGAATGATTGTATTTTATCTTCGTCTTATGGATTTGGAGAGATTTGGTTCTATCCTGAAATATCCTGGTATGATGATTTAGATAATGATAATCCAAGATCAGTTTATCTTGAGTTTTAGGATTTGATTTTATCCATGTAAAATCTAGAATAATCCTATGAGGATTTAGATAGATTAAATTCTATCTAGGTAAATCCTAAATTAATTTGGATAACCATTATCCAAGATAAACTTATCAAATCTGAAATTTCTATTTTGGATAAGATAAGGAATTAATTATTTAATTAAATCTCCTTAGATTTATTAAATAATTCCAATAATTATCCAGTGTGATTAATTACCATGAAGTAAATGGATTTGTCTATTTATTTGGTGATTATCTATTATAAGTGGATTAATCTGCCTTATCTGCTTATGTGATAATTATGCAAAAGCCATGTTCAAAATAACTAAGCGATAATTACAACACTGCGTTGTATATGGTCTCCATAAATTGGTCTATGTATGAAGCAATTTCTAATATTATCGTGACCCACCTTAGTGGAAGCAATAATCCTACGAAATAGCAAGTTCATTAGATTAGACTTCTTAATAGTAAATTGTTTAAACTAGAAGCATGTTTCTAATATTATCGCGACCCACCCTAGTGGGAGCCATAATCCTACGAAATTGCAAGTATATTTGTTTAAACTTATTTATAAGATAGCTATGGAATTTTGTTAGTGGCGTACGACCTTTCCTAGAAGGAGTATCAAAACAGAAATGAAATTCCTAGATGCAAATATTTATGGTAAAAGCTTAGGCAATATTTGGCGGCCATGCCACCTTAGTGGTCTCTGGACTATTCGTCGGTATTGTGACCAGGAAATTGTTGGAATCCGAATTTGTATGACCTCCCTAGAGGCGTACTTATTTTGGTTTTGGCAGTTCCGAGATACATAAATTGTTTTGTGGTTCTTTGCAATTATGTATCAAGCATAGTATGTGATAAATAGTTTTATTTCTTCTCAGCCAAATTCTTAATAATGTCTGCGAACCTTAAAGAATCAAACTCGAAGGCCAAAATTATGTAGACTGGAAATATAAATGGATAAGATTCTCACTGCTGAAAACTTAAAGTTTGTATTCACCAATTCATGTCCCCTGTTTCCTTGACAAAATTCTATAAAGAAAGTTCAAGAATGCATTTTACGCATGTACTTGACAAGTTCTTTGAGATAGAAGGTTAAACTACTTTCTTTTAAGTAGTAAGACACGTCTTGGTTTATATTGATGAAAGAGGAATATCCAAAAAGGATGATGTCCAGATTCTATTGGAATATCCACGAGAGATAGAATATTTTGAGGAATCTTCTGATTCAGTTACTCAAATAGTTTCTACACTCAGTTCTTCGTCAAATGTAATAGGAAGTGATAGTATGAAGGTTGTTACTTAAAAGTTGGAAGCCTTCTACATGATATTCACTTTATTACTAATAGAGGAAGATAACATGATTGATGACATATTCGTTAAAGCTACATCTTTCCTATGTCTTAGTTCAATCGAACAGAAGACTAGCAATGGAAAGAGGGAAGAACTGAATTGTCATCAATGCCTGCTGAAAGCAAGAAAGGAAAGATAAATTAGGTGAAAAGACAAAGTGAAGATGCATTGTAAGTCAGATTGACCTCTTCTAAAGAAGGACAATGACTTAGATAACAATGTAACTTTTAAAGGAGAGATCTTAATCCAGTTGGGCAGTTGCTGCAGTGGGAGCTATTTATTTAAGCTCACTTAATTGTTTTGTTTTGATGTAAGAGTTTTGTTTTATTGGTACAGTCGTGTTTAGAATGAATTTATATTCAGTTTCTAAACTTGTTTATGATTAAATGATGTTCGATGTCATTTTATAATGCGTGCATTATTAAGAAATGTGATTCGAATATCTATCATAGTACCATAGAAAAACAAATTATACATCATAGTATCTAAACAATATAAATGCAACAAGATTGAGTTTCGAACAACAGTTCAACTTCTTATACAATGAATGATAAAGTATTTATGTCACTTAGACATAAGGCCAAGAAACTACTTAGTAAATGTTCAAACTGATTTTGTCTAACTCAAGTGACTATCGAGATTTTAACAACTTGCTTGTTAAATAGCTCGAAAGTCAAGTAAGTCTGGTTGATGCACTATAAGTAAGGATCCTTTGGTGGTTCAAGGGATTCAGAATACTTATAGAGATTCAACATAGAAAGACTAGCAAGTCTCAATGGTCTACACCATGGGAGATGAGCAATGCGTTAAGATCAGTAGTGGGAGTTAAATCCTAGTTGACTACTCCAAGCATTCTTCTAAAGAATGGGATAGTCATATAAGAAGATATCGAAGTCTCTCTAAGATAAGTTCGATATGGGAACAGTTTCACTCAATGATACCTTATCATTGATGGGATTTACGTTGGAAACAATGAGTTTTATCTTAAAGAAACTACCATAACATCAGTACCTTCAACAACACACGAGTTGTGGACTAGAGGTAAGTCTAGTCCAGCACATCTCAAGGTGTGGAGTTATTCCAACACATGTTTTGAAAAAGGTATCCAAGTAATTGGAGTTGTGTACTGAGGTATGTTTTAAGATTGTCCCAATTGATAGAAAAGGTACGGGTTCTATAATCTTCACGGCAAGATAAGTGTTTGTTTACATCAATACTAGATTCTTTGATGAAGATTATGAGAAGAACTACAAGCCTAACAAGCATGATAATTCTCAAGATAATGAGAATATCTATTTTCCATCTTAACCAAGAAGTCATACCATTAGATGCTAATGCACTTAGAAAATCAACATTTGTACCTAAGATTATAAGAGTCATGTCGTAGTGGGAGCGTTCCTTGCGAACATAACAAGTTCATGGGTCTAAGAGAGTCTTTAGACTCAGTTTTAGATCGACTTGAATCTAATCCCTGTAACTACAAGGACACATTGACTCATTCAGATAATCGTTCTTGATAAGATGATAGATTCTGAATAATAATCTAAGATAGACAAGAATGTTTGCAAGACTTGCGATACTACCCATAGACTATTTTAGCCAGTGGGAGCTAGTGGATCTGCAAGTGTAAACATGGATCTTAAAAGGCTAGAATAATGGCTAAGGGTTATACCCAGAAAGAATGATATTCTCGCTTGCCATTATGCCTAAGACGATCTATATCATATTGTCTATTGTAGCTTACATAAATTAGGATGTATGTATTATGATTGTCAAGACAGTTTTCTTTAAGTAGAAGTCTTGAGGAGATCATCTACATGGAACATCTTAATGGTTATGTGCTACAAGTACAAGAAAGTTGAAAGTGCACTATATATGGTATTCTTGGTACTCTACGATGATGACATCTATAAAAGTTGATAAACAACTCAAAGGGATATCTAGCGTAGGAAACTGGTCGTCTACCCAGTTTAAGGATGATGGATTTAAGATAAACTAGTTACATTCTAAGCATCTAAGTCATTAGATTGCTAGAAAAAGAATGTTAAGTTTTCTTAAAGAATCCTACATCTACATCATACTTAGACACTTTAGCATTGAAAATTCCAAGAAAAGTTTTTACTTCTCTGGATGGAATTATCTTGTCTCTAGTCAAGTGTTTTTTGACACTGAATGAGATCAAGAAGAATGAGACAAGTTCTGTAATTGGAAGTCTCATGTATGCTGTGATGTGAATTAAGTTAGATATTAGCTTTGCCGTTGGCATAGAAGCTTGATATCATATTAACCATGGCCAAGGACATTGGATTGGTAAAGAATATACTATAGTACTTGAAGTAGGCTAAACGGTATGCTCTAGTTTACCAGACATCTATGTTATGTCCTTTAGGTTACATCGACTCGATTTTATTAGTGATCGGTGATCGAGTTATCCTCTGACTATGTGTTCACTTTAGGAGTTTAATACTGAGACATGAAGTAGTGTGATCAAATCATAGACTCCATAATGAAAATTACAAGTGTGGTTTCGTTGGAAACTACAAAGGTAGTTGTTCATCTCAATAACTTCCTAATAGCTTTGACCGTGATTCCGAGTATGCCTATGAGTATTATATTTTATTATGGTTACTCTAGTCATGTGTCTAACTCAAGGGAAATACGATCTGATAAGGCTAAGCAATCACATAGAGAGGAAGTATGAAATTAATTAAGGATTAAGTGCGCAACGAAACATTATGGTTACCAAGATATCATCAGAGAACATCCTGGCAGAATTTTTCACAAAATGCCTATATGGCAACATGTTTTACACATGAGGTGAAAAGTATGGTAGTTCGATGTATCATGGTCCGAGACCTGCTTAGAATATAAGTGGGAGAGTTTTGGCAGTGGGTATACCCGAAAGCATGATTTTGAGTATAAGTGGGAGATTGTTAGGATTGGTATACTGAAAAGCATATTTCGAGCATGTCGCACGGATAGAATTGCTTGTATACAATAAATTCTACAATCCACTTTTAACCCAAGGCGAGAAGAAGTAATTTTATCGCATTTATGTTTGCTTGTGCATTTATAAGATGTTTCTCAAACATTTAAATGTATAAGAAGCAAATAAGTCTAATTCTTCTACATAGTAGACTGGTCGTGACGCAGTCGGTTCTTTGTAGAAGAGAAATAGAATTTCACAACCTAGATAGGCTTTGGCTACCTATCGTGAAATGTTGCAGTGTCCGTCCGCATGTTTCCTTACCTTAGGAAATAAACGACACTGGTGTGGTATAGCACTGAAGGATCTAACAGTTGAGATAAGTCTTTCTTGCTATTTACCGAAAGACGAGGTCTCGGTGATTGTTATTTCTTAATCATTGTTGACATAACATTGAGCATACGATATTGATTATGCACTACTTTGATTTATCAAATGGTGCGGATTTTTCGCAATCCAAGAATCCTGATATCTTGGGTAGTGGTGATCAATGTCTAGAGGTGCTAGTATTGTTATTGCAATGAATCGTGTGCTGGGTGAGTCCAGTTTGATAATATCCTCAAGAGGTGTTCGAAAAAGGTTTATTATTCAGAAACCCGGCCGGTTGGAATTTATTCTAGAATAATAAATAAAGATTTTGAACTAGACAACTCTTGTAAAAAGATATTAATTAATTAAAGTCAAATAGCAGACTTAAATTAATTAATGGATATTTATATCTTAAACACGAGAAATAATAAATTAAAGAGGTAAAAGCCCAGATTACTCGTAATTTGGGATTGGACGGACAGTCAATATTATTATACTATAGTGGATGATAATAATATTCTGTTTGGACTTATATTAAATTGGGGCTCAATTTAATTAGTAAAAGTCCAACAGGTTTGGCCCAAGTCCAACCTCCATGGATCCCTAATATGGCCCACCATAACTCAATATAAAAGGAGATTAGAAAGGAGACTTAATTGAATTTTAATCATTAATTTTCGTGCTCCCCTCTGGGAGTGGACGAAAATTCGGTTTTTGACAAAACTGATATTCTGTCTTCTTTCTAATCAAGCCCTTTTCGATTCTGACAAGCTTTGCCCACTCAAAGGTCATAATCTGAGTTCGGGATACAAATTAGAAGATTTATGGTTGAGTACGAAGATCATCTCGTGGAGAAGGCGCAAGCAATCGACGATTCTTTGGAAAATCAGATCGGTAATTCTAAACCGTAGGAAATCATGAATTAGGGTTTTAATTCCTTAAACATGATTTATTTGTGTTCTTGAATGCAATTTGATTTGTTTAACATGTAGATAATTAATCCCATAATCGGTCAAATAGATCTGTAGATCTAATTTATTTGTGTATGCATGTCTTCCGCTGTGCAAGGGGCACCGATCTCCAGCATAAATAGTAATCTATTTTTAGGGGACAAAAAGGGAGTATCTACTTTACTTACTTTTTCTCACATCTCTCTGTAGTTTACCCTACTTTTTCTTCATATGTCTCTTATTTTATTACTTCCTCCGTCCCCCATAGTTTGTCACCATTTGATCCGGCACGGGTTTTAAGAAATGTAATAGAAAGTGGGTTGAAAAAGTTAGTGGCATATGAGTCCTACTTTTATATATTAGTTTTTTTTAATAAAATGTGAGTGAGAATGAGTTAGTGGAATATGAGGTCCACTACCAAAAATAGTAAAAGTGAAATGTGAGTGGAATATGAGGTTCACTACCAAAAATAGTAAAAGTGAAAGGTGACAAATTTTTAGGGACATACGGAAATGAAAATAAGTGACAAATTTTCAAGGACGGAGGGAATACATTTTATCCTCTTCTCTCTTATTTTACCAATTTCTTATAAAAATTTATAGCATTCATAAATAAGATTTTTTTTACCTACTTTTTCTTCGTATGTCTCTTGTTTTATTACTCCTTCCGTCCCAAGGAAGATGACCCCTTCCTTTGGCGGCATGATAATTTATGCAACTTTATTTTGTATGTAAAGTGAAGAGAATAAAGTAAGAGAGATGAATAACGTAGAGAGTAAGGTGTTTCCATTTTTACTAATGAGTCATCTTAATTAGGACAAAGCAAAAAGAAAAATGAGTCATTTTCAATGGGATGGAGGGAGTACTTTTTATCCTCCTCTCTTATTTTATTAATTTCTCATAAAAATTTATAGCATTCATAAATAAGATTATTTTTTTATCTACTTTTTCTTCTTGCTTCTATTATTTTTATCTGTTCCTACTTTTTATACTCTTTTTCTCTTATTTTATTAATTCCTCGCAAAAATTTATAGCAAAATTAATTTTTATAGACAGTAGTATAATATTTTAAGCTAAGTGCGGCGTAATAAACAAATGACTGATTCCTTATCTGGATTATCTTTATTCCCAAATTATTCTCTCTCTAATTTTTTAAACCCTAATTTGAGTTAGTGCTAAAACTCTTCCCTTGTTCCATTTCCATTACCATTACGCTCACCACGGCCAACTACCACTGATAATGGCTCCAATCGACCCCCACTCCTATGCAGACTCCACCCACCCCCTAACCACTCACGTCTCCCTCTCTTTCTACTTCGATTTCCCCTCCTCCACCATCGCCTCCTCCGCCCTCCTCTCCCTCTCCACCCCCCACTCCGGCCCCCTCATCCTCGACACCCGCTCCCTCTCCATCTCCGCCGTCATCGACCCCGTCACCGCCGCTCCCATCCCCTTCACCCTCTCCTCTTCCCCCGACGCCGTCCTAGGCCAATCCCTCACCCTAACCCTCTCCAATCAATCCAAATTACTCATTCTCTCCAAAACCTCGCCCTCTTCCTCAGCTCTGCAGTGGCTCTCTCCGCCGCAGACCTTCAACAAGTCCTACCCCTTCGTCTTCACCCAATGCCAGGCCATCCACGCGCGATCGATCTTCCCCTGCCAGGATACCCCCGCCGCGCGGATCAAATTCGCCGCCAAATTGAACATCCCGCGCTACCTCTCCGCGGTGATGGCCGCGAAGCATGTTGATCGCCGCGATCCTTCCGCCGGAGAGTGCGGCGGAGCGTGCGATGACTCAATTTGGTGCGCGGAGGGGAGGGTGGTGGAGGAGTTCGTGATGGAGCAGCCGGTGCCGCCCTACCTGTTTGCGTTTGCAGTTGGGGAGCTAGGGTTTAGAGAGGTTGGTCCGAGGACTAAGGTGTACTCGGAGGCTGTCCCTGCGGTGTTGGACGCTGCGGCTAGGGAGTTTGCGGGGTCCGAGGAGATGATCAAGGTCGGGGAGGCGCTGTTCGGGCCGTATGAGTGGGAGAGGTTCGATTTGTTGGTGTTGCCACCGAGTTTTCCGTACGGAGGAATGGAGAATCCGAGAATGACATTTTTGACTCCCACTGTGATCAAAGGGGACTCTACGGGGGCACAGGTTGTAGCTCACGAGCTCGCTCATAGCTGGACGGGGAATTTGATCACTAATAAGAACAATGATCATTTCTGGTTGAATGAGGTGAATTTG
Source organism: Salvia hispanica (assembly GCF_029641045.1). Classification (NCBI taxonomy): domain Eukaryota; kingdom Viridiplantae; phylum Streptophyta; class Magnoliopsida; order Lamiales; family Lamiaceae; genus Salvia; species Salvia hispanica. Next base: position 11,684,298 of record NC_142696.1, on the reverse strand, counting down.
GTTGTTTGCTTCAACTGTATGATTGCTTATGCTTGATGTCAATAGCTTGTGATTTGTGAGCATGAATTTATTTGGCTTGATAGTGATGGAGTTAAATGCTGAATTGGTTTTATGTATTCCAGGTACAAGATGTATTGTTGCTTCGTGTCTAAGAATTACGAAATTTCAATACTTAACCAGCATAAATTGAAGTTCGTTCTATTTCTTGCATATTTCTTGACATTTTGAATCAGCTGTCTTGAATTTCTAATAAGTTGTGTAGTTTCTTTATAAATTTTTTTGTTGTACAAGAAATTAGTAAATGTATGGGTATTAAGTTTTTAAATGATTTGTAATTTGTGGCGTATTGGTTCAACTATCTTGGTTATGAGCCTAAGTAGAAACACTTGCTTAAGTAGTTATGAGCCTAAGTAGAAACACTTGCTTCATTTGAGTGTGATTCGCAAAATGAAGGAAATGCTGGCTTTCTCTTTTTCCAATGTGGTTCATTTTTTTTGCCTCAATACTGGATCAATTTCTAGTGCTTTGAGTTCATGATTGAGCTTGTGCCTGTAGGGTTTCACGACATATGCTGAGCGGCGAATAGTTGAGGTTGTTCAAGGAAAAGAAAGGGCCATACTTAATATTGGAATTGGTTGGAGAGGACTTGTCGAGCAAATCGAGAGGTTTAAGGATCGAATGGAATTCACGAAACTGAGGACCAACCAGCAAGGGGTGGACCCAGATGATGTATACTCTGAAGTGCCATATGAGAAGGGATTCCAGTTTCTGTGGCGCATTGAGAGACAGGTAAGGAGCTAAAACATATATTTTCTTTATCTTCCACTACTTGGTGATTGTATATGTTGCGCATCTTCATTGAAAGGCTTGATTTTAATTGTTTCTAATTTATGAACAGGTTGGGAGGCCTGCATTTGATGAGTTTCTTAAAAAATATATTGCCAACTTCAAGTTCCAGTCTATTGACACCGACATGTTTCTTGACTTCTTAAAAGCAAATATTCCTGGAATTGAAGATCAAATTGATCTAAAAGTATGGACTGATGGAACTGGCATACCTCCAGATGCAATGGAGCCTGCATCTGAAATCTATACAAAGATCGTTTCGTTGGCTAACGATTTTAAGTCAGGTACAATGCCAAATGAGGATGATGTTGCTCAGTGGGGAGGACAAGAATGGGAGCTTTACTTAGAAAATCTGCCTAAATCTGTCGAAGCATCACAGGTACAGTTTGAGAAACACAACTCGTGATCTATTTGTTTTAGATGTTGCTTCTCAATTATGTGATATATGTTTGATTTTCCTAGAATATCCTTCTTTGCTTTCTGTGTCATTAAGATAAGTGCAACTGACTTTAGTTGATCAATTCAACATCTACATCTCTTTACCATGTAGAATGCCAAATATCTGATACAAGTTTTGTCATGTTGGTTGTATCACAGCTAGCAGCTCTAGACGAGCGCTATAGGCTTGCAGAATCGAAAGATTATGAGGTCAAAGTAGCATTTCTTCAGCATGCGATTGCATCTAGGTGCTCTAGTTGCTACAACGAGGTTGAGAAAACTCTGAAAGAAGTTGGACGGATGAAGTATCTCCGGCCACTCTATAGAGCACTAGTCCAGGGTGCTGGAAAAGAAGAGGAGAAGATGTTTGCGAGGAGGGTTTTCTCTGAGGCTTGCGCAGGCTATCACCCGATAGCTAAGGGTGTGGTTGAGGCCATATTCGCCAAGCATTTGTAGGTTCCCCCCCTCTGTTTGTCTAGCTGAAGAGTACTGTTTCTATTCTGTTTAGCCTTGTCGAATAACTCGGTTGAGATGCGTTCAGCGTTTCTTTCTGACTGAATCTGCATAGAATTTTCCCTTTTGTGGAGTTGCTATACATGGCAATTGTCATTTCTGTAAAATCGACCGCTTAACTTTTTCTGCACAGTAGGGATGAAATGTGGTAATTTATCCAAATTGATGTATGTTTATGAAGAATATGTATATTAATATCCACCTGGGTATAGAAATAATACGAACCATATATTGGTATATTTGGATGCAATTTTAAGGTAGCTGAGTAAAATATGATACCAACGATGAAGCACTAAGCTTCTCTTCCAACCAACAGATCAGAGGTTTGAGTAATCACGGAATAGATGGATGAGATACCATTAGAGCATCCACAATGGGACGGCGATGACGCGCCCGATGCATTGTCCACCCCATTGTCCGCAAGTATGGGTGGGCGGACGATGCTGCGCCCTATGCCCATGCTTGACGATTAGTCTGCATACAATGAGGTGGACGAACTTCGTTCGGCCTATCGTCTGGCCCATTGCCGGCATTCGGACAATAGGTCATTTGATTTTTATTTTTATTCTCTTTTTACTCTATATATATCCCAATTTTCACCTTCATTCTCACACCTACCACTCCAATCTCTTCCCCCATCTCATTTTCTCTCACTATTCGAATATGAATCCCATCGGTTTCCCAAACCGGAATAGCCCTGATGGAATGCCAATGTTCAGTGGCTATTGTGCCTAATAGTCACCCCATTGTAGATGAGATGGAGTAATATTTATAATGAAAATATCGGTCAAAATGTAGAGAAAAAAAATTCTCTACTCAAGGAATACCAAGATTAATGCAGTTATGGAAGATAAGACTTGGAGACTAAGCAAATTATATTTTAGGTTTTATTTATTTCATAGTAGAATTAGTAGATTAAAAAAATATTAGGAGTAATTGTTTTTCCTTCTATAAATTAGGTTTTCCTATTTTGCTTATTTTCCTTTTAGTTATTTTCCTTTAGTTTTATTTTTCATAAGTTTAGGATTTACCTTTTCCTATATAAAGACCTCATTGTTGAACTAAAAAGACATACTCTGAATATATAATTTTGCATTGAGTTTTTATACTCTTAGTTCTCAATTCATTGAGATCTTTATTTATCAGTTCAGTCATTCTCCATACGTTTTTGCATCAATTGGTATCAGAGCATAATACCAAATGATGCAGTTATGGAAGATAAGACTTGGAGGCTAAGCAAATTATATTTAAGGTTTTATTTATTCCTAGTTAATAAAATTAGTAAATGAAAAATTATTAGGAGTAACTGTTTTTCCTTATATAAATTTGGTTTTCCTCTTTTGGTATATCCTATCAATAAATCTTTAAAAAGTGAAAACACATATGACACACTTCCAACCAGATGAATAAACAATTGAAACAATCTAGTGTGTGTGAGTTGACCAAGCGGTAGAGAGGTTCATAATGCCTGAGACCAAAGGTATCGAGTTCGAGTCCACTGTGGTGTGGCCTTTAAATTTATGTTCATTTGACCATAATTTTTTTTTGAAACAATCTATATATAAAAACACTATTAGTATATACTCCCTTCGTCCACCAATAAAAGTCTTATTTTCCCATTTTGGTCCGTCCACGAATAAATGTCCCATTTGGTGAACTACACAAATGGTACTTGATCTTTCACTTTCGCACAAAAATGGTACCTGATCTTTATTTTATATCGTGTTTGGTACCTATTAATCACATTTTAGTACCTGATAAGATTTTCACCCCAAAATGCCCTCTAAACAAATGCATTTTTCCATTTGTGTCATGAAGGATATTTTAGGCATAAACAAAACTAGTACCAAAAGTGATTTTATAATATTTTCTTTCATTCTCCTCACTCTTTATACTATTATTACTAATTATTATTAATATTATAAATTAATAATTAATTTATTTTTAATATCATTCAAATATACTTAAATATAATTATAGTTATAATTATATTATTTATTATAATAATATTATTGTTATAAATTAAAAACTAGTAGTAATTAATAAATAATTATAGTATAATAATTTAAATTATAAATCATATAATATTATATAATAATATTATTATTTATATTAAATTAATAACTAATCAATATAGTCTTAATAAAAATTTAAAATTGTGAATTGTATTCGTAGTGATATAAAGAGTTGAATATTTTTATTTAGGTGTTTCAACCCTAAAATGAGTATAAAATAATTTAATTAAAAAAATTCAATTGATTTAATTACTTCAAATAATTAATTTAATTAAGTGTTTTGTTCTTGATTTATATTATGAATACAATTAGATGTATGTATAAAACACTGAAAAGAAAGAAGAGAAAAAAAAGAGGAAACATAAACTAGGAGAAAAAAGGAAGAGAAAGGAATATAAAATACTAAAAAGAAAGAAGAAAATGTAGAAAAAAGAAAGAAGAAAAAAAGAAATAAGAAAGGAAGAAACAAATCACATCTTTAGTACTATTTAATTAAAATTTCCTAAAATATCCTCCATAACAAAAAAATCTCATACTCCCTCTGTCCCATTAAAAATGCAACGTTTTCCTTTTTTGATTGTCCCATTAAAAATGAAACGTTTCCTAAAATGGAAATAACTCTATCTCTACTTTTTCATCTCTCTTACTTTACTCTCTCTTCATTCACTCACAAAACAACACTACATAAAATCCCGTGCCGATTTCCAAATGTTGCATTTTAAGTGGGACGGAGGGAGTATTTGGTACTCAGGGTCATCTTTGTCATGGGTACCAAAAATGATATAAAATAAAGATCAGGTACCATTTATGTGCGAAAGTGAAAGATTAGGTACCATTTATGTAGTTCTTTTATTAATTTTGGTAATGGATCGCACATTCCACTAACTTTCTTTAACTTTAAAATTAATACTCACTCCGTCCCTTAAATTTTGTCATAGTTTGATCGGCCACGGGTTTTAAAAAATGTAATGGAAAGTTGGTTGAAAATTTTGGTAGGATGTGGGTCCTACTTTTAAAATATTAGTTTTATAAGTTAGTGGAATGTAGGGTCCACTACCAAAAATGGTAAAAAAGTGAAATGTGACAAATTTTGGGGGACGGACGAAAATGGAAAAATGTGACAAAATTTCAGGGACGGACGGAGTATATAAAAGTAGATCCACCTTTCACTAATTTTTTCCACTCACTTTTTAATACATTTCTTCAAAGTCGTGCCCGGCCAAATTGACTTTGTATATTGGTGGACGGAGAAAGTAGAAAGTTTCTCCTCATTCCATATACTCCTTTCCTCCCATAAAAATAAGAACATTTTTCATTTTGGGGTGTCCCATAAAAATAAGAACATTGTATTTTTGATGACTCCATTCTCTCTAATAAGGTGGGTTTCATTCTCCACTAATAATACTATAATTACTTTTGCTTTCTACTCAAAATTAGAACAAATCTTAATGTGGAGTATAAAGTTTTTAACCAATTACACACTATTAATAATGTGGATCTCAGTAGCACTACTTATACTATATTTTCCCTTTCTCTTTTACTTTTTCACATATCTCTCGTACTTTACCAATAGCATATTAAAACTCGTGATATTTACAACTTTGTTTTTTTTTTAAGGACGGTATTTATGCTAAATAGACATTCCTACAATAGCATAAATGATCATGATTAACAAAAGGGAACTTAAGCCAAAGAAATTCATTATCATAAACTCAAACTAAAGTGACAATCTATTACCATTTATAGCCACCAGATCTATTAAATGGATAGATGAATTTGTTTTATAGGATTAGAGTACGGATTGCTTGCTTACGGAGAAAATATTACTTGTAAAGGTATTTTGTTATTCTGCCTAAATTGACATCATTGACAATGGGTAAGCAAATGCTAACACATTAGCAAGCTAAATAACTAATGTAACCTAGCAACTTGCAAAACAAATTCAATGTTGAGTATCAAACCACATCAAGCACAAATCGACATGTATTGATAATTTGTTAAAAATGCTTGTCACTGACGAGCAATAAATTTTAAATTGATATGCAATACGTGAACTAATTTTTGAACATTAATCACGAATAAGGAATCAATGAAATTGATATATAATTTCAGACCTAGAAACAAGCAATAAAACACATGCAACTAAGTAATTTAATATACAAAGCCGTATTAATCTACGAAAATAAAAAAACTAATGAAACAAGGATTCTATAAGAGTGATATGCAATTGTCCATTCAGATGCAAGCAATAAAAAAAATATAACCAAGCAAATTGACGTATGGAATCCATACAAGCAATTCAGGAAAATGATACCCTTACAAGCAATTTTTTCTTCATAAACAAGCAATTTGTACTCTAATAGTACAAAACAATATCATCCATTCAATTAAGAGATTGAATGACTATTACTGACGGCAGGTTGTGACTCTAACTATAGTGTGTGTCACCATAGTATTCCCCACAAAAGACAATGTTCAACATCCTTTATGAATATAGATAAAATAAAAATTTCATAGACAAATTCATTGTTTAAAATTTAGTATTAACAATAAAAATATGTGATTATTTATAAAACTAATGTGCGAAGGATTTTTTTCAAGCATAAGTATAGTCTTCAAAAAAGAAGGCCAGCCACTCTATCCATTATATGTTTCACCTAAACAAATCACTAGCATTTAAAAATAAATAAAAGCATACCATAATTTAGCAAACAAGAATACGATTTTACATCATTGATTAAGAAACATTAAAATTAAAACATTGGATCTCATATTAACATCAATTGCGACAAATACGAGCCGTAGGCATTGTGACACAAATCGGCGCGTACTTCTTCTTAGCCTCCGCGCTTCCGCGTTTCGGCTCTTCGGCCATTGCGATTGTCGTGATGGAGGATGCTGCAGCGGCCACGACAGCCAACACGAGGCCCCGTCTCGTGTTGCTGCTCTCAGCCACCACCGCCTTCACAGAGTCCATGGAGGCCTTAATGGCCAATGGGCCACGGCGGTTGGTGGCTGTGACCGTTTTTGCAGCGGCGGCGCCACCCAAGAAGGAGGCGGTCATGGTCATGGTCATGGATGATGCCATAGCAAATTGATAGAAGGGATGTGTTTGTGTGTGTTTGTGATGATTTTGTGATTAATGGTTGGTGTTATATTTGAAACTTGGGTGTTGGTCATTCATGTAAATATGATCCGTTTATCCTATCCGGAAAAGTGAGGTGGATCTAATTGTTTTGTTCCACGTGTGAAGGTATATCTAACTTCGTTTAAATAATAGTGATTCTCATTTCTTGTGGTGGGCTCACTATGCATCCTTTCAACTTTCTACATTTCATGTTCAAATAGTTCTTGCGGAAGAGTTTTTTCCATATAGTATAAGAAATGTGGATTAAAATATAATGGGATTTATAAGAGTAAACACTATGTCTACAAATTTGACAGGAAGAACAGAAGAGTAGAGCACGAAATGCAAACAAGGATCCAGAAATTTAAAAAAGTTGGGACTAAAATTTAACGACGATGCATCGTTACATCTCTGTTATCTTTGGGATGGTCTGCCTTCATCCAAACGCATACAAGATTATCAATTTATAGATTAGAAATAAATATTACTACATTTTTAGATTAATACGAATACAAATAAATTATAAGGATTTTGTGAAATAAACTAGTAGTATTAAAATACCACTCCCTCCTTTCCATAGTAATAGAGTCATTTTGTCATTATAGTACACATTAGAGTCATTTCCTTTTATAGTAAAAGTCAACACATTTTTCCACACTACTTTACTCTCTCTTACTTTTTTCTCTCTTCATCTCTCTACCTTTTTCATTTTCCACTTTATTCTCCTTTTACTTAATTATTCATCTAATACAATTTTTCTTAATCTCCGTGCCGAAAAGAAACGCCTCCATTACATAGTAATGGAGGGAGTAGTTAATACTATATAAACATAATACTACTAATTATAAATACAAAAAATTAATACACATATTATTACATAAAAAAAAAAGTTTTAATTGTAATTAAAGATATTTTATCCTCCAAATCTTCTTAATAAATAAATAAAGATTAGTAAAATATAAAACTTTTCTCCACCCTCTTTAAAAACAATTTCTACTATAAAACTGTTTATAATACTATCGTAAACTATACTACTACGAGCATCTCCAAGGGAAGAGGTATATGAAGAGGTAAAGAGAAATAACTACCATATTTACCTCTTCTATATAAAATTTCATTCTCCAAGAGAAAGTGTATATGAGAAGGTATTATACATTTTTTCATTTTGAGAAGATATCTTTACCTCTTCTTGGAACAAAAGGTAAAAAGTTAGTTATTTTTATTTACCTTTTTCATTTACCTTCTTCTCTTGGAGTCCATTACTTTTTGAGAAGGTAAATGAAAAATGTAACTTCTCAATTTACCTTTTCTACTATTAAATTCCTAACCAATTGAATTTTAAACCTCTTTCATCAGGAATCCCAATTCATTATGACATTTTCCCCTTTTTCACCGGTCCGGATCACCTAATGCATTCCCTAATCCATTTCCTCTTCCACCCCTCACAAACATATTATATTATAGTGGGGTTCACTCTCATGTATGTGAAGGGTGGAGGAGAAAATGAATTAGGGAATGCATTAGGTGATCCAGATTGCTTTTTCACCATCCTAATAACTCTCTCTCTCTTCCGCCCCATTCCCTCTCTCCCCCCCATTCTCCACCACTCGACTCCTCTCAGTAAAAAAGGTGGACGCCACCGGCAAGCAGAGGCGAAGCTAAGATTTTTGAGGTGGGGGCCAAGTTACTTATAATAATTATAGTATAGAGTATATTTTTCGATATTGGTGATATCGGAAGTTCGTAAGAGCCAATATTTTCAATTTTGACATATGTATAATACTCTTCGTTCCATAAAAATATAGGCAGTTGATATGATACGGGAATGAAGACAAAATTGGAAAAAGTAAGAGAAAGGAGAAGAATGATAGTTAGGGCGTGTTCACTTTGTGTTTTTTTTTCCCAAATCTTGCAAGAAATAGGCCAAATATGACCGTTTGCTTTACATGTTTTCGTTTCTTTTGAGCTGCTAATTAGGGGTCGGCCCAAACTGTTCACGCTAATTGGGCGGCATCTAAATCTTTCAAATTTGAATAGATTTGGAGATGCATTGGCGACTGTGTCAAGATTTGGAGTGGAAATCATTATTTTGCCCCTCATTCCACCTCTTTTACCTTACCTCTTGTAGAATCACAAGGGCAACGTTCCTCCATTGTCGGCATCGCACAATCGAAGGTCGAATTCAATTGCAACATTGGCAGGCGAGCTAGGAGTTGTGTCGAAGGTGCGTGTGTTCAAAGATATACTTCTTGTACACCGTGTATGTGCTTGTTGGTTGATTTTGTGAGAATACTCTTTGTGTGTTTTCGTCTGTTTTTGGAGTTGTGGTGGTTAATTTGGGCGTTCAATTTGTGGTGTTGTTGTTTTTGGTTCATAATTTTTACATTTTTTGGTCTACAACATCAGATGCCGGGTAATAGTTTAAATTACACACGAATTTATATGCTTCTCGAGGACATACTCACCAATTACCGCACACAAACAACCATACTAATTCATAAGTACATGAGCGCTCGTTCTCGCCGTAGATTTCGTGAATGGGCGAGAAGCTATAGTGTCATTGCTAGGACCCCAAAACAATTGGAACACATTGACCGTCTTCTTCACTTAACTAATGCGAATTGCATTGCTAATATGCAAATGGACCGTAACACCTTTGGTCCTTTATGTTGCCTTTTAAAAGAGAGGGGTGGGTTACGTGTGGGTAAATCTCTGGGAGTGGAGGAACAGGTTGCCATTTTCGTTGGCATCCTAGCGCACCACAAAAAAAATCATAAGGCTGGGTTTGAATTCTGGAGATCTGGAGCCACAATTTCAAGGTATGTGCACAAAGTGCTAGCTGCTGTATTGAGTCTGCATGAGGTGCTGCTGGAGAAGCCAAATCCAGTGATGAGTGATTGCACTGACAATCAGTGGAAATGGTTTAAGGTAAATGGTTTGCATTGTATTATGTTATTCTGTATATTTACAGATAATCTAAGCAGGTTGTCTAATTGTGCAAGGGTGTCTGGGTGCCTTGGATGGTACACACATTAATGTGATTGTGAGTACTGATGATAAACCGCGGTTTCGTTCTAGGAAAGGCCAAATATCTACCAACACTCTCGCGGCTTGTGAGCGGAACCTGCAATTTGTGTATGCATTACCTTGATGGGAGGGATCTGCTGGGGACTCCCGTGTGCTGAGGGATGTTGTGAGTCGGGTTAATGGGTTGAAGGTTCCAAAAGGTGATGTGTGGGTGTGGCACACATGACTAGTGCACTGTGTGCTATATCTTTTGTTCTTCCTAATGAGTTTACTCATACATGACTATGTTTGGTACACAAGTTGTTATTACTTGTGTGATAATGGCTACGCGAATAATGAGGGCTTCTTGACACCATTCAGAGGCGTACGATATCATCTCAAAGAATGGGCCACCGGAACTGACGCACCTTAGAATGCCATCGAGCTGTTCAATATGCGACACACAAAAGCAAGAAATGTCATTGAGAGGGCGTTTGCCGTTTTAAAGATGCGATGGGGGATCCTCCGAAGTGCATCCTTTTATCCAATTAAGATGCAAATCCGGTTGATAATGGCTTGCTTTCTCTTGCATAACTTCGTACGCCGTGAAATGGCAATAGATCCAATCGAATCAGAACTTGACAGTGCAGATTTAGGTCCGCTCAACAATGGTGATAATGGTCCCGCGGAATTTGTGGAATCTGTTGAGCCATATAACGAGTGGAACCAAAAACGCCATGACATAGCTGAGGAAATGTGGTTGGATAGATGATCAACCACATTAACCCAATGCCTATTGTTGATTTTTGTATTTATTACTCTGTTCTTGTATTTGGATAGTGGACATCCGAACATTATTTGCTTTTATAAGTGTGTGTTTGATTTTGCGAAGTCGGTTGTTGAAGATTTGTTTCGTTTACTTTTCAGTAGCGTGAACCGGCGAAGATGGATATGATCCCAAAGTGCTTCTGTGGCGAGGGTAGGATGTGCAGGCGAAAATGCAAACAACCCTGGACGCTACTACTACAAGTGCCCATTGGGTAACAATCACACCCGATCATTCATATGGTGTGACGAGTACGTTGATATTGATCTGCATGGGAAAGGAGACAATCCTTTTACCTCAACTGCCACTTCTACACATATACCCGAGGTTGAACATCACTACATCAAAGAAACTACACCCGAAATTGAACACCACTTCATCAAAGAAACTACACCCGAAATTGAACACCACTTCATGAAAGATTCTACACCGGATTCAGTGTGCATTGTTTGTGGCTTGATCAAGAAACAACTTGAGTTCATGGCCATCATAGTATTCAGATTCATGGCGATTGTATTCGTACTATTTGGTATTTTGCTAGGAAAGATGTATTAGCTATTAGCCATGTTTGATGTTATTATGTCTTTTTGTATTAAGTACTTGACAATGTCCCTATTCGAACACATATTTTGTCTAATTTGACTGTACAAATGGGAAGGTAAAGAGAAGCCATCATTTAAGCATCAGAGGTTGCATAAGGGGTTACATACCAAAAACATTGTAGCATATATTGACACGAAAAAAAAAGAACCATACGGCTAAACAAGTCTAGCTTCAATTAGTTCATACTACACATCCGTCTATTACATACCATAGCAAAATAGCCTAACAAAAGGGCAACTGTTCACATAGCTTGCACCAACGTCACACGGAAGTGGAGCTCTCTATAATCCACAGGCTGGAACACACAATGGCAGCCAACCTTAATGTCGTTGTCACGGATGAAACGAAGCCATCCACCATGAACAAAGTAATTGTCGTTTTGCTTGGTCACTCGCATCTCCCACGTTTTGTAGTATACTGTGAACAACGCCTCAAACTGATGCCCTTCCTTGGCAATGTGTGCAGCCCAAAAATCGTCGGGGATCACCTGTTTGAATGGCGTAGGATTATGAATCAGTTCATTATAACAATTCGAACAATTACAAATTCCCCTGTTCAAACATGAATTCCGCCTTTTAACTTACGAGATGATTATCCTTCAATGTCCGCGTCATAGTGACGGCAAACGTAGGCAGCGGCATAGTTGTAAGTATCTCAAGCTCAATGTCTGATCCTTCAATGGAGTCATCATCTTCCTGATCCGAGAGAAACCACTCGTCGAGCGAATCAATGTCCGCCTCTGGAACATCTTCATCCGCACCAGCCCCACCTATGTACAAGTTGCATACGTGATTGAAAAAGTAAGCAACATGTATGGGTTACACAAACATAAAGGCAAGGTTACCGACCATCGAAGTCACGGGTTGGAATGCATCCAGACATGAAGTTGTGGCGATCAATGTGAAACACCCCACGGCCAATGTAGATGAGGTTTAAGGAGTCGAAATTCTCCAAATGCACTATGTACACAAAGTTTGCCCATCCATCGTCAAAGTATAGACCGCTATCTCTCTCCTTCATTTTAACCGGCCATTGAAGGCCACTCGGCATCACCAAGTAACATTGCTGCGGAAGCAATTCACCGTAGCGGGTCACCCATTCCGATGGTGTACGCTAACACATAAACCAATGGACTAAATTAATCCCAATTTTAAGGCTACATTCTACAAAAGTTGTCCATCATCTTTAATTGAACTATGGATTCTAGATTGTAGGTGGTTACACACAATTGTAGACAATAACTTACCATGTTATTTGCGTGATGAGCCGCGTAGTATGTTTTCGAGAACCGCGGGTAATGGCGGGGGTTAATGTCCGGTCGACCTCCGTTATTCATGGTGAACGACGATCGGCGCGCTCTGTCTAAGGATGAGAGTGGTTGGAGGATTGTAGGGGGCACCGTTTGATTGAATGGTTAGGGTTATGTTAAGCAAGACCTAACTCATTAATTAGTCTTGTTTCCCACCAAGTCATGACCTCATGACCCGTCCCATTCAACACATCCCATTGGATCTTAAATAAACCGTCCAACTTCCCCCTTGCCCCCTTCATTAGATTTTGACTAGATTGGGTGGTTGGGGTTTACTTGAGAGGGTGTAATTGAGGTAGTTATATGTCAATCAAATTAAATTGTTGACCATTGAAGACAACAACTTTACCTTCCCCTGTTCTAGGAGACAATCGACATTCTTCAGCAATCTCACATAATATCTTTATCTTCTTGCTTCCCATTCTCGCATACCATGCCTCTTAATATTATGACTCAAGAAAAGTGGATCTGCAAGGGGCAATGGACGTTGGAGTTAGATGCACTTTTTACTTCGATCGTTCTCCGGCAAGCTAAGGAGTTTAAGTACTCTATCATAATAACGGTCTCGAAGTGGTTCCTTCAAGCGGTGTATGATGAATTGAACGCAAAGGCGGGAGGTCGGAACTTCTCGATGCAAAAAATCAAGGAGCGTCTGCAGTTCTACAAGGCTCGGTATCACACATTCAAGGTGTTGGTCGGCAACAACAATGTCCAGTGGGTACCCAACAATCGGTGCATTACCGCGACCGACGAGGTTTAGCTCCAGTTGATAGAGGTATATTCGTTTTTATGATGTTTGTGTATCTTTTTTGTAATCCTAAGTGCAAAGTCGGCATGCTTTTGTTTTAAATATTGCTTTGAGTCATATTAGTAATAAGTTCCACCATTGGCGTTGTAGCAAGATTCGTTTGTGGCATTCCACTACTACCGCGATGAGCCTATGCTCAACGAGCTCACGCAGATGAATGGAATGCTTGATGTAAAAGTTGAGCCGCCCACGGAGGTCATTCAAATATCTTCCGATGCGGATGAGGAAGCAGAGGATATGTGGCTCGATGAGGATGACTGGTTTGAGCAAGTGGAAGAGGACGCGATCGACTTGACCTACGAAGAGGAAGAGGAAGAGGAGGAGGAGGTTAATTCCCTTGTCCAAAACAAAGGCAAACAGCCACGTCGGAAGCTGTTCAGTGATCCCACTGCCCCCTCTGCTCTGTCGGACAGACTGTCCACAACAATGCCTCCTCCGAACAAGCTCAAGCAACCTTCGAAGCTACATCCCATGGACCCCCCTCGTCGGTCGCGATATAGTCCAGGTGTTAGCTCATGTGCTTCATCTTCACCATCCTCGAAGGCACCCCGAGGTCCGAAGTGGGGCGATTGGTAGGTGGCATCTCATTTGTGGCATTCAGATGTTGTGTTTTTATCTATCTTCCGGACATTGCATGCTTTTGGCTTTCTGTTTAAACGGCTGACAATGTAGTATTGTATAATTATGGGTCATGTTTTCAAATGTGTTTCATAATAATGCATCTCATCTTGCCACTCAACATATGGAACGATAAGCTACAAAAGATCATATAATATATATCAAAAAGTTAACAATCATTTGGTGATGTAAAGTGACCAAATATGTGCGTCCATATTTGGCCGAACTAACACACATGAAGTTTAGGGGTTCAGATTTACAAAATACCTAATAAGACATCAACTGTTCAAACATAACCCACACTATACTAGAAGGGCATAGAGAAGCCAAGCAAAAGGTGTTGACGTCGACCATCACCTACTACTGCTACCGCAGTCAAAAGAGAAGCACGCGCATCATACCCACATTCAGGATGCCGGTAGGTTCTACTGCCTAAAAAATCTCAGCACGTACCCCAGTTTGGCATCATCTTCCATACCCATGAAGACTTCAAGCCGTTGAGGCTTTTCAATAAGAATGTCACACAACTCATACCTCTGCTCGCTTGTGATACCTGCAACAGTGCCAAGTTTGCGATGTATAGTTTGCCTTGCTTGGCCCAAATCAAATTCGTATCCAATCCTGTTAGATATCACATCATTATTGGTCTCAGAGTGCATATGATCTAAGAACTCCAGCAACATAATATCAGTGTGATCGGATTTCCGCTTTTTCGGTGTTTTTTTGAATGTAGTTCAAGCTGTTCACTCTGTCCAGTGCTTTTCAGAGTGGTGGCTTTCCGGAGTTGCACTGGAAGGGGGGTGCATCAAACAAGTTGTCAAGGTTGACAACGTAGTTGTTCGATGGATCATCATTCGGATGATCATACCGAGCCGCATTCTCACTCCTCAATGCAATGGCCCCAGTGGCGCGATCTTTGCCAAAGATTTGTGTCCAAACATCATACAGCGGCCATGATTCTAGTGGCCGATATATAATGGCACATAGGGCTTTTCGGATCAAATTTGTGTCTTTCAGCCGCTATAATCCAGGTATTGTCTCTTCGACTTGCTATAATGGCACAGAGGGGTATTCGGCTGTATGATGTTTGGACACAATGTATAATGATAAAAAAAAGTAAATCATGATAATCCATCTATGATTCTTGATTCTTGAGTGGCATGTGATTTTAGTAGGAGTTGTTAAGTGGAATAAGTAGATAGAAAACATTTTAATGATGAGAGAGAAATTTATTTCCAAATATAGAAAATGTACATCTTAGGTGAGACAAGCTAAAAAGAATAGGTGGACATCTTGAATGAGACTAAAGGAGTACATGATAATCCATCTATGATTTATGATTGAGTGTGAGATTATTTTAATTGTAGTGGAGTGGCTATGACTAATTATCATATGATTATCCATCTAGAATTAATTGTGAGATTCAATGTCATGATCTAAACATAATACATATTTAGGGAATCCCTAGATATAATCTTACAAATCGAATAGCCTCTTCTCTTGATGGTAAAAGAGAGAACTCCAAACACACCTTCTCCGATGCATTCTTTAGATGCCTCTGCCCTTATAGAGTGCACACAAGTGTGTCCGGTTTTGCCAAGAAACAGGGAAACGTGCAACCTATATCCGATGACAAGGAACCAAACTCACATTAACGAAACGAAGCAAGCTTACAAAGGAACTAAAGTGAGCATTGCCTATGAATGTGTGAAGTTGTTCAATGTGCTTTTGTCCTACAAAACTCACATAGTAAGTTTCTTCACCACCCGTAGAAGAGAGCTTTAAACAAATGAACACTTTCTATTTTAGGGTCATGAAGAACCTGTTCCTTAGACAACAACAACTTTGTCTTGAATGCGGATTATGGCATTAATATGATTGCTTCATCAACGGGCTCAATGGAGGTCACACAATGGGCCATCCTTCCCAAAACGAAGCAATGGGATATGACTCAACACTGGCTCTCTCCAAAATCTCCTTCTGCCAGAGGATAAAACTCAAAATTGCTTCATATCATTGGAAGACAACGAAACAGCAAACAAAACATAACTATTACAATTACAACATCCCATTTTTTCTGCTAAACTTTGTCCGTGTATATACCAATATAACGATGTCGCTTTACCCTAAAACCCTTGAGAAGATTAAGGATGTTTTAATGGTGAAATGTTAAAACATTGTGCTGTAATTGTGATGTTTCTGGAAATTGCAAAGTTGGGTAATTGGCAAGATGAAGCCATAGAATACCTGTAACATTGATGTGATCATCCCAGGTCTGTTCTGTTTCAATGCACAGCAGAAAATTTACTTCTCTGGATAGCCCGAAAACACAAACTCATTTTAACAGCCTCTACATATTCACTCTTACCTGAAATCTTTTCTCCACCCATTGTATCTCCTTCCAACTACTTGATTCAATGGATTCCCAAGCACACGGAGCTTGGATTGTCTCTACAGGCTGTATAATCCTAAGACCATCTGTCAGACAAACACAAGCCACAGCAGATCTTTAATTAATGATAGCAACCAATACCTAATCGAAAGCCCACAAGCACGGATTCTACTTGGACTGAGGCCAGTTTCACAAGTAAAGACGAACAGCGTTGAAGCGCTGCTGACATGATAACCGATAACTTACTTGTGACAAACGCTTCCAACCACAAGTCGCGCTTCGACCATGATGGTGAAACTTCTTGAAAAGGAATTCCATTACTTAAACATATGCTGCAAAAAAAATGAGTTTTTCGCAATAGAATAGTGATAATTTACTTTTAAGGGAAACTCATTGGTTCTGAGAACAAGTTTCCGAATTAGAGGAAAATTGAAGGCACACGTGCAAGAAAGAGAGACTGTTTCACGGCAGGAAATGACTTACTCTCTAATTACTTGGCGCACAACTCCAGGAAGAACACCGTCACTCAAGGGAGCAGTCTGAACTTCTATACCACTCCAGCTTTGTAATTCACTCTGTTCAGCATGACTAGCATCTTCATCTTTCTCCTGCAAGCAAATGACAAATGGACTTTATATTGAATGAGAAAATACAACTTAAATGAACTCGAGTTCAAAGTTTTCCAGCAAAACTGGACCACATATCGATATAGGTGCTGAAAATTACCAATCGATTACAAAAGTATTACACAAATTGCTTCTTCTCACACAGTATCGAGTAACAAGAACTAGTTATTATTGACACTCGATTATAAAAGATACTATTACACAATTGCATCAGTTTACGACTAAAGAAAGTCTCCCAAATTTTAAAAAGGTAGATCAAAGTAATTTTACAACACAATTGCAAGGGTTCTACTCACTCCCAAGGAATCACAATCTATGTTAACAAATCAGCAAAAACGCAACCAAGTAACTAAAGACAAATTACAGGTTAACGGAAAATAATATTGACAAGTGACCACTCACCTTCAAGCTAATAATGAAAAAGTTCGTCAGACAGCCTTCCAGTATTCGTTCACCATCATTTGATAACAAAAGCTCAGTAACGGAAGGTGGCCTCAACCTCTCCAAGCTCTTCCTCAGCCTATTCAGAGAAACTATATCAGAAAATCAATAAATATACCATAAAAACAAACAAAATGCATTTGATATACCTCGTCTCACAACCACTAAATGGTCACGGAATCCAAGTGTCAAAAATTCTAAATCTAGAACACCAGGAAATTACTTTACATGAACAATGCACAAAATATCCCATAATCATTCATTTCAGCACGGCAGCACACACAAACTAAACTGTACATACACATACTGACCGAATCCAAATGAAGTGAAAATCCTAAATCTAAAACACCGGTAAACCACTTTCTACAAACAATGCAGTCCATATTTACACACATACCTACAAATCCTAAATATAAACCACCAAGAAACCACTTTCCTCAAACAATATAGTACCAAATTTACACACATACTTAAAAAATCTAACTGTTGCAAAATCATAATCTAAAACACTTAGAAACCACATTCTACAACATAATCCCATTAAATTTCATGCCACTAACCCAAAAGAGTACCTGACCCAATCAGCATACTTTGCATTCGCAAAATCCCTTCCACGGCCCACGAGTGCCAAGCGATTTGCACACTCTCTAGACCCAAAAGCAGCCGGAATGTAGCCGCTTACGTGTAAATACACATCCAACACCTCAGAAATCCGTCCTTCATCAAACCTACCTCCACATAAATCCAAAATCCTCCCATTTCCACTCAGAAGCACAGTAATCGCCAATTCCTCCCCCAAATTCCTCCCCATGAGAGCTAAAGGCATCACCTTTCTCATGGAATCACGAACTAGAGACCTAATCACCGAGTCCCACATCGCTGAACGGGTCGACAATTCCCAAAATGTAGTAGTATCATTTATGGGGTTTTGGAGTAATAAATCAGGCTTTTCTCGCAACAACAATTTGAAGGAATTGGATATCCTACTTAGATGCCTTTCCCAGAATAAGAGCTGCGAGACATTGCTGTGGGTGCGAGTGGTTGTGTATGCACCTGATTTCAAAAGCTAATTAATCAACTTAGGGTGGAAATTTCTGCAAAAAAAATTAAAGAAATGAACCTGGTTGAGCTTCGAGGAAAGCTGCAACTGGAGGAATGTCAGGTGCAGGTGATACGACGCCGTTCTTGCATAGAAATCGGTGGGCATGAGTCATTAGGTGTGTTTATGAATATGAATGGAGAAAGAAGCGATCTTGTTGCGGAATTAGACTTCACTTACTGTCCTCCGCCAATTCCCTTGTAACGCAACAATTATAATAGGACCTCATATCTGTATTCAGTTTAATGTATATATTTGTATACAAAGTTCATACTTTCCATTCTCTTTATAATTTAGGTAGTCAAATATTGTTTTTATTTTAAAATACTTATAAAAATATTTTTATATTTCATTTTTTAAATAGTTTATTCTTTCATATTGATTCACACATTATATTTATTTTTATTTGGAGATGTTTCTATTTGATATTGACAAATATGCAAAATATTCAATTTGAGAAAATTCAAAATTTTAATTTAATTTAGAGATATTAGTATTTAAAAAATGAAATATAAAAATATTTATAACATATTAGTTATAATTTATAAGTATTGAAATACAGAGTCTCATTATATGCAAATCCACTCCTTATTGCCAAACCGCAGAACCATATCAATTAGGATTTTTAGATTTAGTTTTTTATGGATTAGATGCGCAAATTTATAAATTATTTTCGCCTTCATCACGAACCTATTTTAATTCATCCCAAGGAAAATAAGTCATACTAACATATTACGAAGATTTAACTTCATTCCAGAATATGTCCAGAGCCTTTGTCCTAGCGGCAAGGAGCTTAGACATCAATGTATGAGGTGCCGAGTTCGAGCCCTCTTAACATCAGTTGTAATTTCCTCCTTTCTTAGGAGTTTATATATAATATCCTCCTTCATATAGGAGTTAATTTTATTTTTTTTTAAAAAAAAAAAAAAAAACTTCATTCCAGAATATATTACTTCATTCCAGTAGGTTTTTACTTCATTACAATACGTAAAGGCGGTTTCACCGTCGCGTACCATTCTTTCTCTCTACAATGTCTATCACCGCCGCTACGACGCTGAAAACAAAATAGAATGATAGCCTAATTTAATTTGTAATAAACACATGGAACGATGAAATAAACTATTTGAATGGAGTATGTGTAGAAGCATTTGAAGTCCTACTGTAATGAAATAAAAACATTATCCAATAAAGTAATTACATTTCTGAATGAAGTAATAAACCCACTTAATTAAATTGTATTTTTAAAGTAAATAAAGTAAAAACTCAGGTCAATGAATTCGAATGAAGCATGTATTTAATCATTTCAAAATCTACTGGAAGCAAGTAAAAACATGTTGTAGTTTCAAGGTATTACTTACCAAATGAAGTAATAAACTTAAAACAATAAAGTAAAATGGGCTTGTAGTGAAGACCGAAATAATTTACACAACAACACATCCCATCAAAAAACTAGATCTAATAACTCTAATATGGTCTGTAGTTCGGTCTTTAAAATTAGTTCGACATTGATCACAACTCTTAAATGAACATATACATATGATTTCATAATATTTTACTAGTAGTGTATAAATAAAAGAAACGATGCTAAAATAAAAACAATATTTTACTACCTACATTATAAAGAGAGAAAGGTAAGTATGGACTGTGTATACAACTATACATTACTCCCTCCTCATAGTCCGCACTCACCACAGCCTCCATCCCATCCATCTCTTTCTTCACCTTGTCCACCACCGTCCCCACATCGTAGAAACACATCTCCGGGCCATCCATGTACAAGAGCCCCTTGTTGATGAAGTATTTCGTGCTGAACAGCTGGGGGGCTCACACATCAGTACTTCTGGTGCCGACTTTTCTATCTTCATTACGATATTGTGTTGAAGGTAGACACCGAGTAGATGGCAGGTGTACATGTGTCAGGAGGGGTTGGCAGTCATCTGGTGGCAAGCTTGGGCCAGCCAGTAGCCTAGGTGGACTTTGATTCTCTTGGCCATGCACCAGGCGAAGTAGAGCTCTGCAGTGGTGAGGGCGGAGTTGGCCGTGCCCATCAGATTGTATCCTATAAACACTAGAGCAAATCGGAGGATGTGGTTGGTGATGTGGAAGCCCTTGGATTGGCTGGTCTTGAAGGTCCCCACCCTTTTATGAGTGATAAATTCCCATGCTGCCTGCGGCTTGAATCCAGGGGTATGCTTGGGGGCTCCGACCATCCGTTCATTCCAGATGCCATCCTCGTCTTCCGCATGGGTGAACAGACCCATCTTCAAGGACCACTCCCTTATACTCATCTCATATTCCTGATTGAATAGTCTGAAGGTCATGGAGTCAGCGTCTAGGTCAGTCGTGGGTTTGAGGCGAAAGGTGGAGAAGAATTCCCCAGGGTAACTGGCACCTCAGTTGTGCTGTGCTTTAGCAGCCCTTCGCCTAGACTCCCGCAGATCTACAGGCGAGTCCTCTTCTTCTGGTACGTTTACCAGATCCACGACTTCTTTTAGCCCTTCCTCCTCGAGCTCCTGAACTTCAGTATTATCCTTCTTCTTTTTAGCTTCCCCTCGGTAAGGAAACGACTTCATTCGTTTTAATGCACCTGTGGAACCTCCAGCTGAAGGCTCACCAGTTTCCTTTCTTACCTCTTCAATCTCCACTTCTGGTTCTGGGTCTAGGAAAAATGGATCAGCCATTCGGGGTAGCGGTCTTTCCAAATCACCTTCCTAGAGACCGTCATCTACTCTGGTGCTCCTTATCTCCGTACTTCTTCGGTCAGGGACTAAACCTTCCTTCTCCTTGCTTATCACGGGGGGTACATCTTCATCATCCTTTATCACTGGACCATTATAGCCACGACCTGATCTCAGAGTAATCTAACTGATATTCGCTCGGTCAGGTGGTTTCACTGAGGCTGGTATCTTTCCTTCATTCCCTCGCATCTCACTCAACGAAGTAGCGATCTGAGACATTTACTTAGCTAACATGTCCATTGCAGCTTTCTGCTCCTGCTGTGCATCCTGAAGTTTATGCAACACGTCATTGTTGGATGCATGTTGTTCTGCATATGCTGTTGAGAGCTGACTAGGTCATTCACCATATCATCTAGATTCATCTCGGGTTTATAGTTGGGTTGGCTGGAACTCGATCCTTGACCATGGTTCGGTCCACTCCCCTGATTTTGGCGGAAGTTTCCTTGACCTCCCTGATTGTTGTTGCGCTGGTTTCCTGACCCTTGATTTCCTTGGTGGTTAGGCTGGAAATTCTGATAATTCCCGTTGGTGTTTCTCTTATGTGGTGGCATATAGGAGTTTCCTTGGTTGTTCTGGTTCGTATTGCCCCAATTAGGTTGGTTTCCTTGAGTTCGGTAGCCGCAGTTATTCTGCCCTTCTTGACTCCTCCCTGACCAGTTCGAGTTGTGATGCAACCCTTCTTAATTCCGGTTAGGCCAATTCTGTTGGTTCTCAGCTGGACCAGGATACTGAAGTTGAGGTTGTTGGTTCCCGTCAGTCCATCTGAAATAGGGGTTGTCTCTCTATGGGGCTTCTTTAATCTTCCATTGGTTGCAGCCTGTATACTGGTTATTCTGATTCCAATTTCCCATAGCGTTCGACTGGGCTTGGTATTCTCCATCGGTTGACGGACCATAATAGAGTTGGAGTTGATTATTTTCTTGACCTGGCAACTTCTCCTTCTCCTGTGAGACAGGGGAAATCTTGTTTTCAATTGCGCTTAGAAGTGTCCTTTCCAATCGATCTATTCTGTCACCCACTCATTCTCCTTCATGCTCTTTTACTGCATTTGTTGAGCTTCTTCTCATAAGAGTTCGCGGGTTATCATAGGCCTTCTTTACATCGATCAGCCTCCCTAAGAATTCTCTTGCTTCACTTGCTTTATTTTTGGTAAAATTCCCCACTCGAGGAATTCATCAAATCCTTTGACTCAGGGTTGGCTTCCTCATAAAACAGGTAGTAAGTTTCAGCTTCCATCATTCTGTGGTTGGGACAAACATCAAGTAATCCCTTAAATCGAGACTAATATTGACTCAAAGACTCATCATAGTCTTGCTTGCACTCCTGAATCTCCTTCTTAAGGGCATTGGTTTTGTTCGAAGGAAAGAAGTAATCCAGGAATTCCAACTTGAAATCCTTCCAGGTATGAATTGAGTCTGGTGGCAGCCTTAACAGCCATGTGTTGGCTTCTCTCTTCAAAGCGAACGGGATTGCGCGTAGGCGATAATCCTCCTCCGTCGCATCGTTTGGCCTCTTCTGGATGCTGCACAGCTTGCTGAACTCATTCAGGAATTCATATGGACAATCATTCACTGCAAAAGTAGGTAGAATGCCTAGCACGTTCGTCTTTATGTCGATGGACCTTTGACTCTGATTTGAAACAATAGCATGAGCTGGTTAGCCATCTAGATGTGCAGTGAGCGAACCGATCTCAGGATCAGGATCAACTAAGTTTGCCATGTCACCAACTACTTACTCTTCTGTTTTTTTGAGTACTCTGTTTTTTATGACGACTTAGGGTCCTCTCTGCCTGACGAATTCCAATCTTCGTCACTGTCTGATCCAAACGGAAACAAATTTCCTGTCGTTAACCCCGATCTGGTGGTGACCGTAGATGTTGACTCCTTGACCTGCCACCTCAACTGAACGTTTCTTGACCCAGACGAGTTACTCCAGTTTCCAATCCGTGAGCCTCTGTTCATATGATTTTTGTTAATACTACTGTCTACTTTTCATATGCCTCTGAGACACCTTGTCCCCTATTTTCACGAACACCACCACATGCCTATTATTCTCACACCTACTAGTCAGTAGAGTACCACCTTTATTTTCTTGCCTAGGTAAATTCTCAACCCAAGCGTGGTAGCTAACCAAAAACACATAGGAAAGTCACCGCAGTTATCCAAATGTGTCCATCCTTGTGGGATTCGACCCTTACCTCCACTATACTAATCAGTAGAAGTGGGTTGAGGAAACTTGTTTGAAGCCAGGTCCCGGTTGTCGTACCAACGACTCGGCTGGGTCAGGAATCTCTTCCTGATCAGTTGGATACACTCTGTATTTGCATACGTTGACCGAGGGAAACACCTGTAGAAAAAACCCTTCACCTGCTGTCAAAGAAAATAATACCTCAACCCACTACATTGTAACTTAGCATAGAGAAGCAAGGGTCGAACCCACAGAGACAGATAGGACGCGAGTGAGAGTTAAGAGGACTTTGGACTGGTTTGGCTGCTACCACGCAAACTTGGGTTGAGAACTTAACTACTAGACTCGGGAAGTGCAAATGATCTACTTTAACAGCCAGACCTAGGAAAAAGGAAAACATAATGAAAATAGACATGATGAAAACAAAGATCTAAACGGAGTAACACTTTAACGGCGAAATTTACCAAACCTAGTGAACAACTTTCCTAAAATGATTAGATAGACGAAGAACAGACTGTGGGGACCATTTCTCAAAACAGCAAAGGTACGAATGAAAAGTTGCAAATAACTAACTATGAATTAATTCACATCCATCTTCATATCTTCAACCGAATCAAGCATAAACATAATAAAACAGGGCAACAACTCAGATTGAAACAGAACATGACGATCCGAACGTCGGAAAAACACAAATCACCGGAAAATGCTTAGATCTACAACAGCTTGACGAAGTAAACTAAAAGCAGTAACTAAAAAACAATAACCATGCAAAATTCAACAGGTCTAACATTGGATGCTTCATCCGCTCCGGATCCAAGCCATCCACAACAAACCACAGCAAATTCCATCTCCGATCACTCCGATCTAACCAAATTCTTCTGATCAACTACAATTGCAACACAATCCAACTTCAACAAAACAAATCAAGTGCGAAAAGCATCCAAAGTAAAGCAACAATCAACACAAATACAAAACAAAAACAGGACATAAAATTCCATTGCTAAACGATTCAGAATTCAATGAGGATTCAACAACAAAACCAACGCCGAGCTTCGAACAGCGAAGACTTGGGGAAATTCAGAACAGATATTAAAACGAAAGCAGTAAATTATTTTTTCGCCTCACGTGGAGACGGTGGTACACAACAGAAACTCAAAAAACGAAGGATTTTTGGCTTTTTAAACCAAAACCTTTCCCCAAATTCCGGTTTTTCCCATGAACTATAAGATTTGTTTTTAAAACCACGAACTTTCATTTCATTAGGATTTTCCCAACCCGACCCGAATAACACATTTCTGGTGAGAAGTTATCGAAAAAATGACATGGACGGCGGATATAGAACCTTAATACGACGTCGTTTTATGACTCAATCACATTTAAACATTACCCAAACTCACATAAAATCTAATACAGCTAGCCAATTAAACCCTAAAATCGAATTCTGGCATCTTCGCTCATCCGCACACTTCGAAATTAGGCGTCTTCGTTCTATCTCAGGTAGGTGAGGAGGTTGCTTTTGGGCGTCCTCGTTTTGGGCGTGCCGGCTGTGGATGTCCTGGCATTGCGAAAGAAGATCTAGAGTACCAACTTCCGGAGCTTCCACCCCAACCAGTAAGAACACTAGTGAGAATGACTGACCAAGGTGAGGATGATCCCGAGCTCGCAACACTTACTGCACATGCTGAAGGAGATCCCCCACAAGCCATAGTGGTTACCCCAGGCCAGACCGCCTGTGATGTGAAACCCCACGTGATTGCAATCCTACCAACGTACTGTGGGAAGAGTTACGAGGGACCCTACGAGTTCTTAAATGAGTTCTGCAAGATCTGTAAGGCGCAGAGGCGGCCAGCAGGAGCAAGCGAGGATGATTACAGACTGAAGGCCCTACCTTTTGTCTTAAAGGGAGAGGCCAACACCTGGTTCATGCGCCTTCCAGCCGACTCCATCAATACATGGGCCGATTTCAAGTCAGTCTTCCTAGCTGAGTTCTTCCCATCTTCAAAGACAAGTGCATTGAAGAGGAAAATATCGTGCATAAGGCAAGAATATGATGAAACCCTGAGCGAGTACTGGGAGAAGTACATGAGTCTTCTGGAGTCGTGCCCTAACCATCGCATGAAGGAGATAGAGGTGCACCACACCTTCTATGAGGGGATGAACAAGGAGACCAAGGATCTGGCGAATTCATCATACGGAGGAGATTTCACCCAGTTGAGAGTCAGTGAAGCCAAAAAGGTGTTACGCAAGCTGTTGAATGCGAAGAAAACGTATGATAACGCAAAGGATGGGTACAGCAGAGAAAGGGTAGCAAGTGCTTCGGCTACTGACCAGGAGGAACGAATGGATTTGAAGATGGAGGAATTAAAGAAGGAGTTGTTGACTGCAATCAAGCAGAACACTCCACCACCTTCTCCGACTGGAGGCAAAAAGGCCCCAGAACTACCAAATGATCAGCCGGACAACTCGCTAGATGTGGAGCAAGCAAATGCCGCAGGATACTACAATTCCAACGGCAATTGGATTCCGGGAAGGCAGAGGGATGCACCATGGAGGGACCACCAAAACTTTCGATGGGGAGATGGAAATCAGAATCAGAACCAAAATCAGGCTCCAAATCAACCCAACCCCCACCCGAACCAAAATTCCAACCGTGGCCCAACAAACCCTGACTACCAGTCTAACTGGGTAGGAAGAAACCAGCATCCTCAGAACCAAAACCCTCAAAACCAGAACCCGAACCCTGCCTATGTGCCACCCCATCAGCGAAACAACCAGAACCAAAACCAGAACCAATTTAACCCAGGGCCTCCACATAACACCCACAACCAAAACCAAAATCAATACCAGCACAACCACGACCAGTACAACCCTCCTGCCCAGTATAACCAGTACCCACAGAACCAAAACCAACAAAATTTCTCGGGCTACCAGTCAAACCCACCACCCCAGTATAACCATCACCAGGGCTCGAACCAATTCCATCACCCAAACAGGTCGAGGAGGTCTATGGAGGACATGATGGGAGAGATGCTTGCTTCGCAGCAAAGCATTAAAAGCCACTTGCAGTCCAATAATGAAACAATGCAAGGGATGCAAAACGCCCAGAAGGAGCATAGGGCAAATATGGATATGATGAACATGCAGTTGGCCCAACTCGCTAACTCGGTGGGCGAAATGAAAGGGAACTCAGGGAAACTCCCATCTACAGTCCATGTACCTGAAAAGGCAAATGTGAGTAAAATCACACTGCGGTCCGGAACAGCCTATAATGGACCTCAACTCAAGAACCTTACTGGGGAGTCTGGTGGAGCAAGGGTGTTGAGCAACACCGTCTCAATGGAAGAGCTCAAGATGCCTCTGCCTCAGATGGAGGATCCGTTTTTTCTAAGCAACTGGAAGGAGCAATGCCCACATCGGAACCTCAAACCCAGGAGGAACCAAGGGAAAGTCCACAAGGACTAACTGGAGAGGCTAAAGGAGAAAAACCGTTTCCATATCGGTTTGTGACGAAGAGGAAGAAAGGAAATCCTGTGGATTTCATGTCGATTTTTGGAAAGTTGGATGTCACCATACCATTCCTCCAAGCCGTGAGACTGCCCCCTCTGGGGAAGTTTATAAAGGAGTTTATAGCCGGAAAGGCCCAGGAGGATGGAAAAATCATGGTGGAAGGAATAGCGTCAGCCATTGTACAGGAGAAACTACCACCCAAGAGAGCCGACCCAGGTATGTTTACTTTACCCATAACAATTGAAGATGTGAAAATCGAGCATGCAATGTGTGATTTAGGAGCATCTATCAATGTTATGCCGTTATCCATTTATAATCGGTTAAAGGGGGTAAAGTTGTCAAATACTAGGGTGTTGATCCAATTGGCTGATAGGTCATGTATAAATCCTGAGGGTGTGTTAGAAAATGTGTTGGTCAGGATACAAAACTTTATTTATCCCGCTGATTTTTATGTCATTAAAATGAGTGAACCAGAAGCTAGGGAGTCTAGCGGGATATTGTTAGGAAGACCATTTTTAAGAACGACTAAGACAATTGTGGATATGGCTGAGGGGACAATCTGCATTGACTTTAATGGTGAGAAATTTGTTTTTGACATCAATGAAGCCATGAAAAAACCAATAGATTCTGAAAATCTGTGTTATGTTGATGTAATTGACCCCTTAGTCCAAGAATTTCTTGAGACCGAATTATTGCAGGAAAAGCTCCAAGCCTTGGATGTGTATGCCCAAGCTGATGTGGAAGCAGCTGCATGGTGTGATCTGATCAGTAGCCGAGGGTTGACTGACGAAGAGATGGAAGAAGCAATTACGGAGTTTTGTCAGATGTCGGAACTAGCGGGATCCGTAGGGGCCTTACTACCAGCCAGTGTGGAGGAAAAATCAGATGTTGAACAAGAGCAAGAGGAGGATTCAAGGAAGAACCCTCTACCTACAGACACACTACCCCCGCAAGTGGAGTTGAAAAAGTTGCCAGCGAACCTTAAGTATGCCTACCTCGGGGAGGAAGACTCATTTCCTGTAATCATCAATAACGGGCTGACTGAAGAGCAAGAGGCAAGACTACTAACTGTGCTGAGCAAAAACAAGAAGGCTATTGGATGGAGCCTTACGGACCTGGTAGGTATAAGCCCGGACGTCTGCATGCACCACATTAGGCTAGAGGATGGATTCAAGGCACATAGAGATTCTCAAAGAAAGGTGAACCCAAACATGCGGGAAGAGATACTGAAAGAAATCTTGAAGTTACTCTCGCTGGGCATTATATACTCGGTACCAGATAGTGAATGGGTCGGCCCAATCCATATGGTCCCCAAGAAATCAGGGATCCAGGTGGTTAAGAATGAGAGGAATGAGCTAGTGCCCACCAGACTAGTCACTGGACGGCGAATATGTAAAGATTATCGAAAGCTGAACACTGCAACCAGGAAGGACCATTTCCCCCTGCCAGTCATCGATCAAATGCTGGAGCGACTAGCTGGGAGGAAATACTTCTGCTTTTTGGATGGGTACAATGGTAACTTTCAAATCTACGTGAACCCGGAGGACCAGGATAAGACCACGTTCACCTGTCCGTTTGGAACCTATGTGTATAGGTAGGGGTGAGCTAAATAATCGAAAACCGAATATCCGAACCGAACCAAACCAAAATTTTGAAATTCGATTCGGTTTTTTCGGTTTTTCGGTTCGGTTCGGTTTTAAAAATACAAAAATTTCAGTTTTTCGGTTTGGTTCGGTTTGGGCGAAAAAAAAATCAAAAAACCGAAAATCCGAATTATATTTTAAATATATTATTATATATTTTTATCCTATTAATTTAGTATATTATATCATACATATAATATATATTCTTCTAATATATTTTTATATAATAAATATTATATATATTGTATTAATTTTATATTATATATATTTATATTCTATTAGTATATATAAAATAAAATAAATTAGATATATTAAATATACTATTTTTTTCGGTTTTTCGGTTTTTCGGGCGGTTCGGTTTCAATTTTAGCCTAAATTCGGTTTTTCGGGTTCGGTTCGGTTTGGGCGAAAAACCGAACCGAAACCCGAATGCACACCCCTACGTATAGGCGTAAGCCATTTGGCCTATGCAACGGCCCCGGTACTTTCCAACGGTGCATGATGAGCATATTCTCGAATTTGATTGAAGATTGTATAGAGATCTTTATGGATGATTTCACTGTCTATGGAGACTCTTTCGAATCCTGCTTGCAACATTTGGATGTGGTACTAGAAAGGTGCCAAGCAAAGAGTCTGGTTTAAAATTTTGAGAAATGCCACTTTATGGTTACAGAAGGAATTGTCTTAGGACACGTGGTGTCAGAAAAGGGGATCCAGGTGGATCAAGCTAAGGTGGATGTCATATCCAAACTACCCTTCCCTACTGATCAGAAAGGAATAAGAGGTTTTCTTGGCCATGTTGGATTTTATCGAAGATTTATCAAGGATTTCGCCAAGATTGCCCGACCCCTTACCAGACTTCTCCAGAACGAGGTGGAGTTCGTTTTCGACGAGCATTGCAAGGCTGCTTTCAACCTCCTTAAGGAAAAATTGATTTCTGCACCGATTATTCAGGCTCCTAACTGGGATCATCCCTTCGAGGTGATGTGCGATGCTAGTGACTATGCAGTGGGGGCCGTACTGGGTCAGAAGATCGATGGGAAAAGGTACGTGATATTCTATGCATCTAAGACCTTGAATCAAGCCCAACGGAATTATGACACCACCGAGAAGGAGATGTTGGCGGTTGTCTATTCATTCGAAAAGTTCAGGCAATACCTATTGGGATCCAGAGTCATCGTCTATACTGATCATGCGGCGATTAAGTATCTCATTGCGAAGAAGGAGTCAAAACCCCGACTGATCAGATGGGTGTTGCTTTTACAAGAATTCGATTGGGAGGTAGAAGACAAAAAGGGGGTTGAAAACAAAGTAGCGGACCACTTGAGCAGAATAATACAAGAAGGAAACAGTGAGGATGTGAGAGATCGATTCCCGGAAGAGCATTTATGTGAAGTGATTTTCTCCGCAAGGAAGATCGATTGGGAAGAAGTGATGGGACTTACTGGGCAGGACGTAACAACCAAGGGCAAGGAGAAAGTAGGACAGAAACCCTGGTATGCGGACTTGGCAAACTACCTAGTGACGGGGGAGCTACCAATGGTGCAAAACGTGACAAAGGCTCAGAGGATGAAGATCAAGAGCGAAGCAAAGTATTATTTCTGGGACGACCCATACTTGTGGAAGGCAGGAACCAACCAGGTCACTAGGAGATGACTGGGAGCAACGGGATGTACTAACGCACTGCCACTCCTTGGCATGTGGAGGACATTTCGGGCCAAGGAAGACTGCTAGGAAGGTGCTAGATAGCGGATTCTACTGGCCAACCCTGAATAGAGTTTTGCCAACTGACCGGTGGGATCTCCGCGAGGGATGAAATGCCGCAAGTTCCAGTAATTGTTTGTGAGGTGTTCGACATCTGGGGTATGGACTTCATGGGTCCTTTTCCCTCATCTTATGGGAACTCCTATATCCTGGTGGAAGTTGACTATGTATCAAAGTGGATAGAAGCCAAAGCCACAAGCACTTGTGAATCTAAAGAAGTCACCAAGTTCCTCAAGAGTCATATATTCAGCCGATTTGGGATACCAAGGGCAATCATCTCCGATCAAGGGACTCACTTCTGCAACCGAACGGTCGAAGCATTGATGAAAAAGTACGGAGTTCATCACTGCCTATCCAGTCCTTACCACCCTCAAGCCAACGGGCAAGCAGAGATCTCAAACAGGGAAATAAAGAGCATTTTAGAGAAGACAGTCAACCCCTCCAGAAAAGATTGGAGCACAAGGTTGGAAGATGCTCTGTGGGCATATCACACAGCCTACAAAACTCCTATCGGGATGTCCCCCTATCGCATCCTCTTTGGGAAGATGTGTCACTTGCCAGTAGGAATTGAACACCGAGCATATTGGGCAGTTCAGCAGGTTAACGTGGATGCTAAGGCCTGTGAAGAGGAAAGGAAGCTACAACTACAAGAGCTGGAAGAACTCAGATTGGAGTCGTTCGACTCAGCCATGTGGTACAAGGAGAAAACAAAGATGTGGCACGACAAAAATCTGAGAACCAAGGATCTCCAAGTTGGTCAGAAAGTACTACTCTTCCAGTCAAGATTGAAGCTAATGCCTGGGAAACTCAAGTCCAAATGGGCAGGACCTTACATTATCACTGCACTACGTGCTAATGGAGCGGTCGAGATTTCAGGGAGTATCCCTAACTCTGAACCTTTTGTCGTTAATGGGCATAGATTAAAAATATATAGAGAAAATGAAGAGATGTGTGTAGTGGAAGAAATTCCACTACATCTCAATAGCGTCTAAATGACCAGTAGAAAAAGGGTTTAGAGTTCCACCTGGTCAACCTAATATGATTTGTGCTTATTGACCAGGTAAAACTTTAAATACCCTTAGTAATGATGTAAATATTGTGAATATTTAGTAATTTAACTTAAGTTAAGAAAGAAAAACAACAAAAAGATTTTCGGATCTTGTATATTAATTCAGAGTCCGTACTGACCACGAAGATACCACTTAGGTGAAACTCTAAATTATATTTAAGACCAATTTATTTGCTTTATTTCTATTTTGGCTAGTTGAGAGGGAGATATAGAGTGGAATTTGAATTTTGGTGCGTGTTGCACCTTTGCAGGCGAGTGCAGAGATTGGGAGGGCGCGTGGAGTAGAGACGTGATAGGGGACGTCCAATCAGCTGCGAGAACGCCCAACCGCCTCCCACCGAAGCGTCGCAACCCGGCAACCGCCTACAACCGGTCAAAACCCTCAACTGCCCACACCTCTATAAAACACCCCACCGCCTACTCCCCTTCATTTTACAAACCCTTACCTGCATTCTCTCACCCACAACCACCACCCCACTCCGAAAACTACCACCCACTACGAAAACCACCGTGAATCACTACCGGAAAAAAGAGAACCACCACCGATACAGACCATGGTGAAGAGAAAGGCAACCAACAACCCAGCATCTACCACCGGCGAAGACCTGCCAGAAGTCCGAGCGACAGCCGAATCGCAGCCGCCAAGTCCACAATGATCACAGCCAACGCCGACGACACAAATTCCGGCAATGGTTCCTTTAGACGCACTAGCAGCGTATCTAAGGCAACAAGACCCGAACAAAGATTGGACAGCGACCCTGGCCGGATTAAGCTTGACCGGAGCAATGCCGGCGACACCAAACCCTACCCCAACTGCAACCACAGTAAACCCGCCCACCACCACCCCAAAAACCTCAAATCCGACATCCAAAAAGACCTCCCCAACAGTAACTACACAATCAGAACCCTCTCACCCTTCTCCCATACACCAACAAACAGAGCCGCTCGACGTTAGCCCTCTTTCCGCCTATCAAGATCCCAACTGGGGAGAAACAGAGGAAAATGAGAGCGGAGGGGGAGTAAGCGAGGGCGAGAAGGATAAAGCAGAGAAAGAGGAGATAGACCTGAACGAAATGGCCAAGAAGCAAGGGTTAATGACGGATGATGAGTTCCAAGCGGTTTTGGGCAAGGGAGATAGGATCGTGGTAAACCCTGAAGGGGTGACTGAGGTACTGGACCTCGCATCCCAGGCAGTAGGAAGGGGGGGAACAACCATGGAAGCAGAGGAGTCGGAGGGGGTAGTCCACCAATCAGTGGAGGAAAGGACAGAAGAACAACCGGAAAAAGCTGAACAGCTTGAGGAGGAGAGGCAAGAGCCAGACACACATCAAGAGGAAGCCTCAGTGGTAACTAAACCCAAGCCAGTAAAGAGGAGGCTAGTGTTGAAAAATGACCCCAAGGCAGAAAGGCAGAAACCCCAAAGAGTGTCACAGAGATGCTTAGGAAAGTGGAAGTCCAACAAGGCAGGAGCAAACACAGCAGCAGATGCAGTGGAGGTTTCGAGCGAAGACGAGAAGACTACTCCTACAAAACCTGGGGAGGAGCCCTCGAAAGCTAGCCAGAAGGACACCCAAATGGCAACAGGGACAGTATCATCAACACCGACTGACCAGAAGGAGAAGTCTGGACCTCGCATCACAGTCAGTAGGTCGGGAGGAGGCGACAAGAAGTGATACTAGTACCCGTGCGGTGACCGAGCCTACCACCCAGGAGGACGTTTCAACACAAGCAGATGAAGAAGCAGAGGCAATGGAAATCGAAGAAGCCAAGTAAATCCAAGAAAGGAAGAGAAAGGGGAAGGCCCCTGCCAAGAAGAAACAAGCCGTAAAGAAACAGCGAACTGCCAATGCTAGCATAGTGATCAGAGAGCCGGAAGGGAGAGGGAGATTAAGCGACAGCGACTACACTTCCAGCAAGGAGTCTGACTCGGAGAGTGATATCTCTCTAGAAGGGGAAGAATACCATGAGCAGCAGCTCCCCGACAACCACCATGAACTAGTCCACCCTCCGGTAGAGAGGATCGTGTACCGACGGTGGAGGGTAGAGCTCACTGATGAGCTCATGGAGGACATGAAGCACTACGACACCAAAAAGCTTCAAGACGCATTTGACGATAAGGAAGATAGCAGCAAGCAGGTCAAATGCGGAAAGGTACTCCACATACCCTCTTTGGATGAGTTATCTGTTCGTGATTCCTTCCTGGCCAGTATGGAAGCATTGGGTTTTGAATGGCTGTTAGAGAATAAGTACCCAGAGATATCTGTGAGATTAGCAAAGGAGTTCTTCATCACGTTTAGGTTCCAAGTCACTACGGACCTAGACGAGGTGTCAATTTTCTTTAGAATATTCGGTGGAGAACTGTCCATGAGTCTTATAGAGTGGACTGTGCGACTGGGTATGTGTAGCCTGGAGGAGGCTATAGGACTAGAATGGAGAAGCCGTGAAAGGGGGGTACCGAGGAGACACATAGACTTTGAGCCCCAGGAAGCCTGGGAAGAGCTAACCCACCCTGATGCTGGTTAGTTCGCCTCCACTACATCCAGATCCACCCATTTCAACAATTCCATGCTGAGACTAGTGCAACTTTACTTGGGCTACAACTTACTGGGACAGAGTAATTCAGCTGCCAGGACATCCATGACTGAATTATACATGGTATGGTGCGCTAATCGCGGTAGGAGGCTGCATTTGGGATTTTGGACAGCCTACCAATGCCACCTGATAGCCACCCACCCAGCTAGGAACTTGTCCCTCTGCCACATACTAGGAGATTTCGTGCACAATAACATCATCATCAAAGAGGCAGAAGACCTATCTCCGATGTACATGGTTGACGCTCCTGGCCTGTTCGATATACCCTTCTTCGTCCGCACCAACTTGGTATACTACAGAGAAGGAGTGCCCCAATTCTACCCGATGGGAGAAGCTCCTGGTGGAAGGGCACAACAGGTCCAAGAGGGGTAAGCTGGGCAGATCGACCAAGCGCAGAGGCTGAGGCAAGAAAATCTGGAGAGGGCAGTAACTGAGCTAGCGGAGGAGAATAGACAATCACGGGCAGAGATGGCGAAGCTGACAACCCTAATGGAGAGTATCCTAAAAGAATTGGCGAGAGGAAAGGCAAGCACTGGAGCTGGAACAAGTGGACATGGAGGACAGGAAGAAGAAACCACCGGGCCTGAGGAAGAAGAAGGTGATGAACAAGAGGAGGAAGATGACAACCAACCGGAACCCACTGAAGAAGAACCAAAGGAACCACCTGCACAGACCCCTGCGCCAAGGAGGAGCAGGAAGAACGTCTGATCGACCCCCCCCCCAAACTGACCAGTTAGTTTTCTTTTTAATTTTAAGTTTTCTTTTAGTTATGTGTATTAATTGTGAGCAAACCCCATTCATAACACTTAGCCTATTTAATAGTCTAAGTGTGAGAAGTAAAGGGTTTGCTACTTCGGTGCATGTGTTTTTATTATGTTTTTGTGTTCTGTCATAAGCATGTTAACTCACACTTAGCCTACTGCGTAGTCTAAGTGTGAGGAGTTTATATGTTTATATAACATGTTTGTAAAATATTCTGCTTTGTTTTATAAATCTAGGTATATATCTGAAACTCTCCCACTTAGCCTATTGCATAGTCTAAGTGTGAGAAGTTTTTAGATATAATATGTGTTTGTTATAAATGTGTGTCTGTCATACTAGCCATTCCCAATTTTCACTTCACAGCCTGTATCTGGGGCAGACACTTGTGAAGTGAGAGGGGGGAGCAAATGGCCAGTATGACATGTATATATGTGTTATTTGAGTCAGTGCATGTTAGTTTTTTTTTTAGGGTTTGTTTAGGTCTAGGAATTATG
The DNA here is from genome assembly GCF_029641045.1 of Salvia hispanica. Taxonomy (NCBI): domain Eukaryota; kingdom Viridiplantae; phylum Streptophyta; class Magnoliopsida; order Lamiales; family Lamiaceae; genus Salvia; species Salvia hispanica. The sequence goes on along the minus strand of NC_142696.1, from coordinate 11,648,875 downwards.
TGTTATTTTTCTTTATGAATGGGCTTAAAACTCAACTGCCTCGAACTGACGGTGAGGGGAATTGAGGGAGATAAGGCATGCCAGAAAACAGAAACCACCCCCTCCAGTAACCCCTAGTCAGTATAGATGATGCAAGTATGAAGGAAAAACTCATCCCTTAGGTCAGACACGAAAGCCCTCTTAAAAGGTGAGTTAGAAACCCCAAAGTGGAACTGCTTTCCACTAAACACTGAAAAAAAGAAGAGTGGCTACCACATGATGTCTAGGGCAAGGTGACCGCGTGTAGCAAACCCTGAAGGCAGTAGGAAACCCCCCCCCCCCCCCACCCAAAAAAAAAAAACCCTACCCTTAGAACCCCATTTTCTAACCTGATCTATACCCAGAAATGACCCATCAACCACTGGAACTGTGTGTGTGCAAGGTATAAGGGAAGGAAGTAACTGCCCAGGAGGACATACAAAAGAAACCAGCTGAAGAAAAGAAAAGCAAAGAAAGAAGGAGAAAATTGATCTGAAAAATTCCAGATCCAAAAAAATAGAAGAAGGTATAAGGGTGGCAAAGCCACAGGAAAGAAAATCGAAGAAAATGGTCGCACATACTTGACCACAAAAAGAGAAGGGAGGAAGAAGGAATAAGGGTGGTGAAGCCACAAGGAAGCTATTGACCAGTTGGAAGCCAATGTCAGAAATTGTCCAGCCGAAGAAGAAGCCCTAGCCAGAAGCCCGAATGCACACAGTTCTCCCTCATCAAATAAGTAGTTAGTTTTTGAACCCTAGAGCCTTAGGGACAACTACCCCAAACATTACAAACCAATAGCCCCGTTACAAGCCTTAAAGACCTTCAGGAGCTGAACGTGAGATCTGAGTACATCTGTGGTTTAGCATTGAGAGAAAACAGTCCTAACATCCCCTGTGAGGAATGAGTGACTAAGTGAACCCAGTGTTTGGCCTAGGATTGGGTGATCCTGACAAGCAGATATACTGACTGGGGAGGAAAAGGGGGGCGGCGGAAGTTCAAGGCTGCCTAAGGTCGGATTGCACCTGATCTCGAGGGAAAGGGTGGTTGAAATGTAGCCTGTTCTATGTGTTTAAGTTAACTATATGTGTTATGTGTTTATGTCGTTGTTTGTTTTCTTTTCCTTTGCGTCAGAGTCTTGAGTCTAGTTAGGTAGAGTCGGTCAGGGGGAGTAACCAGGCTCGAATTCGACTTATTTCTTTTTGTTTGTCTTCACGCTTGAGGACAAGCATGTGGTAAGTGTGAGCAGTTTGATAAGTCGTATTCTAAGCCTTGGTTACTGGTCAGTATATCGTGAAATGCATGTATTATCTGCAAAACAGTTGCTCAAGTGTGCAGGATTAAGGGATCCAAGTCAGTAGGAGACGATTCAGGTGATGCAAGTGAAAAGGGCGCCAGAAGGGTGCAATACTGACCAGGATGCATGCCAGAGAAAAGGCTCGAGATGGAGAAGAAGGATAGCTGGGATGATCATTAACAAGGGCAAAAAAGTCAAAACGTGAAGGAAGTCTACCCTAAAAGCAAGGGCAAGCCTCCCTATAAAAGAAGCCACTTGGAGAGAGAGAAGGGTTGGTTCCTTAGAGTTCGGTTAGGTGTTCTAAGTTCTCGGTTCTCAAAACACACTTAGTAGAATTCTCTCTAGAAGATCAGTCCTTCAGCATTGTCCAATCTCTCATTCCTCGCCACAGCTATGGTCACTTGACGTCCAAGAGTCTGCCGGAGAAGTCATCAATCCACCGTTCCAGCCAGTTTCCGTAGTAGTATAGTAGTATCATCGCCCGGAGTGGCAAAACAATCGTTATTTTGCTTTCTAGTTTAATCGTTACTTATTTTCGTCGTTGGCTTGTTGCAAACACTCATCGTTGTTGCCTTTTGAAGTACTTTGTGAAGTTCCAACGTTTAAGTTATGAAGTTTCTATTTCGTATGTCGCTTTGGTTCGAGTTTGCTTCATTCTGCCTAGGAAAGTTGGATCTAGTTGTTGCCTTTAATTTCTAAGTGTTTTCTTATCTGGAGTTGTGGATCTGAGGTTGTAGTTATGTTTCAGTGTAATTTTCATGCATGAGTCTTTCGTTCTACATTATAATCACCATCTTGCATATTAGTCAGTAGAAGTAAAAACTACAGTTTCACGTTCATTTTAAGTGCGAGCATTTTAATCTATGGATCTTGAGTTTGAAGTTATGAATCTGAGTCTAGTTATGGTGTTTGTGTTCATATGATTTTTGTTAATACTACTGTCTACTTTTCATATGCCTCTGAGACACGTTGTCCCCTATTTTCACGAACACCACCACATGCCTGTTATTCTCACACCTACTAGTCAGTAGAATACCACCTTTATTTTCTTGCCTAGGTAAATTCTCAACCCAAGCGTGGTAGCTAACCAAAAACACCCAGGAAAGTCACCGTAGTTATCCAAACGTGTCCATCCTTGTGGGATTCAACCCTTACCTCCACTATACTAATCAGTAGAAGTGGGTTGAGGAAACTTGTTTGAAGCCAGGTCTCGGTTGTCGTACCAACGACTCAGCTGGGTCAGGAATCTCTTCCTGATCAGTTGGATACACTCTGTATTTGCATACGTTGACCGAGGGAAACACCTGTAGAAAAAACCCTTCACCTGCTGTCAAAGAAAATAATACCTCAACCCACTACATTGTAACTTAGCATAGAGAAGCAAGGGTCGAACCCACAGAGACAGATAGGACGCGAGTGAGAGTTAAGAGGACTTTGGACTGGTTTGGCTGCTACCACGCAAACTTGGGTTGAGAACTTAACTACTAGACTCGAGAAGTGCAAATGATCTACTTTAACAGCTAGACCTAGGAAAAAGGAAAACATAATGAAAATAGACATGATGAAAACAAAGATCTAAACGGAGTAACACTTTAACGGAGAAATTTATCAAACCTAGTGAACAACTTTCCTAAAATGATTAGATAGACGAAGAACAGACTGTGGGGACCATTTCCAAAAATAGCAAAGGTACGAATGAAAAGCTGCAAATAACTAACTATGAATTAATTCACATCCATCTTCATATCTTCAACCGATTCAAGCATAAACATAATAAAACAGGGCAACAACTCAGATTGAAACAGAACATGACGATCCGAACGTCGGAAAAACACAAATCACCGGAAAATGCTCAGATCTACAATAGCTAGACGAAGTAAACTAAAAGCAGTAACTAAAAAACAATAACCATGCAAAATTCAACAGGTCTAACATTGGATGCTTCATCCGCTCCGGATCCAAGCCATCCACAACAAACCACGGCAAATTCCATCTCCGATCACTCCGATCTAACCAAATTCTTCTGATCAACTACAATTGCAACACAATCCAACTTCAACAAAACAAATCAAGTGCGAAAAGCATCCAAAGTAAATCAACAATCAACACAAATACAAAACGAAAACAAGACATAAAATTCCATAGCTAAACGATTCGGAATTCAACGAGGATTCAACAACAAAACCAACGCCGAGCTTCAAACAGCGAAGACTTGGGGAAATTCAGAACAGATATTAAAATGAAAGCAGTAAATTATTTCTTCGCCTCACGTGGAGACGGTGGTACACAACAGAAACTCAAAAAACGAAGGGTTTTTGGCTTTTTAAACCAAAACCTTTCTCCAAATTCCGGTTTTTCCCATGAACTATGAGATTTGTTTTTAAAACCACGAACTTTCATTTCATTAGGATTTTCCCAACCCGACCCGAATAACACATTTCTGGTGAGAAGTTGTCGAAAAAATGACATGGACGCCGGATATAGAACCCTAAAACGACGTCGTTTTACGACTCAATCACATTTAAACATTACGCAAACTCACCTAAAATCTAATACAGCTAGCCAATTAAACCCTAAAATCGAATTCTGGCATCTTCGCTAATCCGCTCACTTCGAAATCAGGCGTCTTCGTTCTATCTCAGGTAGGTGAGGAGGTTGCTTTTGGGCGTGCCGGCTGCGGATGTCCTGGTATTGGGCGACCTGGCCGTTAATGACAAATAGGATTAAAATTGACACGTAGATAACCCGGGTTTCACCGTTGACCCGCCAGGGGAAAATTCTAACGAAATGAAAGTTCGTGGTTTTAAAAACAAATCCCATAGTTCATGGAAAAAACCGGAATTCGGGGAAAGGTTATGGTTTAAAAACCCAAAAACGAACCCTAACCCCATGAATTTTCGATATTCCCCAAGTGTGTGTAGAAGTGTGTGAAAGTGAGCTAAGAGCAAAACTGAGAGAGATGATGATTTCATGTGTGTTGCGTGCTCTCTATTTATAGACGTGGAGGTGATCTTCTAGAATCTTCTTGAATTCTATTCTTTGCCCTCCATCTAACAATCTCCTCCATCTGACATTTTTTTTTCATTTTCTGCTCACTTTCTCGCCAAACTCCTTTACCATGTGATTTTCTTCCTTCCTTCCTGGATCTGGCGATTTCTTCTACACACCTGACTTAAAAGCTGTCTTAGACCCAGAAATTCGTTGAATTTAACCTCGTAACCAATGCATGAAATTAGCCTTATCATATATTTGTTGCGTTTCAAGGGAATTGGTATACGTTATCTACCGCAGCCTCTGCTGTGTTTTTTTAACACAATAGAGGATCCATTCCCATCGAACCAGCGGTTAATTGCCGAGTCGGAACCATATCTGAAATCGACAGCCGGTTTTAAAACCGTAACCGCAATCCCGGTTTATCAGGGCCGATTACACTTAATTGAAATGTAGAACCGGACCCATGTTTAAACAGCGATTTCAAATGATCAATCAAACAATTAACCAATAGTTCTAAATAATAGGTAATTCGTCCCATAAAAATAGATTAATTGGGGATGACACTTTTAATACTCTACATAATTGGTAAAAATAGAAAAAAGAAAAAAGAGAAAAGAAAAAAGAAAAAGAAAATGGTTAAAATAATGTAGTCGATGGTGAGGCAATAAATGACAAAGTAAAAAAGAAGAAGAAAAATGTTTCCATAAATTGATATTAGACTATTTCCATGGGACGGACAAAAATTAAAATTTGGCCTATTTCTAAGGAACGGAGGGGGGGACTACTATCGTAGAAAAATACATTTATTTATAAAAAATAATTTTAGACATTTAAGAATCAGTTTTTCTAAATAAATGAAGGCAAAATTTAATAAAAGTTCATATACTTATTAGACCTATTAGTTGTACTCCCATGTTGCTCATAATTGAGGTAGAATTTTTTGACACGAAATTTAAGAAAGAGATGTTTAGTGTGTTAATTAGATAGATAAAAAGGTAAGACATAAAAAAAGTAAAAAAAATAGAGTAGAAAGTGAATAAGAGAGAATAAAGTAAGAGAGAAATAAGTAGGAGTGAGAAAAAGTGTTGATTATTACTCCCCCCGTCCCATTAAAAATGACTCACTTTTCTTTTAAGTTTGTCCTTATAAGATACCAACTACTAAAAATGGAAACACCTGTCTATCTACTTTATTCCCCCTTTCTTACTTTTACTCTCTCCACTTCATACACAAAATAAAGTTGTATAAATTTCCGTGCTGCCCAAGGAGGGGATCATCTTCCTTGGGACCGGGGGAGTACTATATATGGAAATGGCTGAACTATGAGGAAACTTCTCAAAATGGAAAAATGACTCAACTATGAAATAATGGAGGGAGTAAAAATTAGTTTTGGTTTTTTCCCTTTAAAGAGACATTATTGAATACCCCCTTCCGTAAAAAAAATAGGCAAAGTTATAACTGACACGTGTTTTAATGCAGAATTGGTAAGGGAAAGGAAGGGAAAAAGTTAGTAGATTGTGGAGTCCACATTTGGAATGATGTGTATGGTTATTATTTATTTTAAACTTTCCAAATTTGAATTTTGTCTAATTTTGATGGATATCCTAAAATGACAAAATTAGTCTATTTTTTGCGGACGGAAGGAGTATTTTATAGTACTATCTCTGTTCCATTAGAAATGAAGCATTTGCTTTTCAGCACGGAAATTTGTTGTTGTTTTGTGAGTTAATGAGGAGAGAATAAAGTAAGAGAGATGAAAAATTATAGATGGTGATGTTTTCATTTTAAGAAACGTTTCCTTTTTAATTGGACAACCAAAAAAAAATGTTTAGTTTTTAACGAGAGAGATGAAGTAATACTTTATTATGTTTTAATACTCTTTTTCATATCTATATGCTTAGATTATTTATTTATCTTTTTCTAATGTTGGAGACAAATCTTTGCCTTCCTTGCTTTATTTTTTCATTTTAAAATTCATTATCCTCATTTCTTATTTTTTCATAATTCTTTTTCTAATACAAAGAAAAAAGTGAGATTATCAAGAATAATTCGATTACATTTGAACATTGCATGTTACTCATAATTTTTATTTCTATACTAATAGAATGTTTTCATGTCCAAAAATAGAATTCGAATATTGACATATTGCTCAGTTTCCTTTATGTATTGTTTAAAATTTATAATAAAATAGTAATAAGTTATATAATATGTTTACTTTAAATTACTCCTCCGTCTCATAAAAGATGTCTCACTGTCCTTTTTAGTTTATCCCACTAAAGATGTCACGTTTCCATTTTTAGAAAAAGTTTTCTCTCACAATAATATAAATATTAGTATATAGTTTCTCTTTCCACCTAATACAGAAAAATAAAACCTCTTAAAGTCTCATGTCATCCCACAACTGTGACATCTTTTGTGGGACAGAGGGAGTAATAGATAATAATACTCTCTCCGTCCCTGAAAGTATGCACTATTTCTTTTTTCGTCCCAAAGAGTATGAACATTCAAATTGTGAAAACTCTTACTCTCTAATGAGGTGGGACTCATTCTCCACTAACAATATTTAAAAAACTTTTTGTACATTCTCTTACTTTATCAATAATGTATTAAAACTCGTGCAGAACCTAAAGTTCTACTCTTTGGGGACGGAGCTAGGGAGTATAATTTATTTATTGATAGAATTATATGATTTGTATAATAATATTGTTTCCATGGGTACAGTTTATTCAATAAATATTTATTGGTTAAATATATTATGAATGGATAAGAATAAATAAAATAATATGATTTGTATGATGATAGTTTAATATAATTGGTATTGTTATAGATTAATATGAATACTATTTAAGTGATGTCATCATATTTGAATTCCATTCATCTAGTCAAATTTCATAAATTGAATATCTTGACTAATAAAATTTCCATTAAACTAAAATTATCATTTAAAAATGGAAGGAATACCTTAAAATTTCAATTCCCATTGATTTAAGAAAAATTTCATAAATTGAAGACTAATAAAATGCCTATCTAACAAAATTTATCATTTAAAAATTGAAGGGATACCTTTAAATTTCAATCACCATTTATTTAGGCAAATTCCATAAATTTATTTATGAATTTCTTACCAATTTAAATTTCTATTAACTAGAATGGAATTGATACGTTGCATTTCAATTCTATGATATTAAAATTTCTCTTTGAAAACTTTCCATTTATTTAACATAGCATCGTTATATTCAAAATATAACATTAGTTATAACTTGTACACTTATTTTTTGAACTGTTTGAATCCTCTAAAAGTTGAGCAATATCCATTGCTAATTCTAACATCAATGATATTTTGTACGACATGTTTAAAAAAGAGTTGTGTGAGACAAAATGGAATGAAGAAACATACTCATATGAATCAAACTTCATGTGCCCTATTCCTCTCTCATAGTAGATTTTACTGCAAATGCTCATTGATCTAATGCACCATTCAACGATAATTTATTTTGCAGAAGCAATAAAGTCATTTTTGTTAATGGTAGAAGAAATAATGCATTGATTAGGAAGATGTAATAAATCATTTCCTAAAATGTATAAATGTTGATTATGGAATGCTTAATTTTCCTAAATGATCATAGAAGGGTAATAATATAATACCTTAAATTAATTAATCATTATAAATTTATTGTTAATATAAAATACCTAAAATATCCTGCTTTGTATATACAATCATTGTTAAATTATCACTACCCTAGAAATATTGTGTATATAAATAATATTACTCGTATATCTGAGACAGATCTGATCATTGATATTCATTAACTGGATCATACATTGAATTAGCAAACCAGTAACACAAGGGATTGCTAATGGTAAAAAATACGAGAGCAATAATTATGAAATCTTAAAATTATTCGATGAATATATTTGTCACTGTTTCTGCACCGAAGGAAAACCTTTTTGCTCATCTTTGTTCACTGTTTCTGCACCGAAAGGAAAACCTTTTTGCATAGAAAGAATCTTCTCAATTAGAATCCAGCATTACCTGATAAGAAAATTAAATTTAGTCATATAAACTTAATATAAATGTACAAAAGAATAATAAAAGAATTAGAAAATAAATATACCATGTCCATATATTTCAATAAACATTCGCAAATGTGGATCCACAGGAAGACCCAATGCTTGGTACCTCTCATCATAAATCGAGTACCTAAAATTCACAATATTTATACATTAGATTTTTTACATATCAATGTTGAAATAAATATTATGTATAGGGTTTAATTATTGCAATTTTACCTAACGCTTCCGTAATTGCTTGAGCTACATCCCTGATCAGAAAAATTCCTATTCTTTTGGTTTGGAACAATGTCATCTTCACAAACCGTTTTTATTCTCTGCAGGAAAATTAATAGACAATAAAGTAATATATTTATATATAGCATAATATGTGAAAAAATAAATTATGCAAAATTTGAGTGCGCACAAAAAAAATTACTCCATCCGTTTCATAAAAATATGTAGACTTTCCATTTTTGTTCGTCCCATAAAAATATGAGCATTTGTATTTATGAAAAGTTATCCTCAACTTATTATCCATATGCATCAATTTATTTACAACTTATACTACTAAACCCACCATTACAATCATTAAACAATAATAATAATGTGGTTCCCACTATCACTAAAACTACTTTAATTACTCTTCTCATCATATCTCTTACTTTACCGATTATGCATTAATTTCCTTGTCCTTCCAAATGCTTTTCCGTGTTATTTCAAATGCATATATTTTTACGTGAGTAATAGATATAAACCTTCAATGTTGGTCCAGAAGTTGTATGCTTCACATTAGGCGTCCAATAGGAATGTTGAGGTGTCTGCTGCTAATATTCGAATCCAAAAATAAATGTAAATAATCAAAATATAAAATATAAAATAAAATAATACTAAATGCAAGACAAATTACAATTAGTGGATGTCTTTGCTGTTCTTTTGGACTCTCCGCACCGGTCAATAATGCTAGATAGGATGTCTGCTCTTCTGTATCTACAATTCTTCATAGTTTTGAAAAAAAGTTGCAAATATTGTAATTGTAATATCATTAATTGATCAGCACGCATAAAGTGCAAGTAATTACTATAAAAAGTGATGTTTATGAGCTTTTTTTTTTCCGTTGTGCAACAAATGATGATCAATCTTAATTTGATTCGAAATTCGTACCTAGCTCGTTTTTCCATTGAAAGCGAGGAGAGAAATTGAGGCGTTACAGAGCTAAGCTTGCTTTGCTCTAATGAAGATGATATCGAATCCTGGGGTGATCCTCTCTCCATTTCTTCTGAAAACAAAGTAAAATGTAATTATATATTAAGAATTTTTCATGCTTATTTTAATCACCATTATTTGCCATCAATTTTAACATCTATTTCAACCAATAATGGAGTAATATTTAGAGAAGGTCCATACGTTCACCAGAGATATTACATTTCCATCATAAAAAATAATAGTATATGTAAAGAAGCAATAAATCAATTCATTTAATACCTTAATGTTTTATCTCTAATTGATGCAAAAGTCTCGAGAACTGCAAATGATAACCAAATATGTCAGTAAATCGCAAATGATGAAGAAGAAATATTATTTTTGCGAAAAACCCTACATATAAAAGCAGGAGATGCAAATTGCAAGCTGAGTATTTCTATTCGAATTGAAGTTATCAATCATCTATGGTTTATAAATACAGGGGACTAATCAAACATGGTAAATAAATTTAAACAATAGCAATTAATATTATTATCTTTGTTGGATTCTGAATTTATGTGATCCATTCTGTATAGATGTATTTTTTGTTAAAGTATGTTAAATTAAATGTCAGCTTTCAAATTCGAATGACCATATAACAAAATTGAAAGGTTGGTAGTAATGCTAATTGCCTTATATTATATGAAGGCAAACGGTATTTAGTGCTTTATTAATTTATAGTTTTATTTTACTTAATTATTTAGAGACTATGATTTTATTTTTAGGATTTGTTAATTATATATGAAAAATCTAATTATTACTCAGAAAGCTAGTCTTTAATAGGATGGATGCATTTATGATTTTCGATCCTTAATGTAACAAATTATTCAGAAATAACATTTTCTAAAAACATTAATTGTTGTTTTATTTATATTAATTTAGAATCTAAGGTTTATAATTTTCTTATCATATTAGATAAATTTATGGCAAAACATATCCATAGATCCTTATATATTTATAGGGATGTACTCATACCATTACACTAAATATTTGTAAAACAGAAAATGAATCTCCACCCTCAGATCTATTAATCTGATGGCTATGATTAAAACTAATGACATACATTATTGTATCGTTTTCGTACATTAAAGGGTAAAAATAGTAAAATACAATTGTACATGACTTCGCTACATGATGTAGTTATATTTGTACATCATGTTCTATTAGTACATGATATTAATGTATAAAAATGGTATTTTAATGTACGAGTCTTACACATTAATGTGCGTATGCATGTGACTGAATAATGTACACATTACACGGTTATATCGTACATTACTGTCCGACTCATGCTTTTGTGGATAGAAGCTATACTATATAGCATCTACAAATTCACAAAAGCATGAGTCAGAAAGTAATGTACGATATACCCATGATAATGTACGATACTGTACAATATCATGGGTATATCGTACATTAGTGTCCTACTCATGCTTTTGAGAATGGAAGCTATGCTATATAGCATCTACAAATTCACAAAAGCATGAGTCGTACGATATACCCATGATAATATACAGTATTGTACATTATCATTGGTATATCGTACATTACTGTCCAACTCATGCTTTTGTGAATGTAGCATCTACAAATTCACAAAAGCATGAGTCGGACAGTAATGCACGATATACCCATGATAATGTGCACATTAACATGGGTCTATCGTACATCACATATCCATTAATGTAGCATCGTTAATTCCCTTAGGGCCGAAAGTTAATATCATTCACCAAGGGTTTAATAGTCTATGGGACTAGGGTGTAGTACCATCGTATTAACATAACGTTCACTAACCGGAAGAAGTTAGATCCAGTCCCCTAGGGTTAACTTATCTATATGGCTAGGGTATAATATCCACACGATTACCCTAGTGAACGTTGTGTTGCTGAGTCGGTACTAAACCCTAGCCTCATGGATTGCTAAACCCTTAAGGAATGGATATAACTTTCGTCATTCATTCAGTAAATTATAATCTACATTACGTAGAAGGGACATATACATTAAAACACATTAATATTACATTAATGATAAATTAATGTATACATTAAGTTAATGTACTAATCCATATAAATGATGTAACAGTAATATACCCAAATTGCCCTTTAATGTACAAAAATGATATGATAATGTACGACGATGCTTTTAATCATAGCCATTAGATTAACAGATCCAAGGGCTGGTATTAGTATTATGTTTAAGACTAAGGGGGTGTAAGGACCTTAATCCACCCCTATTTTTATATTTTGTTTTTTTCGGACCCTTATATAATTTTTTTTGGTAATGCCCTTATATAATTTTGTGTTTAATAGTTACTCGTAATTATGTGTTTTCATCCCGGTCTTTCCATTAAAATTAGTATCATACTGAAAACGAAAGTTACATCTGATTTATAGTACTCCTTCCATCCCACAAAAGATGTCACACTTGTTGGATGACACAAAATTTTTAGGAGGTTTTATTTTGTGGCGAGAGAAAAATATAATTGTTACACTAATGTCAGAGGGAACTTTTTTCCAAAATGGAAATGTGACATATTTAGTGGAACAACCTAAAACGAAATGAGAGACATATTTTATGGGAAGGAGAGGGGGGGGGGGGGGGTATTATTTTTTATTTTTCTTTCTCCCTATTTTATTCACATTTTCTCTTTTTCTCCCCTAACTTTGCCCACATTATCTATTTCTCTCTCATAATTTATCAATTTCGCATTAAAACATGTACCATCCACTCGTGCAATTGTTTTTGGTTGGCGAATAGAGTATTTAGTTTCATCTAATCATTATTTAGCGAAATCAATTATTTCATTACTTAAAAGAACACATATCCATATTACTATAAAAATAATTTCAAATGAGATTTAAAGAGGTTTTTTTTTATGCGTTAAGTTGAAAGAGAAAATAAAATTTATATATTAATATAAGAGAGAACTTTTCTCTAAAATGAAAAATAAGATATCTTTAGTAAAATAAACTATAAATGAAATTGAGACATTTTTATAGGACGGAAAAACTACATGACATATTGAAAATATAAGTTTCAAGAAAATCTTGTCCTCTGCGATTTCGTATATACCATGAATGGATTTATCCCCATAATTTTGGCTTCCAAAGAATATGTTTAAAGACTCAAAGTTAGCACTAAAAGGGTAAAATAATTTTTTTTTAAGTAGGGTAAAAATTTAGTATATAAAAGTAGGTTGAAAAGATTGTCTAACATCCGCCTTTATCAACTTAAACACTATGTAAACTTAGGCATACGAGGAACAAAGTTACAGAAACATATACATGCATGAAAGTAAATCACACAAGAAAGAATTTAAGGCTCAAATCTCACAAGGTAAAAACATGATTCAAGGCGAACAAGCAATTCACTAATTATGTACATTTTCACCAAACCATCTAATCAATGCATCAAGTCATACTTAATCAAAGATGATCATAGCTTTATATCATTGGCAACTCGATCCAATATGTCCTGATACACTCGGATTTTGCACTATTTTAGGCCATTATTTGATCCGTTTTCGATGTCAAAGTCGCTCTACACGTCCATTATTTGCATATTTTGTCCATTTTGGTATTTTAACGCGTTTTATGAGAAATGTGCATAATTGAGCCGAAAAAGGAAGCCAAAACGCAAAGTCGGGAAATCTGGAGTTAGACGGCGACCGGCGACCGCCGCGAAATTGTGCGGCGACCGCCGGCGCCCGGCGGGCAGTGCAGTTCAGTGGTCCGCCTCGGAAAAATGCACTTGGAAGAGAAGTCTTGCCCGGCGACCGCCGGAAGTCATGCGGCGGTCCGCCGCCGGAGAAACAGACTCTCTGGACTCCAACGCGGCGACCGCCGGCCAAGGTGCGGCGGCCTGCCGAAGAAAGGCGGCGAATTCGAGATGCCCTAGATTTGCTCCAAGATTTACCATATTTTGAAGATCTTTTCCTTCTACAACAAGGATTGGCTTTCCCCTATAAATAAGACCTCAAAATTCATCAAACTAGAGAGCTTCTACTTGCAAAATAATTCATAGAGATCAAAAGCTAGAGTACTTCACTTGTGCAAGGAGTTGAAGAAGGATTTCAAGAACATCAAGAACGATAAGAATTCAACCTACGGGTTTTATTTGCTTTAGTTTTATGTTCAAATTGTCTCCCCTTCAATCTATGTGTTTAGCTTATTTCATTATGTGTAACTAAACTCATAGGATTCTAGGGATGTGTTAGTAACAACTTTGGTTATACAATTCCAATTTTCTATTTAATATCCGTTTTGTTTTTACTTTGTTTCTTCCCTAAGTAGTTTTGATGTTGCATGATTGAGTGACACAATCTTGTATGATTTAATATAGCTTGCTTCATAATTGTGAGAGAGTTCTAGCTTCCCTTAAAACGACACTGTTAATTGAGAGTGGAGACTTTTCAAGGGTCTTAGGAGCTTTATGGAGTTACGTGTTAGGATTGAAAATCCTAATTTTGTAATCAACGTTTGCATCGCATGAGAATATAAACTAGGTGACTCGTCCTATCAAAGTAATAACTGTGCTAGGGTATTGTAGTTTGGAATTTGTATAACCATAACTGTGAACGCACATCCCTGGGATTCCCTTATCTCTATCGATTGTCTCTGTGTTTAGCTTGCATCTAGTTGTTATTTGCTTTCAAATATTTTCTATTTTCAAAAGTTTTCAAAATCTCTTGTTTCTCCAGATAGTAATTGAGTTCTAGTAGAGGATAAACACTTTGTGTTTGCCTTCCCCGTATTCGATATCCCGGTACTGACCTTTAGCTATACTATATATACTTTGTATACTTGTAGGTTTATTTAGTGCTAATAAAAAGTGCATCAAGTTTTTGGCGCCGTTGCCGGGGAAGACAATTCACTTTGGAGTGATATCTTCAAACGGATAATTTTACTACTTTGGATTTTAATCGCTTTCATTTTATTTTTATTTTTATTTTTATTTTTGTTTTAATGGATTTTCCTGCAGGTATAGAGGATCCATATGGTTAGTTTGATGAGCACAGCAAGAGGGATATTACGAGAAGTGTTATAACTCCGACCATGGGGGATCATACTACGACCCAAACTGCTTTGATTACCCCTACGATGCACAAGATTACAGTTCTGATAATTATTCTGAAATATGTGCAGGTATGGAGGATCAACCCCGCTCCAATTAGGAGGGTCTGTTAGAAATCTGCATCACTGAAGTTCTCGAACATAGAAAGGTGACGAACCAGAGGTTGGAAAATTTGGAAAGAAATACAAGCACCTTGGAAAGACGGTTGGCAACCCTCGTTACTCAAGTCGGGATGCTGGAATTTAACCTTGGGATCCTAGCCACGTCCATAGGAAGCAGGCGCACTCCAGGAACGCTTCCTAGCCTGCTAGAGGTGAACCCGAAGGGAAAGTGTCATGCCGTGCAGTTGCGTAGCGGAACTACATATCAACCTCCGGAGGCAGGAAAACTAGGCAGGGGAAGAAGGGAGACAGAGAGGTCGCCCAGCAACACATCTGCCGAAGACGTGCGGCGGCCCGCCGCACCCCAACACGGAGACCCGCCATCTACACCCCAGCCGGTCGAGATAGAATTTGGAACTGTCCCTGATGAAAACCCGGTGGCCGCCACACCCCACCGCGGCGGCCCGCCGGCTCTGAAGCAGCAAGCAGACGCACCACCACACAGCGGAGTTACCATCCCATATCCTCAACGATTGAAGAGCAAGAAATTTGACGCCCAGTTTGCCAAATTCTTGGAAGCAATGAGCAAAGTCCACATCAACATTCCACTGGTAGAGGCCATGCAACAAATGCCCAATTACGCTAAATTTTTGAAAGATGTGGTGGCCAAGAAAAGAAAGTGGGGGAAGTATGAGACAGTGGGCTTAACAGAGAGCTGCAGCGCTATCATCCAAAAGGGATTACCCACTGATAAGTCATATTCTAAGCCTTGGATACTGGTCAGTATGTCGTGAAATACATGTATTATCTGCAAAACAGTTGCTCAAGTGTGCAGGATTAAGGGATCTAAGTCAGTAGGAGACGATTCAGGTGACGCAAGTGAAAAGGGCGCTAGAAGGGTGCAATACTGACCAGGATGCATGCCAGAGAAAAGCCTCGAAATGGAGAAGAAGGATAGCTGGGATGATCATTAACAAGGGCAGAAAAGTCAAAACGTGAAGGAAGTCTACCCTAAAAGCAAGGGCAAGCCTCCCTATAAAAGAAGCCACTTGGAGAGAGAGAAGAGTGGGTTCCTTAGAGTTCGGTTAGGAGTTCTAAGTTCTCGGTTCTCAAAACACACTTAGTAGAATTCTCTCTAGAAGATCAGTCCTTCAGCATTGTCCAACCTCTCGTTCCTTGCCACAGCTATGGTCACTTGACATCCAAGAGTCTGCCGGAGAAGTCATCGATCCACCGTTCCAGCCAGTTGCCGTAGTAGTATAGCAGTATCACCGCCCGGAGTGGCAAAAACAATCGTTATTTTGCTTTCTAGTTTAATCTTTACCTGTTTTCGTCGTTGGTTTTGTTGCAAACACTCATCGTTGTTGCCTTTTGAAGTACTTTGTGAAGTTCCAACGTTTAAATTATGAAGTTTCTATTTCGTATGTCGCTTTGGTTCGAGTTTGCTTCATTCTGCCTAGGAAAGTTAGATCTAGTTGTTGCTTTTAATTTCTAAGTTTTTTCTTAGCTGGAGTTGTGGATCTGAGGTTGTAGTTATGTTTCAATCTAATTTTCGTGTATGAGTTTCTGTTCTGCGCTTTGATCACCGCTTTGCATGTTAGTCAGTAGAAGTAAAATTGCAGTTTCACCGTTTATTTTAAGTTTGAGCATTTTAATCAATGGATCTTGAGTTTGAGGTTATGAATCTGAGTTTAGTTATGGTGTTTGTGTTCATCTGATTTTTGTTAATGCTTGGTGAAGAAGAAAACGTCAAAATCCACTTTAGTTTGGACCACTTTACTTTTAAGTTACTTTTGCTTTTGTTCCCTACTTTTCAGTTGTACTGTCCAAACCTGTCAGAGAGCCACCCAGCCACCAGATATGCCTTGTAGTCTAAATTTCCTCTTTTAGTAACTGTCTACTTTTCATATGCATCTGAGACACCTTGTCCCCTATTTCCACGAACACCATCACATGCCTGTTATTTTCACACCCACTAGTCAGTAGAGTACCACCTTTATTTCTTGCCTAGGTAAAATCTCAACCCAAGCGTGGTAGCTAACCAAAAACACCCAGGAAAGTCACCGCAGTTATCCAAACGTGTCCATCCTCGTGGGATTCGACCCTTACCTCCACTATACTAATCAGTAGAAGTGGGTTGAGGAAACTTGTTTGAAGCCAGGTCCCAGTTGTCGTACCAACGACTCAGCTGGGTCGGGAATCTCTTCCTGATCAGTTGGATACACTCCGTATTTGCATACGTAAAACTAGGGAAAGAACCTGGAACCTTTCACCCACTAAACACAAAGATCCATGGAGTTTTACTTTATCTTGTGCCTTTATCTTTTTACAGGAAACTTGATGTTGATAACATCCGCCCCACCTCAATCACGCTGCAAATGGCAGATCGGAGCACAACAACACCATTGAGGATAGTAGAAGATGTTTTGGTAAGGGTTGAAGAATTTATTTTCCCAGCTGATTTTGTTGTGTTAGACATGCAGGAGGACAAGAAGGTGCCCTTAATTCTTGGAAGACCATTTTCAGCTATTGGGGGAGTCATGATAGATGTACAGAAAGGAGAGTTTACATTGAAGCTACACGATGAAAGCATTACATTCAACATCTACGACGCCCTAAAATTTCATGGAAAGGAGGGGGCAGAAGGCTACCAAGAATGTAGTGTCATCCAAGTCGTCACCGATTTTGTGGGAGAAGTGGAAGTCACTTATCGTCAAACCCAGGATCCTCTCGAATCTTGTCTAATAAATTCTTTCACACCTAGTGCTGACTTATCTTCTTGTGATGCTAATGTGTGTGCCATAATTGCAGAATTGGAAGCGCTACCGGAAAGAATCCCTCAAAAAGGGAACACATTCTTGCCATTACGCACTCCCGAAGAAGAGGCAGAAAGGAATAAAGCAGTGGGGAAGCCACGGGGACCGCCGAAGGTAGAGCTCAAACCTCTCCCCGAACATCTCAGGTACGCATTCTTAGGGCCAGATAACAACTACCCAGTTGTTGTGTCCGCTGCTTTGAGTGAGAAAGAATATGAGAAGCTCTTGTGTGTTTTAAACAAGTATAGGTCTGCCATAAGATGGTCTATTAGTGATTTGAAAGGGATTAGCCCAACCACGTGCGTGCATAGAATTTTACTTGAGGAAGGACATAAACCTCGTGTGCAAAACCAACGTAGACTTAACCCTATCATGCAAGATGTAGTGAGGAAAGAGGTGATAAAGTTACTAGACGCAGGGATTATCTATGCAATATCTGATAGTGAATGGGTAAGTGGTACGCAAGTAGTAGCTAAGAAAGGAGGGATGACGGTAGTGCCCGGCCAGGATGGAGAGATGATAGCCACTAGAGTAGCTACAGGTTGGAGAGTATGCATTGATTATAAGATGTTAAATGCGGCCACTAGGAAAGATCATTGCCCTTTGCCTTTCATTGACCAGATGCTTGATAAACTGGGGGGTTATAATTATTACTGTTTTCTTGATGGTTATTCTGAATATAATCAAATTGCAATTGCTCCCGAAGACCAACATAAGTCTGCTTTCACATGTCCTTATGGTGTTTATGCTTATAGGAAGATGTCATTTGGCTTATGTAATGCTCCTGCTACTTTTCAGATATGTATGATGGCTATATTTCATGATTTGATTTTAAAAAGTGATGGAGGTTTTATGGATGATTTTTCTGTGTTTGGTAAATCTTATGATCATTGTCTTGACAATCTAGCTAAGGTTTTGTAGAGATGCGTAGAAACTAACCTTGTTCTCAATTGGGAAAAATGTCATTTTATGGTGAAAGAAGGTATAGTTCTAGGGCATAAAGTGTCTTCTGCAGGGATAGAAGTCGACACGGCAAAGATTGCAGCCATTGAGAAACTCCCACCTCCATCCAACGAAAAGGGAGTATGAAGTTTTCTAGGATACGCAGGCATCTACGGGAGATTCATCAAGGATTTTTCTAAAATCTCTAAACCTCTTTGTAAATTGCTTGAGAAGGATGTGAAGTTTAACTTTACTCCCGATTGCTGCAGGTTTTTGAGACCTTAAAGAAAGCTTTAGTGAGCGCTCATGTCCTCATAACACCCGATTGGAGTCAACCATTTGAAATCATGTGCGACGCAAGTGATATTGCAGTTGGCTCAGCTTTGGGGCAGAAGAGGGACAAGATTTTTAGAGTCATTTATTATGCTAGTAGAACTTTAGATTCTGCTCAAACCAATTATACGACTACTGAAAGGGAGATGCTTGCTATTGTTTATTCTTTTGATAAATTTAGGGTCTATCTTGTTGGAACTAAGACTATTGTTTATACTGACCATGAAGCTATTAGGCATTTGTTTGCAGAGAAGGATGCGAAACCTAGGCTTATCCGATGGATCTTGCTACTCCAAGAGTTTGATGTGGAAATAAGGGACAGAAAGGGGTGCGAGAATGTGGTAGCAGACCACTTGTCAAGGTTGGAACACTCAGTGGAAGGAGAAGATTTATCACAAGAAATCAACGAGGACTTCCCCGATGAGCATATGTTCTTCACTCAAGCCACTTTCCATGGTACGCTGATATTGTAAATTATTTAGCGGCTAAGGTACATCCTCCGGATCTTACTCCTTATCAGAAAAAGAAATTTTATAGAGATGTACGATCTTACTTTTGGGATGAGCCCTACTTGTTCAAAAGATGTGCAGATACTATACTTAGGAGGTGTGTCCCTCAAGAGGATTGGGCGGCTATAGTTGAAAAGTGCCATTGGTCCCCAACTGGAGCGCATTGTGGTGTGCAAAGAACCGCGATAAAGATTTTGCAGAGTGGTTTCTATTGGCCTACCATTTTTCGCGACTCTGCTAGCTTTGTTCTCCAATGCAATGAATGCCAACGGACGAGAGGAATTTATAAGAAGAAGGAGATGCCTATGAACACCATCATTGAGGTAGAGTTGTTTGACGTATGGGGGATAGATTTTATGTGACCATTCCCAAAATCAGGAGAGTACCAATACATCTTACTTGCAGTAGAGTATGTTTCTAGATGAGTGGAAGCAATTCCAACCAGAACTAACGATTTTAAAGTTGTCACTGCTTTTGTTAGAAAAAACATCTTTTGCAGGTTAGGTACACCCCGCGCTTTTATTAGTGATGGAGGATCTCACTTCAACAATAGGTGGTTGGATAGCGTGTTGGACAAATACGGAGTCAAGCATTGAGTTACTTCGCCCTACCATCCTCAGGCGAATGGGCAAATTGAGTTAGCAAACAGGGAGATCAAGTCGGTTCTTCAAAAGACGGTGAGTGTGAACCGAAAAGATTGGGCACTTCGGTTAGATGATGCATTGTGGTCGTATCGTACCGCCTACAAGGGCTCCATAGATATGTCCCCTTATCAACTTGTGTTTGGAAAATCATGTCATTTGCCTCTTGAGATGGAGTACAGGTCATATTGGGCAATCAAGAAGTTGAACCAAGACTTCCACAAGGCCGGTGAAGAAAGGCGTCTTTTTCTTAATGAGATGGACGAGTTTCAGATGTAAGCTTATGACAGTTCATCCACTTACAAGGAACGAATGAAGGCTTACCATGACCGGATGATCAGCCCAAGAGAACTCACGCTGGGGGATGTAGTTTTGTTGCACAACTCGAGACTCTTTCTATTCCCCGGCAAGTTGAAGTCTAAATGGACCGGTCCTTACATGATCAAGAAGATGTATGATAGTGAAACAGTGGAATTGCTAGCTCTGGATGGACAATTGTTCAAGCCAATGGCCACCGTGTGAAGAAATATTAGTTCCGACAAGATAGTGGAGGAGGAGGTTGATCTAGAGGAACCACCTGGACCGATTCTTGTCCGGTGCAAACTTGCGAACACCACGACCACGGGGAGGGCTTTTCGATTCCAAAATATGTGGACAAGACATGAAGGATTTTTGGGCCTGGTTCGGGAGGTGTGGGTGCAACCTACGGGGGCTGGTGGCCTTCTTGGTCTCCAAATCAAACTAGCAAGAGTCAAAAAGGCCCTCAAGGGGTGGAATAGAGAGTTCTTTGGGAACATTCATGCCAACGTTAAGAACATGGAGGTGGAAATTGCGGCGGCTCAAGCTAACTCTGAAGCGGATCCTTCGGCCGCCAATAGGACTATAATCAACAAATCTATTGCCACCTACATCCTTCTTCTCAAGATGGAAGAAGATTTCTGGCGGCAAAAAGCAGATATGAGATGGCTTGCGGAGGGAGACAAAAACACTAAATTCTACCAAAGTTGGGTGAAGCAGAAAAGAGTCCGCCTTCTCATCCACAAAATCCAGGCGAACGGGCGAGAACTCACAGATGACTTGGAGATTAAAAGCTCTGCAGTAGAATTCTTCAAAGACCTCTTCGCTCCCGACGCCCCAGCCCTTGCCGAAATAGATCCAGATCTGATCCAGCCACTTCCCCATTCAACTCGGCTCGAAACCCTATCCGATCCCCCCGATGCGGATGAAGTGAAGAGAGTGGTTTTTGATATCTCGGGAGATAGCACACCCGGTCCGGATGGGTTCTCGGCCACTTTCTATCAATCTTGTTGGAGCACCATTAGAGCGGATGTTATCGAGGCAGTTCAGCAGTTCTTCAACGGGGCTTTTCTTCCTCGTAGCATTACGGCGACGAGCATTGTCCTTATTCCTAAGAAGGCCCTGCCCGGAAACTTGGGCCGATTAATGGAGCTCCCTCGGGCTTCTTCAAATCTACACGGGGGCTTAGGCATCCCCGGCCCATATCCCCGGCCCTCTTTGTGATTGCAGCGGAATACCTCTCGAAAGCCCTTGACACGCTCATTTTGGGCAAGAGAGATATGACATTCAAGGCGGCTCGATGTTGTATGGAAATCAGCCATCTTGCTTATGCCGATGATATTATCATTTTCACACAGGCGGCAACACCCGCTCTGCGCCAACTTAAAACTTGCCTCACCAATTATGAGGCGGTCTCTGGTCAGCAAATTAGCCGTGCCAAGAGCAACTTTTACATCGCGGAGGAGCACGCGGGCTGGGCTACCTCCATCCAGCTCGAAGGAGGATTCTCACCGGGCTCTTTCCCCTTTCTCTATCTGGGCGTCCCTATCTACCGTGGAGCTAAGCGCACAGAGATGTTTATGTTCCTTCGTGAAAAGATTACCAACAAGATTTCTAGCTGGGCCCACCGTCACCTGTCCTTTGGAGGAAGGCTCACGCTCATCAAGAGCACCCTCGAAGCGGTCCCGATCCATATCTTCCAAGCCATTGAGCCAACGGTCAGCGCCCTCAAACAACTTGACCAGCTCATGGCCCGCTTCTTTTGGGGGTCAACAAATGAGAGGAAAAGGACCTATTGGATTAGCTGGGATCAGATCTGCCTTCCAACTGCCGAGGGAGGGCTTGGTTTACGGAAGTTCAAGGAGGTCCTCCGAGCCTTCACTATCAAACTATGGTGGAGATTCTGGGAACAAAACTCTCTTTGGGCTAGATACATGATGGCCAAATACTGCCATAACTCGTCGCCAATCATGCATGGATCCTCGAGTCGTGCTAGCCCAACTTGGAGGAGAATACTTAGAGCTCGTCCCTACGCGCAACCGCACATCCGGTGGCTTATTGGGGAAAGAAATGTCTACTTCTGGGATGATATATGGATTGGCAAAACCACTTTGAGAGAACTTTGCCTTGATGAGAGGGGCAGCCCTCGGACCCTCGTCTCGGAGTTTATTAGGAGCGAAGGGGTTTGGGATGAGCCCAAACTTCAGCAGCTTAATGAACAGGCTGGCCTCCCTCAGCATATCATTGCGAGGATGCGGGACCACCCCAATCATCACGGGGGAGCCGGATATCCCAAGATGGATGTTATCCAGGCTCGGCGATTTCTCGGTTTCCTCCACCTGGGATACTATCCGTTCACAGAGGTCGACCATTCCTAGTCTTGACGATATTTGGAAGGCCGGACTCTCATCTTCCATCGCCATATTTGTTTGGAGATTACTATCGAACCGTATCCCAGTTGATACCAAGCTCCAATGGAGCAAGATCGAGTTGGAGTCTAAGTGTCTTTGCTGCCCCTTTAGGCCCGGTACGGAGTCCCTCCAACACCTCTTCATCCAAGGCAGCGGGGCCTCTAGAGTATGGAGAGAGTTTGATAGCGGTTTCGAGGGCCCCTCCCCACCGCTTCGTGTCAATGACACTATTCCAGATAGGCTCGAAGTGTGGTCCCTTAGAACACAACAAACAAGTAAGAAACACCTCAGTCGGCTTATGCCATATCTCATTTTTTGGTTTATCTTGGCTGAGCGAAATAGGAGTCGTCATCAAGAGACACAGTTCAAGCCGTTCAACACGATTTGGAAAGTACAAATGTATGTCCGAAACAGCATCGCCAATGGAAATCTTAAGGCAAAGCATTGGAAGCATGTCAAGCTTGGTGTGTGTAGACCAAGTCTGGCTGAAGGAAGGATGCCCATACCGCGTGCTATGGCAGTGAAATGGAACCCTCCGGATCATCAGTGGCTCAAACTTAATACGGACGGTGCTTTTTCAGAATCCACGGGGAGAGCCGGGGGTGGAGGTATTATCCGAGATCACTCGGGGAGATTGATCGCAGCCTTCATTGCCCCGCTTGATGCACATTCAGCCTTGGAAGCCGAACTATTGGCCATGCATCACGGTTTGTTGTTGGCCAGGGAGTTTGCCCAACCTATTTAGGTCGAATCGGATGCTGCCCAAGCAATTAGCCTTGCCAAAGGTTCAGGATGGGGCCCAGCCCACTCCCGTCGAGCCATGGCCCACCTGGCCTTGCATAGAAGATATGGAGACTTCCGCATTTCCTTCACCCTCCGAGAGGGGAATAAAGCCGCCGGTCTTCTGGCCAAAATGGGCTTGGAAATTGAGGAACAGACAAGATTTAACAACCAAACATCCCCAAGATTGCTCAAAGCCATTGTGAGAATGGAAGAGATGGGAATACCAAACATTCGTGTGTGCGATGAGGATCTCGTCGAGGATTCGATTCCCCGTTGATTAACACTTGGAGATTGTTCCTTAGCGATCGCCTTAGAGTAGGTAGGTGTCGAGCCACCCATGGCTTGTTCCCCGCATACTCTTGTGGTGGTAGTGCTTTTGCTTTTAATTTTGCCGTCGTAGCTTTGTTTATCCTTGAAGGACCTTTCTGGTAGTTTTTCGTGTAGATTCCGGCATGCCACTTTTGGGCGTGGCCAAGTATTGTACCAATTTGTGATCTGATATGTAGGGATGAGGGACCCACGAACCCTCCACCGCTTGGTGTTTGAAAAAAAAAAAAAAAAAAAAAAAAAAAAAAAAAAAAAAAAAAACTAATGACTTTAAAAGAGGGATCCCCACATGTTTGGCATTCACCGTGATCAAACCCCCGTAACAAATAACACTTTTGTCCTTCCTTGAGATGCGTTCGAGGTAGTTGGTTATCATGATACCTAGGTTGAACCCCCTCTTGGTTAGAAGGTGCCACATCACCTCGAGCAAATATTAATTAGGTCATGGCACAATGGAGGTATCTACAGACGGGTGATAAGTCTCATTTTAGGCCTTAGTCACTGGTCAGTATAACGTGGTTAATTGGGTAATATCTGCAAAAATAGTTGTTAAAGTGTGTAGGATGAAGTTTTAAGCCAGGAGGAAAGGGTCGGAAGAGATTCAGGTGAAAAGAACGCAAAAAGGTGCTATACTAACCAAGATGCATGCCATAAAGCTTGAGCACAATATGAAGCAAATTGCTGTAAATGATGAAGAACGCAAAAGGGTGCTATACTAACCAGGATGCATACCATAAAGCTTGAGCACAAGATGGAGCGAAAGACTATAAATGATCATCTATCTAGAAGGGGCAGAATTGTCAACTCAAGAGAATGAGCAACCATAGGGATTAGGGCAGGCCTCCCTATACATAGTAGATCAACATTGAAGAAATATTGTCCATGCTTAGACCACCTGCCAGGAGAAGGAGTCCACCGTCTGTTCCAGCCAATTCACCACCGTAGTTCCAGAAGTTCAGTCAGCTTCCAAAGAGCCATCAATCCTTTTACATGCTTTTTTTTATGCTTTCTTAGTTTAAGTACTTGTTTTAATTTTTGCTTGCATTTGACTTGAATTCCAGTAGCTACTTAGTTGGAACATCTTTTGGTTTGATAATTTTGAATAGAATGAAGTTTATTGTGGTTTTATTTTGTGTTTCAGCTTGCTTACAATTTCTTTCTGCCTGGTTAGATAGATTAGTAGTTCTACATCAATTTCTGTTGTTTAAGTGCTTGAATCTGCATAGCTTTGTTAGATCTAGTTTTCCTTGAGTGTTTACAAGTTTTAATCGGTTTACGTTTCTAAAAGATGCATGGAATTCGTTTCTGCTTGGTTTTTTCACCCTGTCACCTTAGTTTTTTCTTGCTTTCGTTCTTGATTTCAAGTTAAATATTGCATTTAAGAATTTTCGAGCTTGAGAATTCATCAATGGAGTTTGTTAGAACTTGTTAGTTTAGCTTGGTGAAGAAGAAAATATCACAATCTAAGAATGAGACCACTTGTGTTGCTTTTGTTGCTTTTTGCTTTTTGCTTTTGTACTTGCACTTTTTTAGCTTTTCTGCATACCTAGTTTGTTAGTCAGCATGTCCTTTGATTCCCTTTACCTCTTGTCTATCTATTTAGGGTAAGTTTTCACTTTTCATATGCACACTGATAGTCCAGCCTTCACCCTCACATACACATCTTGTTGCATGAAGCATTTAGTTACTTACTGGTCGGGATAGGTAGAGTCCCATTTTATTTTATCGCCTAGGTAAAACTCAACCCCAAAGCATGGTAGCGAACCAACCCTTCCAGAATGTCATCGCAAGTGTATAACGCCTACACCCATCTTTGTGGGATCAATCCTTTACTTTGCTATAGTAGCCAGTTGAAGTGGGTTGAGGTTTTTGATTAGGGAAGATAGGCATAAACCCAATGACACAACTAGGTCTAGGTACCCTCCTAGCCAGTTGACGCACACACACCTGTAGAATCTAGTCAAACTTCTTACTTTCAATGGGGTTGCGGATTGATCGGGCTCAAAACATGCATGGTTTTATTGGGTTTATTGTACTAACATGGCTAATAAGATGCAAAAAGAGTGGTAAATTTGAATGTGCAGAAGTCGGAAAACGAAGAAATAGAAAGTGCAGGGTCAGCCGGATCAACTTAAGAAACAAGTGGAAACAGCATGAAGAAGTGCCGAGTTGATCCACTAAAGCTGCTGAACTGATCCAGTGGAATCATGACTCTATAATGATGAGTCACCGGAGAGAGAAAGAGCAAAGGCCTTTTCTAGAAGGGGCAGAAATGTCAAAGGCAAAATGGGCTTAACCTAGGGATTTGAGCCCAACATGCGCTCTATAAATACAGAGATTGCATGAATTCCAGACGGTTCATCACTCATCAACTTCACTCACTCAAGTTTTAGCTTAGTTATGGAGTAATTTAGTAGCTGTCGAGGAGTCATTCACTTTCAAGCTTTCAAGTTCTCAGCTCTTCTTCCTCACCAAGGGAGACGAGGCCAGATCCGTGAAGAAGTCCTTTTAGATCATCATCTGTGTAGTCTTTTGAGGATTTTGAACAATTTACCTTCTGTTATTTTCATCGCTTTCGTAGTTCCTAAGTTTAATCATGTTTTTCTCTTAATCGCTACCTAGTTTATTTCGTTTGCTGTTCGATTTGCGCAAGAATTATGTTCCTTGTTTTACCGAAGATCTTAAATGAAATTGAGTTTTTTATGCAAGCTTGGTTAGATCTAGTGTTTTCAGTGTTGATTGGTTTTGTTCGTTTCAAATCTGCTCTTTTACTGCTTTCCCGTAGGTAGATTTACGTTTATGTTCTTTAACTTGCATGATTTACTTTCATTTAGCTTAGTTCTGTTTTAGTTAAGTGCAATTCTCATGGATCTGTGTTATTTAGCTCTGTTTTCATATTTCATGTTGATGCTCAGTTTTGGTTTCCATTTATGCTTCTGTCAGTAGCTTAGATTAGAAGTAGAAGGTAGTTAGTTGCAACCGCCGTCGTCGTCACCTTTTCCTTTATTGTCAGCTTTTCCAAGTGTGCGCGTGGATGTGTCAGTGGTCCCGCGTAATTTTTATTCTTGCTATTTTAGTTTAGTTGATCCAGTCAAGTCAGTAGTGTAGAAGGTGCTCCCATTTAGTTTATCAGTTCGCTCTAGTTTAGTCCAAAACCCCAAAAATTTAAAGCGTGGCCGCAGCCGACCCTTCTGAATGTCTCGTTCTCAACTCCAACCGCATCCTTCTCTGAGGGATTCTACCCTTACTCCCCTGTGCTAGCTTAATAGTGTAGTGGGGTTTAGATTTTGAATACTCTCCTTGTCTTTGTTCACACACAACGATCGTAGTTGTCGCCCAGCTTGAATAGGTCAAAGTTAAACTTGATCAGGTTGTGTGCTTACGTGCTTTAAAATTTACTTGTGAAAAGAGACAAAAAGAGAGGTTTTTACGGATCGATGTTGAATTTTCCTTCCCGGACACAAACTCCTGGGTTTCACCCTTGTAGGTAGCCCAAATCTCGGAGCAATCACACTCTCCTCATCATCATTGTGCCCATAGTAGTGGAATATATTACACAAGTCACCCATTGGAACTCAATCCTCTCAGGAATGCGGGAACGGTGGTTTCGGTACACCTTTAGTGTGCTGAGGAACTCCAAAGTGAGCTTCCAATATGAAGGCCATCGTCCAGAAAATATATTAGCTAGGCCATCTCCCTCTCCGATGTTCCACAATACCCAAAAGTCCCCCAATATGCCCACAATGGTAAAGAGCAACTAGTGTGGGTATCTTGAGGGCACAGTAACCCTCGTCAAGACTCTCTTCCACATATCTTTTTTTATCATTTCTGGCAATAGTGATGCCATAGCTTCTCGCACTCTCCACTATCAATTTGAACACAGAATGCAAGTTGGCATAAACATAAACCATCCTAATTTGTATCAATGCATATCTGATAAGTCGTATTCTAAGCCTTGGTTATGGGTCAGTATGTCGTGATTTACATGTATTATCTTCAAAAAAGTTGCTTAAGTGTGCAGGATAAAGGGGTCCAAGTCAGTAGGAGACAGTTCGGATAACGCAGGTGAAAAGAGCGCTAGAAGGGTGCAATACTGACCAGGATGCATGCCAGAGAAAAGGCTCGAGATGGAGAAGAAGGATAGCTGGTATGATCATAAACAAGGGCAGAAAAGTCAAATTACGAAGGAAGTCTACCCTAAAAGCAAGGGCAAGCCTCCCTATAAAAGAAGCCACTTGGAGAGAGAGAAAGAGTTCCGAGTTCGAAAGTCCAACTACTACACTTAGTGAAAATTCTCTCTAGAAGATAAGTTCCTTCAGCATTGTTCAGTTCTTCTCGTTCCTCACCACAACTATGGTCACCTGAAGTCTAGAAGTCCACCGGAGAGTCATCATCCTATCGTTCCAGCCAGTTTGTCGTCGTAGTATAGCAGTTTCATTGCCCGGAGTGGCATAAACAATCTTTAATTACTTTCCTAGTTTAAAGTTTACTTGCTTTTTTCGTTGGATCTGTTGCAAACATTAATTCTTGTTGCCTTTTGAAGTATTTCGTGAAGATCCGAATGTTTTTAATTATGAAGTTTCTATTTCGCATGTCTCTTTAGTTTGAAGTTGCTTCGTTCTGCCTAGGAAAGTTAGATCTAGTTGTAGCTTTTAATTTCTAAGTGTTGCGCATGTTCTCGTTGAGTAATCTAGATCTGGAGTTGCTGATTGAAGTTTGAAGTTATGTTTCAGTTTAAGTTTTCGTGCATGAGTTTCCTAGTTTGCAATGTCATCACCACCTTGCATGTTAGCCAGTAGGAGTAATCTGCAGTTTAGCCGTTAATCTTAATTTTAAGCATTTAATCGATGGATCTGGTGTTTAATTTTGTTGATCTGATTTCATCCATGGAGTTTGAGTTCATGTAATTTCTGTTGATACTTGTTGAAGAAGAAAACATCACCATCTACTTTTGCTTTGGACCACTTTACTTTTTAGTTACTTTTTTGTTTTTGTCTTTTACTTTCCCTATTTCCACGAACACAACCACATGTCGGTCACTTTCCCCCACTAGTCAGTAGAGTACCATCTTTAAATTCCGTCTAGGTAGAATCTCAACCCAAAGCGTGGTAGCTAACCAAAACCACCCAGGAGTATCGCCACAGTTTTTTTTTTTTTTTTTTAATCAAACACCAAGCGGTGGAGGGTTCGTGGGTCCCTCATCCCTATAATTCAGAACTCAAGTTAATACAATACTTGGCCATGCCCAAAAGTGACGTGCCGGAAGATACATGACAAACCGCCTTAACAACCTTTCTCAAGGGCAAAACAAACTACACAAACATGAGAAATCAAAGGCAATATCACCATAAGAGTAAGCGTGGGACAAGCTAAGAAGGCTGGACACCACCTACTCTAAGGCGACCACGAGGGAGCTACAGCCGATTGTCATCAACGGGGTTCGAGGCTTAACCGTGGTCCTCATCATACCACAGTTATCCAACCGTGTCCATCCTTGTGGGATTCGACTCTTACCTACACTATACTAGCCAGTAGAAGTGGGTTGAGGAATTTGTTTGATGTGCCAGGTTACGGTTGTCGTGCCAACGACTCAGCTAGGTTGGGATTTTTATCCTAATCAGTTGGACGCACTCCCTTTAATTAACACGAACCCCTAACCTGTGTAGAAAATAAAGAACATCAATATCCCGATCAAATACTCAAGTAAGTTACAAAGCAACAAATTATGTCCATAAAAATACCATCCCCAATGCATAGAGAATAAAAAATATCCAAAAAAAGTCAACAATCTCTAAGAATCGAAAAATAACACAATTCATGGAAGTAATAACAATACTATGAACATGATTGTGAAGTTAAACAGTTAAGAAAAATAGGGGAATCACCAAAGCTTTACTGCACTATTCATCACCATCAATAAAATTCAAAATTTAATCGTTGAAAACATATAAAATCAGCATCAAACTCGCCCCCCATCATAAAATATGTTTTTCAATCAAATATCTAAACAATAAATGCAATTTCTAAGGAAGAATTTGAATGAATAGCTCATAAATTTAAAGGAGAACATACCTTTGGCTGGAGAGGTTTGAACGTTGAAAACTTGAAATAAGGATTCAAATGAGAGTGTGGGTGTGTGAATTTGAAAAATAATTGGTGATTTTAAAAAGTGCGTGTCGTGTGCAAGGCAGAAGTTTGAATATGGGCAGATGCTGTTCTTACAGCGCAAATTTCATCGGGCCGCTACGGCCCGCCCTAGGCCCGGCCTGCTCCTCCAGTCCCTCCATTCATACACACTTAAAGTAAATACACTGACTGCTGTGTTTTGTGAAATGGCTCTGCAAATTAATATTTTTTTGTGCACAAAGATATGCACGAAATTTTTTGAAAATAAAATTGAAAAGCAATAAGAATAAATAAATAAAAGGGAAAGAAAACGTTGGGTTGCCTCCCATCAAGTGGTTTACGACGTTAGCTTGACGTGATGTGGTTCTTCAAGTAGGAGGACCAACACCTTTAGTATTTGCAACTGCGAACAGAACAAATTTTTTGTACACTTTTGATACGCTCGGATTTTGCACTATTTTAAGGCCTTTATTTAGTCTGTTTTTAATATCAAAATCACAATTCATGTCCATATTTTGCATATTTTCTCTATTTTGGTAGTTTGACGTGCTTTGTGAGATTTGTGCATATTTGAGCCTAAAACGTCTGGAAAAAGTCAAAGTTGGAAATCTGGAGCGTTCCTGAAGTCCAGCGGTCCGCTGCAATATGCGCAGCGACCGCCGCATCAGTAGCGGCCCGCTCCGGAGAAAGTTGTGCTGAAATCAAGAAGACGTCCAGCGACCGCTGGAGAGTGTGCAGCGACCGCTACAAAAGCTTCCGAAGCTACGGGATTATTTACAGCGACCGCTGCAACACAGTGTTGCGATCGCTGTCCAAGAGTCAGAAGCTACGGACCATTATGCATCGACCGCTGGCCAAGGTGCAGCGGCCTGCTGCGAAAATGCGGCGCACAGATTTGACCTACTTTCTCCCCAAGATTTACCAATCTTAGTCATTCTTACCTTATTCTGACAGGACTCGAAATTTCCCCTATAAATTATTGGTTTTGCAGCGGAAAACTATTTAGTTTGATTGAAAGATTTACATCTAAACATGCTTTTATCATATTGTAAACTAGAAATATGTTCATAGGCATATAATCACAGATCGTACTGAATATATGCAATTAAAATCATAAGATTTACCATATGAATTCAAGTAATTGAATTCGAAGTCCTTCTTAAATTGATCTCTACCACGGATCTTCTGATCTGTTCCCTTTAACTCGAAATTGACCTTTGTATGGGAAAAGCTTGTCAAATCCTCAAAAGCCGGAGAAGAATTGAAGGAGAACCCTATATACCGATTCTTCACTCTTGATTGCAGAGAACGAGAAAAATAATATCTGTAGAATCATAATCTGTCTTCTCTCCTTCTCCCTTTTATATTAAGTTAATTATTTTGGGCAAGACCAGGGATCTGTGGAGGATTTGGATTGGGCCTCAGTTCAGGCTTTCACTAATTAAATTAAAACTAATTTAATTCAAGCCCAAACTTAAATATTATTATCATCCACTATAGATATAATATTGACTGCCCGTCCAAATCGAAATTACGAGTATTCCGGGACTTCCTCTTTAATTAAATCATTTCTCGTGTTAAAGATATAAATATCCATTAATTAATATCAAGTATGCTATACTTTTATTAATTAATTTCTTTTTCCAAGAGTGGTCTAGTTCAGAAACATTATTTATTATTCATGGAATAAATTCCAACTGACCAGTTTTCTGAATAATAAAACCTTTTTCTAAACACCTCTTAACGATACTATCAGACTGGCCTCTCCCAGCACACGACGTCCACTTTAAGGTAACACAGTCAGTTCTATGCAATGCTTTGCAAAAGAGAAAGAAGAATTTCACAACCTATATAGGCTTTGGCTACCTATCGTGAAAGGTTGCAATGTTAGTCCGCATATTTCTAAGCCTTACTGAAATAAGATGACATTAGTGTGGTATAGCACTGAACGGATCTAACAACGAGACGTGTCTTTATGCTATCTACTGAAAGACTAGTCTTGATAATTATTAATCTACATAAGTTAGCATTGAGCATACGGTAT
The DNA here is from genome assembly GCF_029641045.1 of Salvia hispanica. NCBI lineage: Eukaryota > Viridiplantae > Streptophyta > Magnoliopsida > Lamiales > Lamiaceae > Salvia > Salvia hispanica. Next base: position 11,616,877 of record NC_142696.1, on the reverse strand, counting down.
TGGTTATGCACTACTTTGACTTATCAAATGGTGCGGATTTTTCGCAACCCAATAATCCTGATATATTGGGTAAGTAGTGGTGATTAATATCTAGCGGTGCTAGGATTGCTATTATGTTAAATTGCGCGCGAGGTGAGTCTCGTTTGATAATGTACTCAAGCGGAGCTCGAACAAGGTTTTATTATTCAGAAAACTGGCCAGTTGGAGTTTTATTACTCTATGAATAATAAATAAGTGTTTCTTGCTAAGTCCACTCTTGGAATTAATAAGATGTTAATCAATTAAAGTCCATAGCAGACTTCAATTAATTAAGACATTTATATCTTAAGCGCGGGAAGTAAATAATATAAATAACGAAAACCCGGATTACTTGTAATTTCGGATTTGGATGGGGAGGTCAATATTACTTCTGTAGTGGCTGCTCGTATATTCCAATATAAGCTTGTATTAAACTGTGGATTCAATTTAATTAGTACTACCTCCGTCCCCCAAATTTTGACACAGTTTACCATTTCGGTCTGTCCCTGAAAATTTGACACACTTCACTTTTATCATTTTTGGTAGTGGACCCCATATTCCACTAACTCATTCCTACTCACATTTTATTATAGAACTAATACTTTAAAAGTAGGACCCACATCCCACCAACTTTTTCAATTTACTTTTCATCACATTTCTTAAAACCCGTGCCGAGTAAAAGTGTATCAAAATTTGGGGGAGGGAGGTAGTAAAAAACTAATTGGAGTGAGCTCATTCCAAAACCTTCCATAGATCCATGACTGGGCCCAATATGAACTTAATATAAATAGGGGAGTAAAGGAGACAGCTTTAAGTTTTTGAGAAAATCACGTCCCCTCCTTTAAAAAGAGTAAGGAACTATTTTTTCTTATTTTTCTCCTCCGTGAATTTTTCAGCTCTCCTTCGTGAGAAAGTTCTGTCTTCTTTATTCAAGTCCTAGTATTTTGATAAGATCAGCCCACCCTGATATCGAGATACAATTCGGGAACCGGTCAGAAGATCCGTGATCTAGTATTGAAGATCATCACATGGAGAAGGCGCAAGCAATTGATGATTCTTTGGAGAATCAAATCGGTAACTCTAAACTATAGAATCACGTTTTAGGATTACTTTATGTGAGCATGAATTATTTGCGTTCTAGCATGCAATTATCTGTTTAACATATGAATTGATTAATCGCATAATCGGTCAAATAGATCTGTGTCTAATTTATTTGTTTTGTACTAGTCTTCCGCTGTGCAAGGAATTCAAACCCCAGCAGTCCACTAATGAGGGTGTTGGAGATGCTGTTGGGGACGGTGGGGGGATACAGATCAATGAGTCGAGCGGCGAATACAAGTGTTTTTTTTTTTTTGAATGGTAGGATTTTTTATTTTTATTTCAATGAAGTATGTTTGATTTTTTCTACATTTTTTTTCAATAAATTTTGTTTTTATTATTTTAATATTTAATAAACCTCAATAATTAAAATAAATTACATATGGATGTGAGATAGATTAAAATAGATTGAGAGGGTTGAAGATGGCTATAAGATAGATATACATATAATTTTGCAAAATATAAGAAAATTTAATACTCCATCTGTCCCCCATTAGGAGTCACACTTCCGTTTCTGCACTCGTTTTATAAAAATAATAATAAATAGTTAAGGTGGAGAAATGGTAAAGTACGAGAGAGAATAATGTAGAGAAAAGTCTTGTCTGCATTATTCTCTCTCTTACTTTACCATTTCTCTACTTTAACTATTTATTATCATTTTTATAAAACGAGTACAGAAACGAAAGTGTGACTCCTAATAGGGGACGGAGGGAGTAGTACTTACATTACACGGTACAACTCGGAGAGGATCACCTCATTCAAATAATACACCATTTCATACTACACTAATAAAATAATGACATGTGGATATTTTTTAAATTAATAAAATAAAAGACCAAAAGATTAATTATCATCATACATATCCTCATACACCAACATTTTAGATTAATTAGCATCGTACATATCCTTCATCATCCCTCATACACCAACATTTTAGATTAATTATCATCGTACATATCCTTCATCATCCGGCTTCCTGTTCGCCTCGTTTTGGGCAACGATGCCATGTTTTTCACCCGATTCATCTTCAATCTTGTTCTCCTTCTCTGCCTCCCATTGTCAACTATTGATCCTTCCACGGAAGAAGCACCTCCAGCCTCTGCTTCGACAGGACGCTTCTCGTGATCTTCGGATTTAGGGGAGCTTAGATTGCCAACATTACCCCCTCTCCATCGTCTTGGTGCTTCACATCTTCATCCCCTGCCATATATTATTTGAAAAGACAGTTCAACTCAAAATCAAGGATAACCACAACACACACATTATCTTAAACTAATTGTTTGAATCTTACTATGTGAGTTCCTTAGAAAATTACAAATCATGAGAGGGGAAAAGGGGAAAAGATATCATTTTTCCCATTCAACAATCCTTGGAATTCAGCCCTTCACCAATCATCAGAAACCTCACAAACAAAGCTTAGCAATTACGCTAGGAACCACTTCCAATTATTGCACAAGGCACAAACACAAGGAACAATAAAACAGGTAGCTGATGTAATAATGATGCTTAACAAAAAAATTGCAAGAACATACGCACACAATAAGAAACCATTGAACTACACACATTAGATTAGAAAAGAAGCAATTTTGAAAAGATTTTCGTGCAGTAAAAGCAAAGAGTTACGAACTGTGAGTGTGAGCAGGAGCAGAATCAGAGCGATTGTTGGACTGATTTTGATTTTCCTTCTTCTTGGCAGATTTTCGCTTCTTCGCATGGCATGATGATCGGATTAGATGAAATCTACCAGCCGAATAATGAAATTTTATTATTTCCAAGTACAGCTTTGCTGACGCTGTGTGTTGCAATGGTTTTGATCTGAGAAAGTTGAATAATGATGACAGTAAACAAGACAAGGTTGGAGAATGGAGAGAGACTGGAGAGCTTTGTAGGGAGAGAACGAATTGTCGGGGATGATGCATTTGGGGGTGATTCTGATCATATTAGTTGCATATAACGTAGCCCGATTCATGAACTGGTTGCTGTATCTGAATCTTACTAGCATTTTGATCACCCGATTTCAGTTCAGCTTGATTGATTAACTAAATGTTGGTGTATGAGGATATGTATGATGATAATTAATCTTTTCTTCTTTTATTTTGTTAATTTAAAAAATATCCACATGTCATTATTTTATTAGTGTAGTATGAAATGGTGTATTATTTGAATGAGGTGATCCTCTCCGGGTACAACTTATTTCCACTAGTTCTACTCGAACAGATATACATATAGACTCGAGAGAGATCACAGCAAACCGACGAATCATCGATTGAATCAATATGGCGACCACCACAATCGCCCGAATTCTCTCTTGCTTTTTCCTTCTCAACATCGTCCTTCAACTCGCCACCACCTCCTTTGCTTTCCAGTCCGACGAACTCCTCGTCGACGACGACGAATTCGGCCTCGAGGGCGGCCGCCTTCCCGATCCGCCGCCCGAAACCCGCCCCGCCACTTCAACTCGCAGACGTTCCGCAGAATCGGGTTCGGATCTCGACTCCAAAATACAGTTCCAGCTCGAGCACGCCTTTGGGGACTCCGATTTCTCGCCCGCCGGGACTTTCACTGCTCGCCTCAAAACGTGGCCCAATGGCGGCCAGGTAATCTCAGTACCTTGTGCATAGAGAGTTGTTCTCGGTAGAGTGGATTTATTTGGTGAATTGGTGTGATTGAATTGTGGTAGGATAACCCTAATTAGGGGAAAGTAAATTCGTTTTGTTGTGACTCTATGCTTTTGTTGGTATTTGGTTGAATCTCACGAGATGTGCTTAATTACAGACGCTAACGAAGCTTCGGTTCTCGAGGAATGCCTTAAGTCAGACTGATAAGGAGAATTTCGAAGTAAGATTTTCATTGCAATCTCTATTATTCGCGGATTGAGTTTGGAAATTTTGAAAATTTATGATTATGCTAAGCATCTGTTGTATAAATATACAGAGACTTATAGAAGGAGATGACTTCTATCAGATAAGACTTCCATCAAACTTGCTAAACCCGCCTGGAAGAGAGCACGTCATCTCATCTGTGAAGGCGGTAAGATTAAAGTGAATGTAAACTTTCAATGTTTGTAGTTCCAACTACCTTAGGTTACTAGGTAGTACTTTGTTTGCATGCGTATTCAGCTGTTTCATATTGATTTCGTGTCAGCTGCTGCAGATTGGTTTTCTTTGTTTATAAAGAAACCATGAAGAGGTTTCCTAGTTAGCTAGGTTTGTTATTGAAGTGTATGTTCTGTATGGCACTTAATGAAACAATTGGCTGGTTATGCTCCTCTGCAGCGATTCCATTCAAAATTTTATTGCTTGAGTTTTTGCTTATTTTGGTAACTATTAGCTAATTTGGTAATGGGTAGGACTATGTCATTAGACTCATTACTAATTTTTAAATTTGCTCACAGAGATGTCTTTCGCAGCGGGATGCACTCGATGAACATTTTGTCATAAACATGGTAATGGTTCCTGAACAATGATTTTTATGTTGGACTATTGTAGCTCGATTGTTACTCTTGTATATGATGCTGGAATGTGTGTATTAATAGACTTACTTGGCATCTATCATTAAGGGGTTGACGAGACTAACCCATTTTCTTATTTATTTATTCACCGTAAACTTATCCCCTCACAATTACGAATTTTTGCTTATAGTTTTACCTGAAATGTTTTTGAAACACAAGTCCGTAGAGTATCTCAACTATGAAGTGCAACTTAGTTTGTAAGACGCTTCCCCTCCAACTAATACGCCAGGGGTTTCAGTCACTACGGCCCCAAAGTAAATGGGGACCATAAGACGATTATTGACCATCTTTTTAAAAAATGTGCTTAGAGCATCTCGATTTGATATTTTGCTGAAACCTTAAACACAAGAGTCCTGATTTAAAAGTTATTGAAAGCTGAAACCGTATTGTGTATGTAAATATCTGTTTTTGAGTTTTAATAACCAACTCTCTCATGCTATACCTTTTCTTATTACTATATTGCAGGACGGTGTGAATGTCTTGGGCGTTAATTATGGTCCACCTGGATCTTGCCAATATCCCCGTGTATCAAGACCTGTAAGATTTAACTAGAACCCTCTTACCTTTTACCATGATCCATCATGAAGTGTAGCAGCTAGTTCTAGTGCTAAAGCTTGATTTCTTATGCATTGTCCTTCACCATTTCTTTTCAGCCTACGAAGTGGTCTTTCAACTCTCATACGCTTTTGAAGTATAGTAATGAGGTTCTTAGGTAAGATCATTTCATCAACAATTTGCTTAACAGTAATCTATTAGATTTATCATATATGTGTTGGAATTTCTGTATTCAATTTTGCTGCCAATGACTATGAATTTGCACTGCTCCTCACAACAATGGCACTTTGCTATCTAATTGTTGAATTTGATTAGTCTTCATTCTATAACTGTTCTTTTTGATTGAGGGCGTTAATTTTCTTAATATATAGTCGTTGGTTTGAAGCCTATTTAATATTCTCAAGTCCTATCTTTTATAGTCATTAACATCCCATTAAAGATGGTGGTAAATAATGTCAGTTTCACATGTTTGTCTTAATTGCTGCGCTTCTGGTTTGATGATATCATAAAGGGAGTTAACATATGATGCAGAACTCCAGTATTTACAGAAGCAGTTCTTGGAGAGAACGGAGAAGGTGAAGAATTGAAACCACCGGAGAGGTCCTTCTGGGCTAAATATGTAAGATTAATTGCTAAATATTCACCTTGGTCGAATTGGTATTATGGAATACTACTCCCTCCGTCCGTGCTTAAATGTCCCATATTTGACCGGCATAGGCTTTAAGAAATTGTTTGACTTTATGCAGTAACATAGGCTTTAAGAAATTGTTTGACTTTATGTAGCAAAGGGGATAGAAAAGTTAGTGGAATGTGGGGCCACTTTTATATATTGGTTTTATAATAAAATATGAGGGGAATGAGTTAGTGGAATGTACTTATCAAATATAGTAAAAGTGAAATGGGACATTTAATGGCGGATGGAGGGAGTATTATTTTACTTCTCCATAAGTGCTTAAACAATTTTATGTTTCTGTATGTCTGCAGTGGATGTACTTAATTCCTCTTGGGCTCATAGTCATGAATGCCATGACTCAAGCCATGAACCTGCCTGAGGAACAGGGTGCTGGGCAACCAGGCTCGCAAGGCCCACAAGCAATATCAGGACGTGGTCAGGCTCCTGCAGTGCGAAGAAGAAACTAGTTATTGACAGATGGTCTGCGAGAAGGTCTTTCAGTACGCATCTCTTAACTTTTTCTCTAAGCTCTCTGCATATTTTGTTTGTTTGACTGTTTGTTGTTTTGGTGGGTATTTACTGGGATAGGGCTGGGATAATTTGGGATATCTTGTAGAGGAAGCTTACATTTGGATACAGTTATTAGCATTAAGGAAATTTACTTTTTTGTATTATTCTAAAACTTTGACTTCCAATATATTTGAATCTGTTACCATTATATTTTAGCAGCAAACATAATACTGAATCCATGGTTATGATCCCATTTATCTTATTATTGATCTCTACAGCTAATATGATGATGGTTAACCTATCAATTTGGGTCGAGTCTTTAAATATATTTTTTTACGAATAACAACGTAGTTGAAATATGTTCCTTGTTGCAGTGGAGCTGCCATTGATGGGGATGCTCTATGATATGCTGCACATAATTTTTGAATCATCAACTTGAAACACCGTATTTATTCCAACGTTCAACTTTTTATGATAGTGTCTCCAACGGTGCAGGTTGCTGTAGGCATTGTACTAGTGGATCAAAGGATCTCTGCTATCGAAGAGGAAATGCATTACCAAGTAACATTTCGTCCAGCATATTTGAAAAGACTGCTTCTATTCATCAATGGATGTAATTTGTTATGGTTGCTTTCATTTAGGTTTCTCCAGTTTTTCTCTTTAGTTCTTCTTTCAGAAATATAGACCAGTCTAAATTGTTTTAGCATCTCATGTTAGTATCAAAATTGTGGCATGTCTGTGAAAAGATAGACACACTTTAACTGTAACATGATATTAAATTACTAATTGCTCCTTGATATTTGCACTGAAATTGATATATTCATGTACATTTATTGCATTTATGTAATGAATTACCTTTTGTAAGTTTGAAAGTATAATACTCCCTCCGTGCAATAGGAGTCTTATTTGATTATGACACGAGTTTTAAGATATAAAGAAAATTGGGTTGAATAAGTTAATAAAATAGGAGTCTCATTTATATGTATTCGTTTTATAATAAAATGTGAGTAAAATAAGCTAGTGGAAATATGGGGTCTACTTACCATTTATGGTAAAAGTGAAATATGATTCTTATTATGGGACGGAGTGAAATAGCAAAACATGACTCTTATTGTAGGACAAAGTGAGTAGTTTTTCATAATTACATTGATTTGTGCCTTTAAAAAAAAACACTTTATAACGATTTCACAATTACATTGATGTGCCTTTAAAAGAAAACCTTTTACGATTCATCTCTAATGATAAAACAAAAAATCAAACTCATATATTCCTACAGGAAAAAGCAAAAGTTTAGAAAAGTTTAGAGCTTCCAACTTTTGACACTAACGCAAAAATATAATATGATATGAGTATTTACAAAATTAATGAATTTGTGTTAAATTTAACTCCTTGTTCCATAAAAATATAACCATTTGAAATGACACAAGAATTAATGCACAATTGGTAAAGTAAGAAGGAGGAGTAGGGTACTTAAAGTAGTTTTAGTGGATAGTGAGACCCACATTATTATTAGTGTTTAATGAGTTGTAATGGTAGGACATAGTGGTATAAGTTGAAAATAAGTTGATATATATAAGTAATGAGTTGAGGACTGTTGTGATTAGCACTCTGAATTCGAAGAAGAAAAAACCCTAATTGAAGAACACGAAAGGTGCGATAGTTGAAGAGAGAAATGGAAGATATTTTGACCGAAAGCTAAAAACTCATTTTATTGAACTGACTCTATTTGATACAAAAACTTTACTCTTATATGAATGAGTAAAAAACCAGTAAGGCTAGTCAACTGACTTTTCAACTATCTAACTAACCTCATTTACACACTATAGCTGAATACCAATCCACCTAATAACAATCTCCACCTTGGACTAAGTATTCAGCTTCAGACATCAACAGTACTGACATTCAACAGCCTCAAACAGTAATCAAACTTCTCCTTACTCAAAGGCTTAGTAAGCATGTCAGAAGGGTTGTGGGCTGTGTCGATTTTCACCACCTTCACCTGCCCATTCTCCACCTCATCTCTGATGAAGTGAAGCCTCACATCTATGTGTTTGCACCTCTCATGAAACACTTGGTGCTTTGCAAGACAAATTGTTCCACTGTTGTCACAATGGATGGTCACTACTTCCTGATTAATACCAAAATCTGCTGCTATCCCCTTTAGCCACTTACTTTCCTTCACTGCTGCAGTCATAGCCATGTACTCAGCCTCAGTAGTAGATAACACAACCACACTCTGGAGTCCAGATTTCCAGCAAATGGTAGATCCATAAAGTGTAAACACATAACCAGTTTGAGACCTTCTTGTATCCAGATTAGTGGCATAATCTGAATCACAAAAGCCAAGTATTGCATCACCACTTGTGTCTGACCGCTGCTCATACAATATTCCCATATCACCAGCTCCTTTCAGATACCTTAAGGTCCACTTCAAAGCACTCCAATGTTCCTTGCCATGATCTGTCATGTATCTGCTTGTTGTACTGATAGCATAAGCTAGATCTGGCCTAGTACAAATCATCATATACATGATGCTTCCTACAATGTTTGAGTAGGGAATTAAACTCATTTCCGCCCTTTCCTTATCTGTCTTAGGCTTTTGATCACAAGATAGCTTGAAATGCTGGGCAATGGGTGTTTCAGTGGGCTTCATATTCTCTATACCAAACTTCTTCAGAGTTTTCTTGATGTAATCTGACTGGAAGAGCCATAACTTCCTTTTCTTCCTATCTCTGACTATATCCATGCCCAATATTCTCCTTGCCTCACCCAAGTCCTTCATCTCAAAATTGGCCTTCAACTGCTCTTTGACCTTGTTAATCTCACCAATATCAGGCCCTGCAACTAACATATCATCAACATAGAGCAGCAAATACACATCTGGTGATCCTTTCTTCTTTTTGATATAGACACAGTTGTCATATTTGGATTTTCTAAATCCATGCTTACTCATGCTTTCTCCAAACTTCTTATACCACTGTCTAGAGCTTTGCTTTAGGCCGTATATGCTCCTCTTGAGCAAACAAACTTTATTTTCAGAACCAGGCACCTCAAATCCTTTTGGTTGGCCATGTAAATTGTTTCCTCAAGCTCTCCATTCAAGAAAGCCGTTTTAACATCAAGCTGTTCCAGAAACCAATCTCTCTGTGCCACCACAGCAAGAAGCATCCTAATGGAAGTGTGCTTCACCACAGGAGAGAACACTTCATTAAAATCAACTCCCTCCTCTTGAGTGAAACCCCGAGCAACCAACCTTGCTTTAAATCTGACTTTCTCTTGATCTGCAGACTTTAATTTTTTCTTATAAACCCACTTGCAGCTGATCACTCTCCTCATCACATCCTTATCCACCAAAATCCAGGTCCTGTTTCTGATGAGTGAATCATATTCCTCTTTCATTGCTTTAATCCACTGCTTCTTTTCTGGCCCACTAATTGCCTCAGAGTAAGTAGCTGGCTCAGAGTACTCCAGCTGCTCAGCCACGTTTAGTGCAAACAAAAGCATCTCACAGTCTGAATATCTCGAGGGGGCTCTAATATTGGTCCTTCTCACCCTATCTCTTGCCAGCAGGTAATCACTCAAATCATTTGGCTGCTCAGCAACAGGTGCATCCTGACTTCCCATTGGCATATCAGTTGGTTCATTAGTTTCAACAACTACATCTTGGACAGGTTCTAATTCCACCTCAAATCCATTATCCACCAGCTGATCATTCTCTGATGTACCTTTAGCAGCCTTGAAACATGGCATCTGGTCCTCTAGGAACACAACATCTCTGCTCACCACTATTAGGCTCCAAACACCAAAGCCTGTAGCCCTTCACACCCTTCTGGTACCCCAACATCACACATCTCAATACCCTTGGCTCCAGTTTACTCTGCCTAGTGTGAGCATATGCCTTGCAACCAAAAGGTCTAAGGTTTGAGTAATCAACAGGAGTCCCATACCACCTTTCATCTGGAATTTCACCATTTAAACTAGAAGAGAGACATTTGTTTACCAAATGCACAGCTGTAGAAACTGCCTCTCCCCAGAATTTCTTCTCCAAACCTGAAGAAAACAACATGCATCTCACTCTTTCCAACAAAGTTCTATTGAGCCTTTCAGCAACTCCATTCTGCTGTGGATTAGCTGGTACAGTTCGATGCCTCTCCATCCCTTTACTTTTGCAGAACTCATCAAACTCCTTAGACAAATATTCTAAGCCATTATCTGTTCTAAGGCATTTAAGTGAACAACCCTTTTCAAGTTCTACTTCCTTGCACCAATTTTTGAACACAGCAAATGCCTCTGATTTTTCCTTCAAAATATAAACCCAGGCCTTCCTAGAATAGTCATCTATAACTGACATATAGTATCTGCCCCCTCCCATAGAATTCACAGGAGCAGGGCCCCATAAATCAGAATGAGCATAGTCTAATGGGGAAGTGGATTTGTGTTTACCTGCTGGGAATGACAACTTCTTGGCCTTCCCCATCAAGCACTGTTCACATGGATCCATTTTCTGTCCAGCATCTCCATTAATCAGTCCTTTCTTGATCAGTTGTTTGAGACTCCCCTCTGCAGGATGCCCCATTCTGAGATGCCATAGCTTTAACTCAGACATTACAGTAGCATTTGCTTCCCCAATTACAACAGTGGCATCAAGATAGTATAAACTCCTCACCCTCTTAGCCACCATTTTCACATCCGGACCCTTCTGAACCACCATCCTACCATCTGCTGAAGTAAACGAATAGCCCTTTAGCTCCAGTGTTCCAAGGGAAATCAGATTCCTCTTGACTTGAGATATGAATCTCACATCACTAAGAATTCTAACAGATCCATCGTGCATCCTCAATTTTATCCGGCCTATTCCCCTTATCTGACAAACTTGATCATTACCAAGCAGCACTGATCCTGATGTTTCTACCAGATCTTGGAACCATTCCAAATTGGAGCTCATATGGAAAGAACACCCAGAATCCATGATCCAAGAAGACTTATCATTCATCTCCATTACATTCATTACCTCGTCACTGATTTTCACATCCACAGCTTCAATATCGTCGATGGACTTGGTGAAGTCCTCCAATTGCTCAATAATTGATGCATCTTCGACGAAACTATGAGTAAAGCCTCCTCTTCATGTAGAGTCCATTTGCCAGAGACTTAGCCATATAAACTGCATCAAGCTTGGCCAAGATCTCAGCAGCCATCTTCTCAGCCTGCACTTCCCTCAGTACCTTATCACCAAGGCACAATATCACAGCGCTGTGCGCCTTGAGCTGTATCTCGTCGTGCTTCGCTTGATCCTTTTCATCAAGAGCCGCCGCTTTCCCATTTTCTTCGGAATCTACCGGAGTCAAAGCCGCAGCGAGCCCTTGCTGGATAAGAATGGCACGCATCTTCATTTTCCAAAGACCGTAGTCATTTTTTCCAGTGAATTTCTCTGCATCTAGTCGCGTCGCCATCTTCAACTCTCGATCATGGATTCGATTTCCCACAGACGGCACCAATTGTTGTGATTAGCACTCTGAATTCGAAGAAGAAAAAACCCTAATTGAAGAACAAGAAAGGTGCGATAGTTGAAGAGAGAAATGGAAGATATTTTGACCGAAAGCTAAAGACTCATTTTATTGAACTGACTCTATTTGATACAAAAACTTTACTCTTATATGAATGAGTAAAAAACCAGTAAGGCTAGTCAACTGACTTTCAACTATCTAACTAACCTCATTTACACACTATAGCTGAATACCAATCCACCTAATAACAAGGACAAATTACATAAATGGAAATTTCATATTATGGGACGAACGAAAATGGAAAGTTCGTATATTTTTATGGTATGGAGGGAGTACAATGGGTTCATGTCTTTATAGGGTTGCTTATTAGGAATCCGATAATTTTGGACTGAGTTCGAGTTTAGTTGAGTTGAGTTTGAGTAATCCATTAAAAAACAATAGTAGTATTATTTTAATTACCTTTATTCATTTATAAAAAAGTACTCCCTCCTTCTAACGTTATTTGAGGCGTTTCTTTTCTGCACATGACAATAAACAAGATGTACTCAAGATCACTCTCCAGTGAAAACAATTACCAGACCTAGTAAACGGCTTCCTAAAACTAACCTAGACAGAGGAAAATTGAATCGTGGGGACCATTTCCCAAAATAGCAGAGTACAAATGAAAAGCTGCAGATTAACTAAATAAAGGCTTAACTAACAGTGACTTCATCTTCTCAAAAACCTTGATCACGAAATGCAGAGGAAATACAGAGCAAAAACACAAAACGAAACATAGCAAGCTATATTAAACCGATTACTACGATTAACTACTGAAACTTAAGCAGATCTATTATCCCTAGCCGAGGTAAATAAGAAAACAGAATTTAAACATCAAAACCATGCAGATATAAACAGATCCAAACATTGGCCGCTTCATCTACTCCAAATCCAAGCTTCCCTCGACAAACCACAGCAATCCCGATCTCCGATCACACAAATTCAACCAGATTCAAACAATCAACCACGATCTCCACACAATTCAACTCCAAACTCAGATCAATCACAAAAACATCCAAAGTAAACAGAAAATACAGCGATAACATGAAACAAAACCATAGCAGTAAATTTCGTAGCAAAATAGTGCAATATCCAACAGAAATTTAACAAAATACGGTCGAGCTTCGAATAGCGAAGACTTGGAAAATTCGGGAACGTAAACTTAAAACAGAAACAGATTGTATCTTCGGCTCCCGTGGAGACGGTGTTGCACAACTCCAATGAAATTTTTAACCGTAAACCCCCCCAACTGATTTCCCCCAAGTGTGTGTGTGTAGAGAGTGAGAAAAGCTGAGCTAAGAGCTAAGAGATGATGGATGCTTTCTCGTGTGCCGCATGCTCTTATTTATAAGGGATGGAGCTTCTAGAGTCTTCCTTGTAATCCCCATTCTGCCCTTTTCTCGGCAGCTCCTTCGTCTGGTAACTTCTTCTCTATTTTGCTCACTTTTTCTGTCAGCTCCCTTCTCCAGGCGATTTTCTCCTTCTTCCTGGATCTTGCAATTTCCTCTACACACCTGGCTTAAAATTTATGTTAGACCCGGAAAATTATAGAATTTAACCCCATAACCAATGCATTAAATTAGCCTTATCAGCCAGCAACTAAGGAAATACAAATATATAACATATAAACATTCACAGATAAACATTCACAAATTACTATTAACGAGAATTTACATATTTTTAGTGTATACGATTCTAAAAGTAACCCGACATATTATGAATCTGCGAGAGAAATGAATGAGAGATAAATAATTTGAGTGAGCACCATAAATTAAATACACATACAATGAAATGTTGATGTTGAAATAATCAAAGAAAACAACTTTTAAAATTAATGATTATTAGTTTATGATCTTATAATAATAACATTTTACAATAATAATAAAAAATAAACAAAACTTATAGTTTAAGAATATAAACATACTACTATTAATTAATAAATTAGTTAATTAACTATGACAAAACCAAAAACAACATTAATAAATAAAATTAGCTATGAGAACTAGTGAAATACAAATTTATAACAGATAAATATTCACAAATGGAGCGGAAATAGAAATAAAAAGGTTAAGGATATGCCAGCAACTAAGGAAATACAAATATATAACAGATAAGCATTCACAAATGGAGTAGAAATAGAAAATAAAAAGGTCAAAGATATGCCAGAAAGAAGATTCAAACATTTGATCACGTGCTTACATGACAACCTTTCCAACCAACTGAGCTATTGAATTACTTGGTTAATGTTGTATAACTATACCTAATATAGTAAATAGCCAAATGTACGAGGGTTCAAAGGAACCCCCATGACTCCAAGTAGGTCCGCCCCTGCACGGTTTTGGTTGATGAATAACAGTAAATTAAACATAAAACAAATAAACAATTGCGATAAAACACAAAGATAAACAAATGAGATAATTGAATTGCAGGGATGTGCTTTCACAATTATGGTTTATAAAAATTCCAACTACAACACTCTAGCACAATTCATGCTTTCCTAGAATGAATCACATAAATATTGCCCATGCGACACAAAGTAGATTGCACACTAAGGTCGTCAATCCTAAATCAGCAACTCCAAAAAGCACAAAAGACTTATAATGTTCTCGCTCTCAATTAACAGTTCCGTTTTAAGGGGAATTCATTGTAGTTTCAACGAAGCTCTTCTAATATGCAAATCCTCTCTCGATTACTTTGCAAATCAATAAATCATCACATAATGTGTCACTCAAACATGAAGCATTACCCACCATTTGTAATAAAGCAAGCAATGACAAAAACAGATGTTAAATAAATATGAATTGTATAGACCTAAGTCGTTACTAACACATCCCTAGAATTTTATGAATTTAGCTACTCTTGGACAAATGAACCAAATCCATAGTTTGTGGGGATAACGTAGAAAACATAATAACTATAACAATAGAACCTAAATGTGCAATCTCGTAGCATTGATCTTCTCTTGAATCCAAGCTTCAAACTCCTTGAATGGTTGAAATGATGATGAATAGTGGAAGGAACTTTCAAAGTTATTCTCCAGTGTATTATGCATGAAAAGGTTCATTTGCTTCAGCTTTAGGAGTATTTATATCCTCCAAGTTGTGCATGATGCGTCGCGTATCCCCAGTGGGCTGCTAGACAATTTCCAGCGGTAGCTGCAGAGCCATCCGGAACTCTCTGGACTCTAGTGAGCGTCATTGTGCACACTCCAGCGGTTGTTGGACGTGTTCTTCTTTCAAGTACAATTTTCCGAGATAGGCCACTGTAGGATCAGTGGGCGATCGTTGTCAGCGGCCGCTGAGTAAGGTCCAGCAGGCCGCTAGTGGCTCGAATGATCCAGACTTCAAACTTCGACTTTTAGCGATCTTTTTAGGCTCTATTTTGTACATTTCTCACAAAACATGTCAAAATACAAAAAAATAGTCTTAAAATAGTGCAAAATCCAAGCGTATCAGCAGCAGGGTATTCAATCGTGATTTTTGTTTGTTTGACTTCGTGTCTCGTACTTTAATTATTGTTTTAGTTCAATCTATGTATGAATTGTTAACAATAGAATTTTGGGGAATGATTGTAATTGACTTTTATATACTCCATCCGTCCCTTAAAAGTAAGAACTATTTTCTTTTTAGTCTGTCCCTGAAAAGTATGAACCTTCTAATTTTGGAAACTCATTTCTTTCTATTTAGGTGAGACTCATTCTTCACTAACAATACTTTCAAAACTTTTGTTTTTTATCTCTCTCTTACTATTTCAATTATGCATTAAATTTTGTGCCGAACAAAATGTTCATACTCTTTGGGGACGGAGGGTGTAGTTCTTTTTAATGTTTAATGTTCAGAACTCGTTTCGCTTGATTAATCATGAGCTTTTGTTCAACTGATTGGTCGTTACCTTGATTGTTGGGAATCACTATCGGTGATAACTTTGATTAGTTTATCTTATATAATATATATTCATACCATACTTGTGTCACGAGTATTGATACACACGATAGGGGGAGAAATCGTAGTAAAACTTGAGTCGGATGAATGTAGAACTAATTAGAATAACTAAATAGCTAGTGAAATTAACATCCTTGAAATTTCATTCGTTTCCTGATTTATATACTTCCCCCGTCTTGGAAAAGAATAAACATTTGGTTCGACCTGAGTTTTAATAGTATATAATTAGTAAAGTAAGAGAGAAAGATATAAATAATAGTGTCAGTGGAAAGTGAGCTCTATATCATTAATAGTGTGCATTTTAATGTTATAAGTTGTAAATAAAGCAAACAAAATAGTTCGTATGACATAAGAGCATCTCCAGCCATTACACTAAACTCAAACCCATTTTAGTGTAAATGTCACACTAAATATTGATTTTACTACAACCATTTACACTAAATTCAAACTCAAAAGAATATTCCATACTCACTTTACTTTTTATACTTTTCAATCATACCTATATATTTTTATTTAAATTACACACTAACCCCGTGACACTTAATAACTTAAATTAAATTAAATAATATGTTAAGATTTATTAATTAATATATTTATATGAAATCTATTATTTACTAAATCTTAAAATATTTAAATACAATAAAAATACTACAAAAATATTATAAGGTACATATAAAATAACTTAAAATTAAAATTAAATTTCATTTAAAGATACTAATTTTTAGGTACCGTTTTAATTATTAACAGTTGACTATTTTTTGTTATACTACTTGATAGCATATTTAGTTCCATACTAGGCATTGTAATATTAGTTTAAAATTAAAGATTCTTTTGTGAATTTTTAAACTAAAATAAACCAATTCTTAATATTAAAAATTAAAAGCTATCATATTATTTAGTAATTTACTAAAGTATAACTAATTAATATTAATAGGCATAATTAAGTAATATTTATATTTGTTAATTTAGAAAAAAAACGTGTGTAGCATTTTTAATTAATGTGTATTATTATAATAACTAGTCTTAACCCACGTGCGATGCACGACGGAATATTTTTTTGTCATACAATTTTAAATTGTTAATCGATTAATTAAAATAAGAAACAATATAATTATATACGATTTAAAATAGAAAAATATACTACTATGTAATAAAAATTCAATAAATATATACTCCTCAATTCATTTTACACCTAAAGACATTAACTTAAACATATTTAAAATTGAATTGAGACAAACACAATTATTTGGACAATGATAAAGAGACTACATTAAGTGTTGACATTTTTGAAAAATATGTTTAAAACAATCCTTCATATTTCTCTATTAAAAATAATAAATTGTGTAAAGATGAAGATAAATACTATGTATGTTTGAGTTAAGGATGTTACAATTCTTCTATCTCTAAGAACTGTAAGAAATATTGAGATAAAATTCTGGAACCATATACACGCGGTACTCTAACTTTTGTAATCAAAGGAAAAAAACAACAATAAATGAAATGGAAATTACAATGAAAATTAGTCAAGAAAAACCATCTTTCCGCAAGACAAATTACATCACGGTTAGTGCTCTCGGATTGACATATTTTCCCCAGAGATAAAAACGACTTCCTCCTAACGTATATAACATCTCAAACCTGCTAGGCACCTATAAACTTGACAGGGCTCCAAAATCGAGCAAAACAATGTTCCTAAAATGTGTAATAAAATGTTGAGAGCTTGAGAGAGAATGAAGAATGTTTTGTTAGTGTGTATATTGTATTTCATCCACAATTCTATGCCTTTTATAGGTACAAAATTAGTAAATGAGAGATCATGGAATTAAAACATCATAATTTTAAAATCAAGACAATATAGGTTACAAAATTTGTTAAATACTCATTATTCTATTTAAATATTTGTAACCACCAATGAGTCATTGTAGTGCTTTAAGAATTAGTCAAATGCTCATTAAAATATCTAAATAAATATTCATGAGTTACTTAAAATATTCAAATTGGTCCATAACTTATAAATATTTCAGAATAAGGACAAAACAGATAAATATTTCAAGAAAAGGCCAAAACTCGCCTTTTATATATGTATAGATATGGACCAGCCCATAATTAATTACTAACCAAATATTATTAGAATTACATTAGGTTATTTTAATATCTTCTTCTCCTAGCCGCCGGAACGCTCTGCATCCTTTAAGTTTTCACTGTGTATTTTTACTTATCTTCATTCCCTTTTCCATTTTGATAAATTTAAAATAATTTGGACTTAAATGCAATAAATCAAAATCTGAAAAGTTTTTTTTTTATAATTTTAGTATAAATCTAAAAATAAGTATTTTTGCTTTAAAAATCTGTAATGGGATTGGTTTTGTAATATTGTACTGGAGATGGTTAAGTGGTAAAGAGGTATATATAAACCCTTACAAAATCCTTGCTTCCGTACAACTCAGCAAGCGTAAAATTTGCTGATAATGCACAACCCCACAACCATCCACAACCATCCCTCAATCGCCGAAATGCCGGATCCTTCGCCCGTCGCAATTCGCATCGACGGTTCCGAACAAGACGCCGCCTTATCGAAATCGGAATTCCTGACCCAACAAGAAGTCTTCGAGCGGCGCAAACGGAGACTGAAACAGCTGGAGAGGATTTATCGTCACCAGTATTGGCTATTGTTTGAGGAGCTGAAATTGAAGTACAGGGAGTACTATTGGCAGTATGGGAAAAGCCCCTTCGTTGAGGAGAATGAGGAGAATCAGAGGATCAATTCGGATAACGATTCCACTGGTAGGTGTGGCGTCAACGGTTGTAAGGCAAAGGCGATGGTTCTAACGGACTTTTGTCATATGCATATACTCTCTGATACCAAACAGACCCTATACAAACCTTGCAATTTCAACATTAAGAGGTTTGCTTGCTTTTTTATTTTTTTATTTTTTATTTTTTATTCTTATGCTTCTGATTGGACTAGTATTAGATTTTGTTGGATGGTTGAACTACTTCTTGATTTATGTAGCCAATCAGAAATTACCTATGCATATGCTAATTGCTAATATCAGCTTGGACTCAATCAAATCAGCTTTGCATATGCTAATTGCTGGTGCTCAATCTAATTGGTCATGCTGGTTGCTCTTAATAGCTTTGGATTCTTATATTTCTGTGATCTTGCTATGTTGTATGTAATGTACATGTTTTGACCTTGGAAGACTGCTTTTATGCCACTGCTTGACAAAATTTACTACTGCTCATTGTTGATCTCCTTGATGTCTTATGTTACTTGCAATTAATTTGATTACTCTCTATTTGTGTTTTATGCGGTAGAGCTATTTTAAATAGTCTAGTATATATTTTACCTTTCTCATGATTTGCAGAAGGGCTATCTTTCTATGACACAACTTGGACTCAATCAAATCTTATGCATGACACTCTTTTTTTTTTCTCTTGTACAAATGGAATGACTATTTTGGACAGATATAACTGTCTTATTTATTAAATCCGTTTGTGAAACCCGTGGAGAATCTAGGGATGAAACTAGGAAGATGCTGCATATGGTAATACAATAAATCACTGAGCTTAATGGGTAGGAGTTGTTGACATCGGTGTTGTTAAAAGCACGCCCCGAGATATTATTGTCGTTAAAAATGCTCCCCAGGCGTGCTCAGGGCGGCAACTGAATCGGCCTGAGGTGGCTGGGGCGCCTAATTTTTTAAATTAGTAAACCCTAAAACCTTCAAATCTTCTTTTCCTAAACTAACTCAATTACAGGGAATGTTCAAATCTTTTCCTTTAAATCTCCAAACATATCCTAAAAAATATAACTTCTTCAATTCTCCGAAATTGCAGCTATTATTCTCCTTTTCTCAATTAATTCTTCCTTCTTCTTCTACTCAAATTCTTTTTGAATATATCGAGAATAGAAGAACTCTAATCTGTTAGTTCGCCCCAATTCATGGAGCGCATGCCCCATCGCCCCGTGCCGTGGATTTTTGACATAATCGCCCCACTGCGCCCCTAAGTTCTAACAACACTGATTGACATACAAACCAAACCTAAATTTGTCGTTGATCCTTGCCTTGATGCTTGAAGAAGAAACAAAATACGACTGAAGAGAGAAACTTTAATGAGACTTAAATAATCTTGGAAATGCTATATTCTTACTGGATTCTCATGACTTTGGTATAAAATTGGTGCCCTGGATGCAACTTGACCAAGCATGTGCAGTTTGCGATGGTTAACTCACAAACTCATTAATTCTTACAAGCATGCAGAGCATAAAACAAATTACTCTAAGTTTGACCTATGATCAACTTTGATAAGTTTGATATATGGACCAATTTTAAAAACCCTTTTTCTTAATAAATATTATTAAGTCATTAGACAGATAACAAAGTGCACCCCTAGTCCTAACTTTTTTAAGTATTTTCACTTAAAAGTTAAAACTTCCATTTCACATTTAAATTAATAATGATGTTTTACCAGTTCACCACTAATATTCAACTACTGCTTATCAAGAAAATAAAATATGATAAGGAACTTTCACTTTTCCATGTCCTCTGAACTCGACCTATAATATTGGGTAGAAGTAGTGATAAATGTCTAAAATATGCCCAGCCAGTTGCACTTAAGGTGTTTTTCTTTTCTTTTTATATTATGAAGAATTAGTTGAGATTGTTTGTTTAGAAATCTTATCATGGTCAGTCACAATTCCAAACTCATCCAATTTTGAATTACATGGTAAATTTTGTAGCAACGTAGTTGACTTTGCACCTGGATAATGCGCTTCAACTTTGAATACTTCAGTTGATGTGAAACTCCATTTGAATTATGTGCAAAATTGCATATTCATGCAGAAAACGATTTGCTTTGATTCATACACCACTATATTTTCATCCTGTGAAACGTATCTTTTGTAACTTTTTCTTCCTGCCGAAAGGAGGTTGTTAGTCACGTGATTCACTTGCGTTTACAGATGAAGTTTTCGTTGATGGATTCTATGTTTCATGCATATATCTTTTCCTTCTGTTTTAGATCATAAAGGAATATCTATATACTTCTTTAACGTCACATATAAAGGAATATCTTTATATTTGTTTACTGACTTACTCCATGTATGACGAAGTTTCCATCCTGAAAAGGATGCTCATCCAATAGGTACCAAGAGTATAACCAGAAGTGCCTCTTTGGAATTTTTTTCTTCCTGCTAAAATGGATGGGTGTTAGTCACACGACTCACTTGTGTTTACTGATAAAGTCTTCTACGATGGATTCTATGTTTCACGCATATATCTCTTCCTTCTGTTTTAAGATCATAAAGGAATATCTATATATTATTCTAACGTCACATATAAAGGAATATCTTTTTAATTTTTATGTCAGGTATGTGGAAGTTTCTTTCCTGAAAAGAACACTCATCTAATAGGTACCAATAACTTTAACCAGAACCTTTTTAATGTCTGGCTAAGCAGGAGATAGTTATAGCATCTCCAACTGCACAAGTAGTACACTTTTATGAAGACTTTACCGTGAATAGAAAAACGAAAGGAATAGTACCGTTATAAAATATATTCTGGTGCAATTGTGCAAATGATGTCTTCATGTATACACCTTTAAAACCTGCAATAATAGATGAATAGCTTTTGGTGCACTAGGCAAAAAGTGCAGATAATTCAGGCACAATGATAAGCATTCCTGATTGTAATTCTGCAACTGCATTTGGATCGTGCTTCTACTTTACTTTTCTTTTGTAGTTTCCACTGTTGCTAGTTTGCTACGAATTTTTACCTTTTTCTCAAGTTGCCATCTGATGATGGTTGAAAGCTGCCAATGCTATGAGAAGATTCTAGTTAATTTTTCTTGCACTCAGTGTCTGCTATTTTACTTTCTAGAACTGATTCCTTGGAAGGCCTGGAAAAGGTGACTTCAAGATAATTTAGCATTTGAAACTATTTTTTAAGAAAAGCAGGCTAGATTTCTGGTGTAAGAGCTGATTCTCTTCTTTCCTTTTTGGGGAGCTGTAGCTGGCGATTATTGGTTCCATAGGCTATGATTTTTCAGTGATCATCTAAATGTGGACCACTGTTGTATTTTTTAAATTTTATTCTCTCAAAATTTACATATGGTGTAAGATATCTTTTATCAGCTGCGTTGTCTATCTCTGGTTGGAAGAATTTCCTTTTCAGACCTATCATATTCAAATAGTAACATCTGGGAAACATCATAAGATTCTGTTGGCAATCATTCTTGAGCATCTGGAAATCTCTTTCCAGTTTCAAATAAATTTCACATGGTTAATTTTACTTTGAGGCCTGATGTCTGATGTGTCATGTTTGCTGATACTTTTTCGTTTTATCTTTCATGGTTAGCAGTATCAGTTCGACTACAGGACCGATACTCTGTGGAAAACCAATACTTAGATCAACGGTCCCTTCTTTTTGCCCTCCCCATATCCAAAAGGCTGAAAGGCATTTGGTACGCACTCTCAAGAAGTCAGGCCTCAACATCACCT
This sequence comes from Salvia hispanica, assembly GCF_029641045.1. Classification (NCBI taxonomy): domain Eukaryota; kingdom Viridiplantae; phylum Streptophyta; class Magnoliopsida; order Lamiales; family Lamiaceae; genus Salvia; species Salvia hispanica. The sequence goes on along the minus strand of NC_142696.1, from coordinate 11,594,523 downwards.
CGACGAGTAAGCTCGCTCCCAAGGTCCACGTGATCATGATGGAGTACATCCGGATAATCCAACAGAAGAGGAAAGCTACAAAGAGAAAACTGGAGAATGCAGAGATCAAGGTGGAGAACAACCCTTGATGCATCATTCATGCAGAATAAGAATACTCAATTGTAGAAATTCTTTTATTTCTTGACCAGGTTGATGAATCTGCCAATTCTAGCTCTAGATTTGAAGTTAGTGAATAGTTTGATTGTGCGAATTATTAAGTCAATCTTGGTATGTGGCTTGATATGTATGGCTTGTTATTAAGTTTCAAATCTAGTCCACTGTAGAGGAAAGCTTGCCTTGTTCAATGAAGCAATTAAGAGAGAATACATTCTTTTGCCATAAAGTGCATTTCTTTCCCTCTCCTACTTGTCATATTTGCTATTTCTTCTTTTGTTAGTGATTGTGTTAATTGTTATTGCACACTTAGGACATGTTTGATAAGTTAGTAATACCAAGATAGAGAATTATATATGGACATTTCTAATTGTTTGATATCATTGTTAAGCTTAACTTAATCCCAATATAAGACAAGTGCCCTATCCAATCTTACCAAAATTATAACTTTAATCATGTTTATGTAACCCACCAATTTGTCAAGTTAAGCCATGTTATATAATATCTATACAAATTTAAATAATTTCTTTTCTATCAAAAAAAAAAATAAAATTATATATTTGCATATCCTGACATGAAGCCCGTATTTTTTATCTTGTTTTACATATCTTCTCATATTCCATCTTTTTTTATCAAACGAGTCCTTATAATTATAGTGAAAATAGCAATATACTCCTCCATCCCATAATAAGAGTCACAATTTGTCATTTTAGTTCGTCTCACAATAAGAGTCTTATTCACCTTTACCATAAATAGTAAGTAGGTCTCACATTTTACTAACTAACTTTTCTCACATTTTATTATAAAATCAATATAAAAATTGGGTTTCATATTCCACTAACTTTTTCAACCCACTATTTTTTACATTTCGTAAATCTGTATCCATACCAATTGTGACTCCTATTATGGGACAGATGGAGTATAATTTTGTAGTTTTAAGGTGTTCTTTTATTATAAAGTATTTCATGATGTTATTAATTTATAAAATTCACATGCATATCAGTTTAGGGATGTCAATCGCGTTAGTCCAGTGAGTTTCGGACCAACCCTACTCAGGCTTTGGATTAATCGGGTGCCGGTTAATCGATTTGTGATGTTATCGGGTTATAAATATTCGACCCTAACCCAAAATATTCAGATTTCGGGGCTAGCCCAGTGGGATAATTTGGTTGCTACCGATAAAATTAACATTCGATCAATCCAATACATAATGATGAGAATATTCATTTTTATGGGATGTAAATCATTTAATTGTGATAATTTTAAGACAAATATTTAAAGTCAAACATAATTAAATACTAATTTAAAATTTGTAGGAATAAAATAAAAATTAAAAATAATTTGAGAAATTTTAAGCATTTTTTAAAAATAGAATATTTTGTATGGTTAATATGAAACTTTTTAATTTATTTATATGATAATATTAATAAAAATCTAACATATATATATATATATGTATATATGCTTAAATATTTTCATACAATTATTTATGCTATTAAAATAATAAACGAAATGTCAAATTATTTGTTAAAAATGAAGAAATAATAGACAATAGTTGTACATAGGTCCAACCCACCGGGCCACCCATCGAGTTTCGGGTCTGTCCATACAAGTTGTAGTTTTATCAGATTGAAAATCTACAACACTAACTCTAAATTTAGCGGGCTATGTGGGCCAGCCCATGGATTGTGGATTGCGCTGACATCCCTACATATCATATCATTGTTTACTCCATGAATAATTAATGGAGCAAACACATTATTCTTACTCATACTTTACTCTTTCTTTCACTCATTTTGTTCTTCCATTGCACGCAAAGATGTTGTCATTCTTTTATGACCATATATGCTTTCATTCAGTAGCTGATCCAGTTAAGTACATGCGGGTACGATTGAACCCCCAGAATACTAAATAGCCTAGTTATAGAATACTCTCATGTCATCTGGACAATTTGTTCTGCTGATCTCAAACATTATATGGCTCAAATTCGCAATTTGATTTTTTTGCAGCAGATCCGAGTCTCAAACATCTACAGAGAGGGAAATCGTGTTGCCGACTTTCTTACAGGGAGGAGGGCCCAGACCCCTGCCTTGTCCTTCTATGATTCGGTCTTTGCGTCTCGGTACCTAAAGTCACTTGTTAGGATGGACCAGCTTAGATATCCTAACTTTCGCTTCCGACTTAGAGATGTGGATTGATCTTGTTATTATGATAGTATTTAATACTTGGTATTTAGTCTTTCCACTTGTTCATCCTAGTTTGAGGTCAGTTCTGATAGCACGGATTAGTTGGGATCAGATCGGCCGCCCTATTGCGGAAGGAGGGCTTGGCATTCGCAATTTCGGAGAGGTCTTGCGAGCCTTCACGATCAAATTATGGTGGCGATTTCGGGAGCAAAATTCCCTTTGGGCGAAATACATGTTGATCAAATATGGGTCCTCCTCTTCGCCAATCGTGCACGGAGGCACGGGCCGAGCGAGCCCAACATGGAGGAGGCTTTTGAGAGCACGCCCTTATGCGCAACCGCACATTCGGTGGCTAGTCGGAGAGGGTCATGTTTACTTTTGGGACGACACCTGGTGTGCCAACACCACCCTAAGGGAACTATGCCTCAATGATTGAGGTAACCCTCGGACACTTGTCTAGGAATTTATTAATAATGGAGCTTGGGACGAGGCCAAACTTCAACAGCTCCACGATCAGGCTGGGCTCCCACAACACGTTATTGAGAAGATCCAAGACACCCCAATCATCACGGGGGAGCCTGATATCCCGAGCTAGACTTTGTCCCGGCATGGCAATTTCTCGATGGTCTCGACACGGGACACCATCTGAACACAGAGACCAATTGTTCCAGGCCTTGATGACATTTGGAAGGCTGGTCTCACCACTTCCATTGCCATATTTGCGTGGAAACTCCTCTTAAAGCGAATCCCAGTCGACTCCAAGCTCCAATGGCGCAAAATTGAGCTGGCATCTAAGTGTCTTTTCTGCCCCCTTAGGTTGGGTACGGAGTCCCTCCAGCACCTCTTCATCCAAGGCTATGGGGCATCCAGAGTTTGGAGAGAGTTCGACCGCTGGTTCAAGGGTTCTTCTCCATCATTCCGCATCAATGATACAATCCCAGATAGGCTAGAGGTGTGGCCCCAAAGAACCCAGCAAACAAGTAAGAAACACCTTAGCCGATCCATGCCCTACCTCATCATGTGGTTTCTTTGGGCTGAACGGAACAGAAGCCGACATCAAGAGACACAGTTCAAGCCTTTCAATGTGATCTGGCAAGTCCAAATGTTTGTCCGAAACAACATTGCTAATGGAAGTTGTAAGCCGAAGCATTGGAAGAATGTCAAGCTCGGAGTGTGCAGCCCAAGCCATGTTGAAGGAAGGCGCCCAATACCACGCGCCATGGTGGTGAAATGGAACTGCCCAGACCAACCGTGGATCAAACTGAACACGGACGGAGCCTTCTCAGAGACAACAGGCAGGGCCGGGGGTGGAGGCATTATTCGAGACCACTCGGGCAGAATGCTTGCTGCCTTCTCCACCCCCTTGGACGCACATTCTGCGCTGGAGGCTGAACTATTAGCTATCCACCATGGATTAGCCTTGGCCAGGGAGTTTGCCCAACTAATTTGGGTTGAATCGGACGCCGCCCAAGCAGTCAGCTTAGCCAAGGGATCGAGTTGGGGACCAGCTCATTCACGGCGAGCCATGGCCCTATTGGCTTTGCATAGGAGACATGAAAACTTCCGCATTTCCTTCACCCATCGGGAAGGAAAACACAGCCGCCGACCTCCTTGCCAAAATGGGTTTGGAAATAGATGAACACACTCGCTTCACTGATTCAACAGCCCCAAGATTGCTTAAAGCCAATGTTCGAATGGAAGAGATGGGAATACCAAACATTCGTGTGTGCGACGAGGATCCCGACTTGGATTCCACTCCCCGTTGATTGAAATTTGGCGGCTGCGCTTTTGTGATCGCCATAGAGTAGATAGGTGTCGAGCCATCCATGGCTTGTCCCCCCATACTCTTGTGGTGATAGTCCCCTAGATATCTTTTGCCTTTGTAGTTTTATTTTGTCCTTGTGAAGGGCCGATTGGAATGATTGTATTGTAGCTCCCGTCACGTCACTTTTGGGCGTGGCCAAGTATTGTACCTCTTTCTGATCTGCTATATAGGGACGAGGGACCCACGAACCCTCCACCGCTAGGTGTTTAAAAAAAAAAAAAAACAAAGTTCTGATAGCACGGAGGTACCCGATTTGTGGGGCTTTCAGTTTACTTTGTCTTGTTCTATCTTTGGATTCAAGTCACTTTGGGCTTAGATTATGTTTTGAAATGATGCATTTTGATCTTATTTGGGGGTTGGGGATATGCCTAAACCCCTATCTCACACCGAGGGTCTTTTGATTAAAAAAAAAAATATACTCTCATGTCACAGCTCAGATCTTGGTTGGAATCCTCCCAAACACGTTTGTTTGTTTGTTTTTTTTTTTTTTTTCTTGTCATGGATCTCTATTTTAATTTATTAACTGTTTTTTTTTGTTGTGTATAATTGAATAATATTTATTATTATACTCCCTCCGTCCCATAAAAATAGGTGCAATGAGTATGGCACGAGAATTAAGATAAAATTGATAAAATAAGAGAGAGGGAGGAAATGGTATGGTAAAGTAAGAGAGAGGGATAATGATAGTTAAAGTAGTGTTAGTGGATAGTGAGACCTACATTATTAAATTGATATAAATTTCTAAAAATGGAATGCACATATTTTTATGGGACGGACGAAAATGTAAAGTGCACATATTTTTATGGGATGGAGGAAGTATGTTCTAAGCAATGTATGATTAAATACTATAATTTATTATTTATTATATATTTTCTCATTTGTATAAACAATAAATTATGATTGCATATAATCTCTGTGGTTCTAATTATGCTTATATTTAAGATTATATAGAAACTATGATGCATTTTGTATTTTTTTTAATAGTTATACAACTTCTTCTAAGCAAAAATAAATCCTCTATTATCTACATAACTAAGAATCTCCATTTCAGTTACCAACATTTCTTTAACACTAAAAATAATCTATATTTATATATAATGAAGTGACTTTTTTTTGGAAAAAAATTGAAATTACAAAAGAAAAAGATTGATGAATTTTAAATTTTCAAGTTGATATAATTATTAATCGCACCCCCAATACGAAATTCCTGGATCCGCGCTGCTGCTTTCATGGCCAAGGAAAATTATGTCATCATTGTGTATGTGAATTTAATATACAATTTTTGACCCCGTAGTTTTGAATGGTTCTATATGTTTTTGGACTTACATAAGTTCATTCTCTTTATTGCAGGTGTGAAACATGTGTAAACGGAGCTCGAATGATGTCGAGCACTGGGGTGAAAACAAAGCTAGAATGTGAAAAGCATTCGCATGTCAATAAGCATCTTAATAAGTCGATGAGCTAGAAACCTGTCAAAACTCAGCGACTAGATTGACCAGTTTGTCCATAAGTCGCTGAATTGGGCACCCTATCGAACTCATCGACTTACTTAGATTGACCAGTTTGCGTGACCATGTTTTAAATCAACTTTCTAAGATAGTTTTGGAGGGGTTGATAGACACGAAAATAGAGAGCAAGGAGGGAGAAGAAAAGAAGAAGGAAAAAAAGAAGGGATAAGAAGATCGACCATCCAGAGTCCATCATCTATCTCGGAGATGGATTACCACCGGCAATTGGAGAGCACTATAAATTCCATGGTGTTCTAGTTTAGCATGTGTGACTACTTTTCTCCGTTGTTGCATGAATTATGTGACCGACCTAACCTAGAGTAAAAGCTCTTCCCTATCTTGAGGGCGAATCTTGACCGACTAACACCAGGAACCGATTTAGAGAAGAAGAAGCATGGCATAAGATAAGCGGCAGTTATATTTCCGATAATCGATAACTTGACACTATGGGTAGTTTTCTACTTTAAGAAGCCTGGTCGGAAGGTTTCTTGCTTTTCTTATGACCTTTCTTATTGTAAGATTTTCAAATCTAGTTGATGGCGCTCTGGAAGCTCTAGATCCAATCTAGAAAAAGTCATCACGACATGACATGCTAACATACATAATTGATCAAGAGGACTTAGCCGAGAAGTTGTATTGGTGCCTCGATCTCCATGAGAAAAATAAGTGAAAGCCTCGCCCGGATGCTCTTCCTCTTCACAGATAAGGGACCCCGGCAGAGCTGCCGGCTCTAATTACCATTCATATATGATCTATACTAAGTCCCAACTGCCCACCCTATCTCCTCAACGTTCTTGGTAGCCCATCCTTGAAAAAATTTCAAAACTTCACATCCCGCAGAGCGGCAGGCATGGAATGAGCCTCTGGTTATGACATCATTGGGTCATTTATGGTTCCAGATGTTTCTTCATACTCACTATGGAAGGAAAATTTGGATGAGATATGAATTGATTGTTTTGATTGTGGAGGTATCGTATTTAATCATTTGTGTTGATTTTAGTATATGTCCCTTAACTTAGAAATTGGATGATAATATAGATGGGCAACTTGTGAATTTTATCTTGTTTAGAATGAAATATATAAATGAAATAGGTGTGAAAGAGTCTTCGAAGTTGAGTTAATACATGCTCCGCTTTTGTGAAGTTTAGTTTGATAAGAATATGTTGTGTAAAGTGTTCAGCTAACCACAAGATTTGTCGGCTTTGGGAAGTTAGTTGATAGGATGAATTGTGTCACAAATTCTAGGTCACTTTTCCACTAGAGAAGGATATGTTAAGGTGCCTCGTAGAGAAAACAATCCGAACTAGAGAAGAAGATTGAAGGGTTTTGCACGATGAAGAAGGATGATCAAGTGGTTCCAGGTGCTCAAGCTAAGAAAGTTAGCCAACTTGGAACAAGAACTCAATCTGGCAAACGGTTCCAATTGCAAACTAAAAGGGTGGACTTCTTGAAGATTGAGCTCTCTATGGAATTTGTGACACCCGTGATCCGGGATCCTTACCTCTTGGCTGAAAACTACAAAAGAGCCACTTGTGCTCTTAGAAAAAAAAGACTTTAGATTCTATCCTTAGTTAAATTTAGTTAGCTTAGTTTACATGCTTTCAAACTTTGAATGTTTAAAGGTTTCTTTCTCCATCCGTCCCACAAGAATATGCACTCTTTCCTTTTTAGTCCGTCCCACAAGAATATGCAGTTTCTAATTTCGGTAACTCTTTTCTCTCTAATGAGGTGGGACCCATTCTCCACTAACAATATTTTAATTATTTTTTCTCTCTACCTCTCTCTTATTTTACCAATTTTGCATTAAAATCTGTGTCGAACCCGAAATGCATATTCTTTTTGTACAGAGAGAGTACTTGCGTTCTAGATCACTCTACAAGCTTTCTTTACGATTTCAAGCGCTCGTTCTCCAGCTTTCTAGTTTACAAGCTTTCCATTCAACTATTACAATTTTTGCTCAATCTACGCGTTTCTATAATTTTTCATGAGTTATGATGCTTTCTAGTTAGAGATCTTAAATGCTTGCGCATGATTTCCGTTTTTAGTTTTAAATGCTCAAAGGTTTGGTAGATAACTTTGTTTAGCATTTACTTCAAGTTTTCTCAATGAATGGTTAGTTAATTTATGTTTTGCATGCTTTAGATAGGTTAGATTAGCGTAAACTGCATCTATTTAGTCGTGTTGGCCACCATTTGGTGCCTAACTCTTTATTTAGATCTTCGTTTCTTCAAGCTTCATAGCTTAAGAGACGTGATCTTGCATTGTTGTTCTTTGTTTTTAGTTAAATTAGATGTTTAGATCTTTTAAAGTATTTTTTCATGTTTTCTTATGTGTTAATTAGGGTTTCCTTAAAATATGCATGAAGGATGGCACAATCTGCCGCCTCCCCCTATTTTCCGGATGTGGAGCCTTAGTACCTCTCTTTTCACCTTTTACTCCTTTCGCATCTCATGGTATAGTGCAAGCTTTTCATCCCTTCTGTCTAGGATTAGATTAGTTTAAAAAATGTTCCTTTGTTTCTTTCGATGTCTGCAACTATATGTGAATACATGTCTACTCTTTGTCACCGCCGCACACTGTTTCGCATGTCCACTCACATATGTTGAAAATGTAATTTTTGCAGTAATGAACCTCAATGAAGAGACCTTCTTGAAGAGTCATATTCCTAGATGAAGAGTCATGTACATTGTTGTAGAATCATGTACCTTAGTATAGAGTCATATACCTAGATGAAAAGTCATGTCCCTTTAGTATCGAGTCATGTCCCTTAGTAAATAGTCATGTATGTATCTATAAATACCATTGTAATCTCCACCATTTCATTCAAAAAAAAAAAAAAGGATTCATTCAATAAAATATCATATTCATTATTTAGTGAAATATATCTATATATATATTCTCTTCAAATATCAAAGTGCCGCAGCACATTATTGATTCCCATCAACAACATGTACCTGCCCAACTTTAACTTGCTTTCCTAGATTAGTTTACCGCTTTCTTTAAATGCTGAAGTGTTATTGCTTTCTTAGCAACTTCTTGTTTACGTGCCTAGTTAATTTAGTTGCCCAAGTTCTTTACCTTTCCATTAAGTTTCTGCCTAGATTAGTTAGTCAGAAACCAAATCCAAAAGATGAAGCGTGTCTGCACAGCCAACCAACCACCTCGCGCTATCAATCCTTATAGGCTAGAGTCACCGTTCACTATGGGTTCGATATCCCAACATGCCTTATACTCCCTCCGTTTAGTAATAGAGTCATTTTGTCATTTTGATACGTTCCATAGTAGTGGAGTCATTTCTCTTTTTAGTAAAAAGTCAACACATTTCTTCCTATTTACTTTTCCCTCTCTCTTACGTTCTTCTCTTTACGTTTTTCTCTCTCATACTTTATTATTTTTTTATTTAATACGTTACGCACCTTTTTTTAATCTCTGTGCCGGAAAGAAATGTGTCCACTACTATGTAACAGAAGGAGTATTAATCAATAGCATGTTGGAAGGAATTTTTAAAAAGGAACTTGTAAATTTCTTTAAACATGTACGTGGGGAGTGGGAACACAACGTCCATTCTACCCCAAGTTAGGACACTCCAGTGCAACTACGATAGCACCAGATCATTAGTCTAGCATTAATTACTCTATGTAGGAAAAATAGTTTAATTAATAGGGACTATTTGCTATGTGTTCAACAAGCTTTAGTTCTATAACTCTGTAAGTATATCTAGTACTTTTGTTAAACCTTAGTCTTCATTTATTCACTTTATATCCAACTAAATAACTGATCACTCCTTCTATGAGATCAACCCTTAAATACTACTACAAACGAAAATAGAATCTTTCAATAGTTGTAATTTAATGGACAAATCGGCCTAAATCATTAGCTTGGCCGATTCGTTTACTTTTTAAAATATTGCACAGCATCCAATGTTATTGTTAGAGAGCCCTTGTCTCCATATCTAAAAGCACGATAAGATTATGCCAACTGGAATAAAGCAGTTTTGGATAGTTGTAAAAAGTGTCATTTTTTATTCTTTATTTATTTCTTTGATTGAACGTGGCCTACTATGGTTATAGGGGGTGTAAATTCGGGTACCCGTGGGTACCTAAACCCGAAAATTCGGGTATCCGAACCCAAAATCTCAAAAATGTCATACCCAATACTCAATCCGTATGTGAATTCGGGTACCCTAATACCCGATGCGGGTACCCGAACCCAACCAATCGGGTACCCATAAACCCGGAATTATTATATTTAAAATTTATTCTTTTATATAAATTAAATTGTGATGAGAATAGAAATTATTAAATATAACACAATACTTATACTAATACCCGATGCGGGTACCCGAACCCAACCAATCGTTTACTCATAAACCCGGAATTATTATATTTAAAATTTATTCTTTTACATAAATTAAATTGTGATGAGAATATAAATTATTAAAAATAACACAATACTTATACTCCATTCGTCTCATAATAGATGTCACACTTTCTTTTTAGTTTGTCCCAAAAAAATGTCATATTTACTTTTTTGGAAAAAGCTATCTCTCACATTAATATAAATATACTATTTTCTCTTTCTACATAACACACAAAACAACATCTCCTAAAATATTGTGTCATTCTCCAAGTGTACCGTCTACTATGGGACGGATGGAGTACTATTTATTGACTATAATTCTATATTATAGTATAAAATAGACATTAGACAAATAGAAACTTGAAAAAATGAGGCACATGAAAAATTTATAAATCTACATGTGATTAAATAAAGTTATCCTAGATTTACCCTACGAGCTATAGGCCATATACTAAATAAAAATATTTATCACAAATACATAATTAATCGGGTTTAATCGGATATTAGTCGGGTACCCTAATATGGGTTTCGGGTACCCTAAACCTGAAAAATCCTAACATTAACTATCCAAACCCGTACCCGAACCCATAATTTCAGATTTCGGGTACCCAAAACCCGTCGGGTATTGGGACTGGGTCGGGAATACCCAAAACCCGCGGATTAAATTTTCAGGGCTATATGGTTATACTAAATAATTATAGTAGTGGCAAATACTACTACATAATTTATGTAAATATGAATTGAATCTCGATGTATGCGTGTTTAGAAATAATATATAAAGCTATACTACTAATTCGTTTATTCAATTAATTAATTAAAATAAGATTTATTTAATTAAATTATCAAATAATACTAGAATGTAAAAGGGTAGAAATATGGTAGACAGAACGTGATGGTGAAATTAAAAAGGTCATGGTCAAGTAGAGATATTCGAAAAGTGAAGGTAAAGAGGAATGAATGCCAACTTTGAATGACCTATAATTCCAAATACGAGGAATAAAAATAGTGGTGGTGGTGGACGAAGATGGATAACTATAAATAGTTGGGTTACTAACTATTGCATGTATTAAAATTGATTTGAAAAAAATAAAAATGCCAAGAGATAGAGACCCTTTGGTTGTAGGTAGAGTGATAGGCGATGTGTTGGATCCTTTCACAAGATCCATTGGTTTGAGAGTGTTTTATGGGAATAGAGAAGTCTCCAATGGGTGTGAATTTAGGCCATCTCAAATCGTGAATCAGCCTAGGGTTGTAGTTGGAGGGGATGATCTTCGCACTTTTTTCACTCTGGTATATATAGAGTTTGCATTTAATTACATCTCGCCCAATTTCACACATACTATACACTCTCATCCTCTTCTTAGCATAATGAATAGTGTTTTTTTTATTTGTTTTTAGGTGATGGTGGACCCTGATGCTCCAAGCCCTAGTGATCCCAATCTGAGGGAGTACTTGCACTGGTAATACTAACTAACTAACTAACTCTTTTAATTAATTGTTTCTCACTAATTGCATCTTCTATTTCATTTCATTTCTCGTAGGAATGAAATCATAGCTAATACTTCTAACTTTTTCCTTTAATTAATATAGGTTGGTGACTGATATTCCAGGAACTACTGGAGCAACATTTGGTGAATTATCTAATTCAGTTTTGAAATAAATATGTCAAAATATTCATTTAATGTTTCATTATCAACTTTGCAACCCATTTTATTTTGCATGCCATCCGGGGCATACTAATAATTTTCAACATTAATGCATGTTTGGTAGAAAAGATAAATAAATAAAGCGATAAGCAGGGACGGATCTAATGTATGTTTAGATGGGGTAAATGCCCCACCTCAATCTCCAATATATACACACACATATACATTAAAATAATCTAATACTCACATATTCGCATAATTTGCCCCCCTTCTTTTAATAAAATAAAGATTTACTTGCCCCTCACCTACGGAAAACACCGCTTGCACTAGAAAATAGGGAAGACCTAAGGCCCAAATGAAAATATAAGCACTATAAATATAAGCCCTAGAAATTTTTTTAAAAAAATAACTACAAAATATTTGTGTTCCTTTTGAATACAGCCGCAATGTCAGAGGCCCTCTCCCAACACCCAAATTTTTTCTCTTATTATTATATTTTTATATTTATATATTAATATTTTTGCCCCTCCTACTACAATTTTCTGGCTCTGTCCCTGGCGATAAGAATATGCATTTCGAAGTTATTTTTGGTTATATATAGATAAATATGCATGTCATCATGCATTAGTTGACTGATGAAATATAAGTTTAGGATTTGAACCAACCGGTAAATAGCGGTATTAAGTAAAAAAAGAGACATAGATAGCATGTGGACTGAAAGTTTGTGTGTTCAAGTCTAAATAGTGCTAAATAATCGAGTGAGTTATGTGTTATGTATACAAAGCTGAATAGTGCTAAAACGTTTTTTCATAGTTTTGACTGATATGATGCAGGACAAGAGATAGTGCGCTATGAGAGTCCCCAACCATCGATAGGTATCCATCGCTATGTGTTCGTATTGTTCCGCCAATTGGGTCGCCAGACAGTATATGCGCCTGGGTGGCGCCAAAACTTCAACACTAGAGACTTTGCAGAGCTCTACAACCTTGGTTCACCAGTAGCTGTCGTTTATTATAACTGTCAAAGAGAAAGTGGTACCGGAGGAAGAAGACCAACTAGATTCTAACTCAAAAAATAAACAAGTATATATACATGTACTCTATTTTGCTTTTTTTCTCAAGTAAACCTTAAGTGTGGTCGCTCACGGCTATATCTTATAGATATATTTTCCAATATAGTTTGAAAGATAGTGAAATATGTATTGTATTGGTGGAATAAATCTCTTTGTATAAGATGATTGGCCCTTTTTATTAAATATCATATGAGATACTTATATATATCATAGCTGCCAAAATGCATCAGCCTTCAAACATTGTTATATCGTGGAATCTATATAATATCTTGACCTTAACATTTTTTTAGCAATTTTCCCATAAGAACAAAATTGGGAGAAATTATGTGAACAAAACTTACAAACACTCTATTTGATGCGAAGTTGCTTGAAATAACCATAAGAATTTACTTGAATAAACAACTCAATTATTTATAATTAAAATTGAAATTCATGACTTTTATTCTTCGAAAGAGATTATTTCAACCATTTTATGACTAGACTTGGTCGTCATTGATATTGGTGTTGGTGTTGGTGGAGATGCACAACGATGTAGCTAGGAGGGGCAAAGACAATTGTAAAGAGAGGGAGAAAAATATGGGGGTGGCGGATTGGAGGAGAGTTGTAAGAAAAGAATAAAGAAAACGACTACAGAAGAAAAATATTTATTTTAACAACGACCAATATCAACAACGATTTCTCGAATTTATGAACAATGTCAAAGTTGTCATATCAAGTGAGTTCAAAACCCCAAGAAAATTTGACTTGAAGTAATGACACTAGAACATATCCGCGCATCATCAATATTTTTTGATCGTGAAACAATTGTGAAAAAATATCGAAGTCATAATATTAATAGCCGAATAGTAAACTTGGAGAACTAACCACACTTTGAATAACTGTCGTAGATGACAATGTGCCTACAAATGATCCAAACTCAAAATTCGAAAATTTCCATCTATGAAATTATTTTGTAAAAAAAGTTTCCATTTCCGTTGTCCTTCTCTCCCCAGACTACATCAGGCGCCACATACTTAAGAAATGATATGAAATTTTAGGAGACGTTGTTTAGTGTGTTAGGAGAAGAAAGAAAATAGTATATTCATATTAATGTGAGAGAGCTTATTTCAAAAAACCAAATGTGATATCTTTTGTAGGACAAACTAAAAAGGAAAGTGTGCTGACATCTATTTTAAGATAGAGGGAGTACTAGTAGTAACTTGTTTTTTGTGGTTATTATATTTATAATGCTAAACTATTAAACACTTGATTCCTCCGTATTTTACTGGTACAAAACTACCGGAGGCATTTCACCTTACACTTTGAACAAAACGAAAAAATAATGTAAAATTCAGTCATCATTTTGTTGACGAAACCAACAGTATTTTGACAAATACAGTGTCTAATTTATTGGGTGGATGTGTGAGAAAATACAAGAAATTGTCCACATGTTCAGCAGCAGCACAAATAAATAAATGATGCACAAAGCTGAAACGTCTATTGTTCATAACACAAAAACAGACTATTAACATTATTTAGGCCTGCAAAAAGCTTGCATATTTGGCACCTAGAAATAGCCTTTGGATGCAGAGTAGGGCATTCTTGGTAACCTCTGTGCTCTCGTGGTTCATCAGCTTCATCACACGATCCTTTGCTTTCAGGTCTGTCACAATGATACGCCCAGCAGGATGGTACTGAATGAACTGAGACAGATCGTAACAAGCAACAGCGAGTGTTCTATGATCAGATGATGTGTCCAAGATTGTCAAAAGGATCCTAAGTACCTGCAGAAAAATGTTTATCATACTTTTCATGAGATGGACAGTTCCATCTATTGGAAAACCTTTACAGTTTTCATTGTGACAAAGAACTATATTTCACACACACATCCAACCCAGACACTAAGCGATAACATGTCATTTTCTCTTTTCAGTTAAGAGTGCTCCAGTGGCAGCAATAAAAATGGACTAACCTTGAAATCATGTTCTTCAAAGTGTGTAATATTCTCCTTCCAGAAAATAGGATCTTTATGCATAGGAGCCCAATCAAGACGTCCGAGGATAACTTCCTGGTAATATTTATCATAAGAACTTAGCTTCTTGATGTTAGCTCTCAGTCCTTCTTCCAGCTGATTCATAGCCTCTAGTAGATCCTACAAATATATAATAACCCATAATGAGATTGGGGAACTCATTCAACCAGAAAGGAGAATCAGACTAAATGCACTAGGGACTGAAAGAAGCCCAACAAGACCTTACCACAAAGCACATAATCAGATTAAATATGCTTACTGCTGTGCAGTAGATAAGTCTCAAATTAGGCGCGCATCATTAAAATGAAAGGAACAATTCAAATATGATCTTATTATAAAATGATCTGTTATAGCGCATAAGTCATATCCTTGGAGTTATCGACTCGGAACAAAATTACATTGTGCAAATAAATATGTATCACTATTTAGATCTTGATCTTCCTGAGTATAAGGGATCCTGTAAATATATCCTCTAACCTCGTCACTCCATGCCTGCGCTTTTAGATTCTGGAGCAGATGTGGAACTTCCAGGTCCACCATCTCAGCAGCAAATGTTGCTTTGTTTATCAAATTCTTAAGGGTCAGGATGACTACCCTCACAACCTACATAAGTTGAGACAGACATATTCTCAGAAGGACATCAAGGCTTTAGAAGCTTCTATAGATGGGGCACAACAATATGTAAACTTAAGATGACAAAACTAATGTCAAGATTAAAGGTGTAAGCAAGCATTGATACAACCACAGTAGAAATGGGATGACATCATAAATTCAAACGAGTTCATGTCACACACAAGAAAAAAAGAACTTACTTTTTCCTTGGTGGTCCCTTTAACAACATCAATTAACCGTGCCAAGGACCGAGAAGTCGCCAAATACTCAATTGCAGGCTCATGGAACGATAGGAGCCAAATACAAAGGCAGGTTTCATACAAGAGCTGTTTCAAAAGTCAAAGTTATCAAGATATTGATGAACGATTAAATATTACAATTACAAGAGGAAAGTCAATTTCAAATGCATACAGCAATACGTTGAGATATAGAACCAATTAAATTTGGATTTACAGAGTAGATGGTTTTGCACTGTTATTTTGAATTTAGATTACCTGGATAGATTGTTGACTGGAAGCTGGAATAACTAGAGGAATGAGAAACTTCACTCCATCTGCTTGAACAAATGAAGATCGCACTAGAGGTTCTTTAAGCAAAGTGGCAAGGCATTTAATAGCTGTGGGGATGCCACGGCTAGGATGAGATGGTTTCTTAAGCTGCACAAATAGAAAAGTATTAAGTATAATTGCTGCTAAATAGATACTGACAATGACTCCATGTTTCCTTTAGCGCAAGAAAGAAAATGGCAGTATATTCCTGACAACTAAACTCTATAATATATAGGGTAGGGTTAATATCAAAACTCATTCTTATATCAAAACGCATATCAATTATGTAATGCCCCAAGTGCAGTGTATATCAAATTATGTAATGTCCTATCAATTTGGACATACAAATATCTCAAAACTTTGAATTCATATAACTATCTCGACTTAAATTATTTTTTCCGCACAATATATATCAAATTAAAGGTAATATTATAAGGATTCTCACGATATCCTAATTGCATATATTAGGACGATAAAATATGATAATATTTTCATGAATATTCATATATTTTGATAATTAGTTGAATATTAACATATCAATCATAATATCTCAATATAATGCATGTACAATGTCAATATTTTTTGTGTCATACCCATGTCACTATGTTGATATTTTTAAGAGTATATAATATTGACATCACGATCATATGCCCTAAATTTGGTAGTTGTAATTATCATTTTTTAGTACTCACTCCGTCCCAAGGTAGTTGTTATATTTCTTTTTAGGTTGTCCCAAGGTAGTTGAGTCATTTCCTTTTTTGGCATAAACTTTATCATCTCTCATACTTTACTCTCCTCATCTCTCTTACTTTACTCTCTTAAAAATCAATTTCTTAAATCATGTGCCCAAAAGAAATGTCCCAACTACCTTGGGACGGAGGAAGTATTAAATATTAAAAAATGAAATCACACATGGCAATATTAGAGACCATTAGATACATTATGATTTAAATAAATAAAAAGTTTTACTGATGGAGTGTTTTATCATTTATCATCATGCAACTGAAGAGAGGACTGTTATTATATTCGTCTCTGTAAAGCCTTGACAAGGAATCTCATAGCACAAAAAAAATTTCAAATTCTTATTCATGCCGTCTTGGAGCAACTTTTGTCCCATAAGCAGACTAAGCTTGCAAGAACTTAGTTTATCTAGTTATCCTAGACGAAACCAAATGACAAAAGGCATGGAACTACAAACCTGTGCACACAACCAATCTACCAGTCCCTTCAAAACATCATCTATAGTAGTGATATCTTTCTTTGACATGGACGTTCCCTGAGAATTTGACCTCCCACTGGAATATAAAAAAGGTAGGAAGAGAAGATTATACAAGAGAAAAACAACCCAGCCATATGCCAAGGGATGGAGTGTTTCGCACCTGACTATCAAAGATAGTACCTTACAGCTTTTCTCCTGAGCAAACCAGCTGCCTTTCCAGAGTAATCTTGCAAAATCAAAAAAATCTATATTTAGATGGGGGATCGTTGTTCTACAGAGATGGAAGAACTACATCATGCAACATACCATTGTTGAATTTTAAAATTAACCGTACTCAGTGAACTGTTTCTGCCATACCATATAATAATATACAGCGATACATAAATTTCAGTATCAGATGATACTCTGATATATACAAATATTCCCTTATTTTATCATTTGTAAGTTTATCATGAGTCGCCAAGACTGTCGGTTGCATAGTGATAAACTTCCTCTGAAAATCCTTCATGAATAGCAATGTCTAATGCAAAAAGTTTAGCAACTATGGGCCATTACCTTAGGAAAGGCTCATAAGTGTCCTCCTCAGCCAGTGATTTATCATGAAATAACCTTGCTCTTTTCGGGTTTGCTGCCATGCACAATAACAACACAACAAGAAGAATCAGCTACTTATAATGACATGTGTTAGGCAGGGAGGGTTAAACATTAGCCTATGCATTTTGTCACTCACCTGAAAGCATTTCATCAAACAGAGCTAACACATACTCTACAGTTTCTTCCTTGAATATGTCACGCAAAATGCTAACAAAAACACTGACGTAAGCCGCACCATCCTGAAACAAGTGACATTTTAATCAAATCCTTCAACAGAATCCAACATTAAACATTTTGCAACAGTAGTAAGACATCTATCTGAATCTGAATGCAATAAAACATCAAACTGCTACAAATTACTGAAACTAAACATCAACGGACTTATAAATTTTCGAAACACAGCAAACAAGCTAGTGGTTCTAAGGTATCAGCAGAATAAATCGATACAAAATAGAATCGAATAAACAAGGAAATCACAGAATCTAGTGAAGCTGCATAAGTTTTAAAATTAAGCATACGATGAGAAGTAACAATAATCATAATGAGGCAGCAATACATCATCAAGCAATTGAGCCTTGTAATTCTCAGGTTTCTTATCGTAACGCCGTAGAAGCTGAAGTCCAGTGCTTGATATAAGCTTAGTAGTCATGTAAGTCTCCCATGGAATATCCCTGCTCAAAACCTTCGTAATAAAACAAACAGAAATCTCATCTCAGTATATATTAGCTGACCAACCAAATTTCAAAATCCTACCAACAAAACCATCCAAATCAACAAACCAATCATTCGGACAACGCAAAAAATCACTCGAAACTC
Organism: Salvia hispanica; assembly: GCF_029641045.1. Taxonomy (NCBI): domain Eukaryota; kingdom Viridiplantae; phylum Streptophyta; class Magnoliopsida; order Lamiales; family Lamiaceae; genus Salvia; species Salvia hispanica. The sequence continues at coordinate 11,575,974 of NC_142696.1, read as the reverse complement.
TCGCTTCAAATCAATTTTGTGTGCCAGCAAAAATGTGGCGTACCTGTTCGGTTGTGAGGTCGCTTTGATCCGCCGGCATTGCGGAGAATGAATACTGCGTGTTGAGGTCAATTGAATGCAGAGATCGAAATCTAGAGAAAGGAGATGAGAGAGATAGAAGAGCATAATTAGCACAAAACAAAAATTATACAGATCATGTTCGTGGAAAAGACATATAATTAAATTAAAACAAATTAAAACTTGTAAATCGGGTTGATAACTGTATAACGTGGGCTTAAGAACATCTAGAATAAGAATAGCCTAGCAACTCTTCCTGCCACATCATCATGTCCTTCCTACAGTCTAGTAATAGTTTAACCAAATAACTACTTAGCAATAGCTTAGTCAACGCCCTAGGCTAGCAAATAAATTGACAAATACAATACAAATTACGGAGAAAGTGCAAACATAAATTCCATACATAAAAATAATAAACATAGTACATTTATAAAAAGGTCTACTACAATAAAAATAAAATTAAATTAAACAACCATTCAAACAAATTACAAACGATATCAACGTGTAATCATGCGTGCCCATAACTCTTCAATTATATCATGCTGTAGTCGAATATGGACTTCTTGTTGGCGCATATCAGCAAATGCTTGGACCCTTTCGGCGTCGCTTTGGGTATCCCCATTCGTACAGAGGCGGTGGCCATACCGTGGCTTGGTCCGGCACCATCTTCATTGGACCAATAAGTGAGTTCTGCACCTTCATTTTCGACTATCAAGTTATGCATGATAATACATGCGTACATGATATCAGCAATGCAGTCAGCATACCACAGGCGTGTTGGACCCTTCAGCGCAGCCCATCGCGACTAGAGCACACCAAATGTCCGCTCCACATCCTTGCGCGCAGCCTCTTGTCGTTGGGCAAACTAAATTTTCTTTGGATCGACATCATCTTCACAAATACGGGCCAAGGGTATATCCCATCAGTCAAATAGTAGCTCATATCGTACTGTGATAAGGCTAATTTCATGCATTGGTTATGGGGTTAAATTCTATAATTTCCCGGGTCTGATGAGGTTTTGTAAGCCAGGTGTGTAGAGAAAAGGCCAGATCCAGGAAGAAGAAGAAATCGTCTGGAGAAGGGAGCTGACAGAGGAAGCGAGCAGAAAATGGAAGAAATTCACTAGACGGAGGAGCATTCTGGACAAGGGCAGAATGGGAAGCACAAGGAAGAATCTAGAAGCTCCGTCCCTTATAAATAAGAGCACGCGACCTACATGAAGATGATTCATCACGTTTAGATCTTAGCTTAGCTTTCTCACTCTACACACACATTGGGGGAAATTAGTTTGGAGGGTTCACGGTCAGAAAATTCATCGGAGTTGTGTAACACCATCTCCACGGGAGGCGAAGATATAATCTATTTCCTGCTTTCAGTTTATGTTTCTGAATTTCCCGAGACTTCACTGTTCGAAGCTTGGCCGTATGATAAGTCGTATTCTAAGCCTTGGTTACTGGTCAGAATGTCGTGAAATGTATGTATTATCTGCAAAACAGTTGCTCAAGTGTGCAGGATTAAAGGATCCCAGTCAGTAGGAGACGATTCAGGTGACGCAAGTGAAAAGGGCGCTAGAAGGGTGCAATACTGACCAGGATGCATGCCAGAGAAAAGGCTCGAGATGGAGAAGAAGGATAGCTGGGATGATCATTAACAAGGGCATAAAAGTCAAAACTTGAAGGAAGTCTACCCTAAAAGCAAGGGCAAGCCTCCCTATAAAAGAAGCCACTTGGAGAGAGAGAAACAGTTCGGCCTTTGGTTCTCGGTTCTCAAACACACTTAGTAGAATTCTCTCTAGAAGATCAGTCCTTCAGCATTGTCCAACCTCTCGTTCCTCGCCACAGCTATGGTCACTTGACGTCCAAGAGTCTGCCGGAGAAGTCATCGATCCACCGTTCCAGCCAGTTGCTGTAGTAGTATAGCAGTATCATCGCCCGGAGTGGCCAAACAATCGTTATTTTGCTTTCTTGTTTAATCTTTACTGGTTTTCGTCGTTGGTTTTGTTGCAAACACTCATCGCTGTTGCCTTTTGAAGTACTTTGTGAAGTTCTAACGTTTTAATTATGAAGTTTCTATTTCGTATGTCGCTTTGGTTCGAGTTTGCTTAATTCTGCTTAGGAAAGTTAGATCTTGCTTTTAATTTCTAAGTGTTTTCTTATCTGGAGTTGTCGATCTGAAGTTGTAGTTATGTTCTAGTCTAATCTTCGTGCTTGAGTCTTCGTGTTGTATTATAATCACCGTCTTGCATGTTAGTCAGTAGAAGTAAAATTGCAGTTTCACCGTTTATTTTAAGTTTGAGCATTTTAATCAATGGATCGTAAGTTTGAGGTTATGAATCTGAGTTTAGTTATGGTGTTTGAGTTCATCTGATTTTTGTTAATGCTTGGTGAAGAAGAAAACGTCAAAATCAACTTTAGTTTGAACCACTTTACTTTTAAGTTACTTTTGCTTTTGTTCCCTACTTTTCAGTTGTACTGTCCAGACCTGTCAGAGAGCCACCCAGCCACCAGATATACCTTGTTGTCTAGATTTCCTCTTTTAGTAACTGTCTACTTTTCATATGCCTTTGAGACACCTTGTCCCCTATTTTCACGAACACCATCACATGCCTGTTATTTTCACGCCTACTAGTGAGAAGAGTACCACCTTTATTTCTTGCCTAGGTAAAATCTCAACCCAAGCGTGGTAGCTAACCAAAAAAAAAACACCCATGAAAGTCACCGCAGTTATCTAAACATGTCCATCCTTGTGGGATTCGACCCTTACCTCCACTATACTAATCAGTAGAAGTGGGTTGAGGAAACTTGTTTGAAGCCAGGTCCCGGTTGTCGTACCAACGACTCAGCTGGGTCGGGAATCTCTTCCTGATCAGTTGGATACACTCCAAATTACATACGAAAACCGAATATAAAGACCAGACCAGAAGGCACTTTCAAAATGGCGCCGTTGCCGGGGATGGATGGCGTTCATACCTGTTATTGTGTGTGATCTTTTTGGTGTACATACTGTTTATAATTTTCCTTTTCTTTTTGTTTTCAGTTTATGAGAAGTGGCTCGGCTCCTGGCCAGTGGAGACCAAGGATACTTCCCCGAGGAACAATACTCGTTACCACTCGTTCTGGCCTGTCGACAGCACTGTCCGACCTAGGCTCGAGCAGCGACGAGGAGAAAGAAGATCTAGAGTACCAACTCCCGGAACTCTCACCCCAACCAGTAAGAACACTAGTGAGAATGGCTGACCAAGGTGAGGACGATCCCGAGCTCGCAACACTTACCACACACGCCGACGGAGATCCCCCACAAGCCATAGTGGTCACCCCGTCTGGCCTGTGATGTGAAACCCCACGTGATTGCAATCCTACCGACGTACTGTGGGAAGAGTTACGAGGGACCATACGAATTCTTAAATGAGTTCTGCAAAATCTGTAAGGCGCAGAGGCGGCCAGCAGGAGCAAGCGAGGACGACTACAGACTGAAGGCCCTACCTTTTGTCCTAAAGGGAGAGGCCAACACTTGGTTCATGCGCCTGCCAGCCGACTCTATCATGTACCGATTTCAAGTCAGTTTTCCTAGCCGAGTGCATTGAAGAGGAAAATATCGTGCATAAGGCAAGAATATGATGAAACCCTGAGCGAGTACTGGGAGAAGTACATGAGTCTTCTGGAGTCATGCCCCAACCATCGCATGAAGGAGATAGAGGTGCACCACACTTTCTATGAGGGGATGAACAAGGAAACCAAGGATCTGGCGAATTCATCATCTGGAGGCGATTTCACCCAGTTGAGAGTCAGTGAAGCCAAAAAGGTGTTACGCAAGCTGTTAAATGCGAAGAAGACGTACGACAATGCAAGGGATGGGTACAACACAGAAAGGGTAGCAAGTGCTTCGGCTACTGACCAGGAGGAGCGGATGGATTTGAAGATGGAGGAATTGAAGAAGGAATTTCTGACTGCAATCAAGCAGAACACTCCACCACCTTCTCCGACTGGAGGCAAAGAGGCCCCAGAACTACCATATGATCAGCCGGACAACTCGCCAGATGTGGAGCAAGCAAATGCCGCAGGATACTACAATTCCAACGGCAATTGAATTCCGGGTAGGCAGAGGGATGCATCGTGGAGGGACCACCAAAATTTCCGATGGGGAAATGGAAATCAGAATCAGAACCAAAATCAGGCTCCAAATCAACCCAACCCCCACCCGAACCAAAATTCCAACCGTGGTCCAACAAACCCTGACTACCAGTCTAACTGGGCAGGAAGAAATCAGCATCCTCAGAACCAAAACCCTCAAAACCAGAACCCGAACCCTGCCTATGTGCCACCCCATCAGCGAAACAACCAGAACCAAAACCAGAACCAATTTAACCCAGGGCCTCAACATAACAGCCACAACCAAAACCAAAATCAGTACCAGAACAACCACGACCAGTACAACCCTCCTGCCCAGTATAATCAGTACCCACAGAACCAAAACCAACAAAATTTCTCGGGCTACCAGTCAAACCCACCACCCCAGTATAACCAACACCAAGGCTCGAAACAATTCCATCACCCAAACAGGTCGAGGAGGTCCATGGAGGACATGATGGGAGAGATGCTTGCCTCGCAGCAAAGCATTAAAAATGACTTGCAGTCCAGTAACGAAACAATGCAGGGAATGCAAAGTGGTCAGAAGGAGCATAGGGCAAATATGGATATGATTAACAGGCAGTTGGCCCAGCTCGCTAACTCGGTGGGCGAAATGAAAGGCAACTCAGGGAAACTCCCATCTACAGTCCATGTACCTGAAAAGGCAAATGTGAGTAAGATTACACTGCGGTCCGGAACAACCTATAATGGACCTCAACTCCAGAACCCTATTGGGGAATCTAGTAAGGAAAGGGTGCTGAGCGACACCATCTCAGCGGAAGAACTCAAGAGGCCTCTGCCTCAGATGGAGGATCCGTTCTTTCTAAACGAGAAGCCTACTGCGGAAGGAAAGGAGGGAGAAACACAACCTGGAAATGAGCAACCGGAAGGAGCAATGCCCACATCGGAACCTCAAACCCAGGAGACACCAAGGGAAAGTCCACAAGGACTAACTGGAGAGGCTAAAGGAGAAAAACCGTTTCCATATCGGTTTGTGACGAAGAGGAAGAAGGAAAACCCTGTGGATTTCATGTCGATCTTTGGAAAGCTGGATGTCACCATACCATTCCTCCAAGCCGTGAGACTGCCCCCTCTGGGGAAGTTTATAAAGGAGTTTATAGCCGGAAAGGCCCAGGAGGATGAAAAAATCATGGTGGAAGGAATAGCGTCAGCCATTGTACAGGAGAAACTACCACCCAAGAGAGCCGACCCAGGTATGTTTACTTTACCCATAACAATTGGAGATGTGAAAATCGAGCATGCAATGTGTGATTTAGGAGCATCTATCAATGTCATTCCGTTATCCATTTATAATCGGTTAAAGGGGGTAAAATTGTCAAATACTAGGGTGTTGATCCAACTGGCTGATAGGTCATGTATAAATCCTGAGGGTGTGTTAGAAAATGTGTTGGTCAGGATACAAAGCTTTACTTATCCCGCTGATTTTTATGTCATAAAAATGAGTGAACCAGAAGCTAGAGAGTCTAGCGGGATATTGTTAGGAAGACCATTTTTAAGAACAGCTAAGACAATTGTGGATATGGCTGAGGGGACAATCTGCATTGACTTTAATGGTGAGAAATTTGTCTTTGACATCAATGAAGCCATGAAAAAACCAATAGATTCTGAAAATCTATGTTATGTTGATGTAATTGACCCCTTAGTCCAAGAATTTCTTGAGACCGAATTATTGCAGGAAAAGCTCCAAGCCTTGGATGTGTATGCCCAGGCTGATGTGGAGCAGCTGCATGGTGTGATCTGATCAGTAGCCGAGGGTTGACTGACGAGGAGATCGAAGAAGCAATTACAGAATTTTGTCAGAAGTCAGAACTAGCAGGATCCGTAGGGGCCGTGCTACCGGCCAGTATGGAGGAAAAATCAGATGCTGAACAAGAGCAAGAGGAGGATTCAAAGAAGAACCCTCTACCCACAGACACACTACCCACGCAAGTGGAGTTGAAAAAGTTGCCAGCGAACCTTAAGTATGCCTACCTTGGGGAGGAAGACTCGTTCCCTGTAATCATCAATAGCGGGCCGACTGAAGAGCAAGAGGCAAGACTACTAACTGTGCTGAGCAAAAACAAGAAGGCTATTGGATGGAGCCTTACCGACCTGGTAGGTATAAGCCCGGACGTCTGCATGCACCACATTAGGCTGGAGGATGGAGCCAAGGCGCATAGAGATTCTCAAAGAAAGGTGAACCCAAACATGCGGGAAGAGATACTGAAGGAGATCTTGAAGTTACTCTCACTGGGCATTATATACTCGGTACTAGATAGTGAATGGGTCAGCCCAATCCATATGGTCCCCAAGAAATCAGGGATCCAGGTGGTTAAGAATGAGAGGAATGAGCTAGTGCCCACCAGACTAGTTACTGGTTGGCGAATGTGTATAGATTACCGAAAGCTGAACACTGCAACCAGGAAGGACCATTTTCCCCTGCCATTCATCGATCAAATGTTGGAGCGACTGGCTGGGAGGAAGTACTTCTGCTTTTTGGATGGGTACAGTGGCTACTTTCAAATTTACGTGAACCCGGAGGACCAGGATAAGACCACGTTCACCTGTCCATTTGGAACCTATGCGTATAGGCGTATGCCATTTGGCCTATGCAACGCCCCTGGTACTTTCCAACGGTGCATGATGAGCATATTCTCAGATTTGATTGAAGATTGTATAGAGATCTTTATGGATGATTTCACTGTCTATGGAGACTCTTTCGACTCGTGCTTGCAACATTTGGATGTGGTACTAGAAAGGTGCCAAACAAAGAGTCTGGTTTTAAATTTTGAGAAATGTCACTTTATGGTTACAGAAGGAATTGTCTTAGGACACGTGGTGTCAGAAAAGGGGATCCAGGTGGATCAAGCTAAAGTGGATGTCATATCCAAACTACCCTTCCCTACTGATCAGAAAGAAATAAGAGGTTTTCTTGGCCATGCTGGATTTTATCGGAGATTTATCAAGGATTTCGCCAAGATTGCCCAACCCCTTACCAGACTTCTCCAGAACGAGGTGGAGTTCGTTTTCGACGAGCATTGCAAGGCTGCTTTCAACCTCCTTAAGGAAAAATTGATTTCTGCACCGATTATTCAGGCTCCTAACTGGGATCACCCCTTCGAGGTGATGTGCGATGCTAGTGACTACGCAGTGGGGGCCGTACTGGGTCAGAAGATCGATGGGAAAAGGTACGCGATATTCTATGCATCTAAGACCTTGAATCAAGCCCAACGAAATTATGACACCACCGAGAAGGAGATGTTGGCGGTTGTCTATTTATTCGAAAAGTTCAGGCAGTACCTACTGGGATCCAGAGTCATCGTCTATACTGATCATGCGGCGATTAAGTATCTCATTGCGAAGAAGGAGTCAAAACCCCGACTGATCAGATGGGTGCTGCTTTTACAAGAATTCGATTGGGAGGTAGAAGACAAAAAGGGGGTTGAAAACAAAGTGGCGGACCACTTGAGCAGAATAATACAAGAAGGGAATAGTGAGGATGTGAGAGATCGATTCCCGGAAGAACATTTGTGTGAAGTGATTTTCTCCGCAAGGAAGATCGATTGGGAAGAAGTGATGAGACTTACTGGGCAGGATGTAACAATCAAGGGCAAGGAGAAAGTAGGACAGGAACCCTGGTATGCGGACTTGGCCAACTACCTAGTAACGGGAGAGCTACCAATGGTGCCAAACGTGACAAAGGCTCAGAGGATGAAGATCAAGAGCGAAGCAAAGTATTATTTATGGGACGACCCATACTTGTGGAAGGCAGGAACCGATCAGGTCATTAGGAGATGTGTTCCTGACTGGGAGCAACGGGATGTACTAACACACTGCCACTCCTTGGCATGTGGAGGACATTTTCCGGCCAAGGAAGACTGCCAGGAAGGTGCTAGATAGCGGATTTTACTGGCCAACCCTGAATAGAGATGCATACGAATTCTGCAAGGGCTGTGACCGTTGCCAACTGACCGGTGGGATCTCCGCTAGGGACGAAATACCGCAAGTTCCAGTAATTGTTTGTGAGGTGTTCAACATCTGGGGTATGGACTTCATGGGTCCTTTTCCCTCATCTTATGGGAACTCCTACATCCTAGTGGCAGTTGACTACGTATCAAAGTGGATAGAAGCTAAAGCCACAAGCACTTGTGAATCTAAGGAAGTCACCAAGTTCCTCAAGAGTCATATATTCAGCCGATTTGGAGTACCAAGGGCAATCATCTCCGATCAAGGGACTCACTTCTGCAGCCGAACGGTCGAAGCATTGATGAAGACGTACGAAGTTCATCACCGCCTATCCAGTCCTTACCACCCTCAAGCCAACGGCCAAGCAGAGATCTCAAACAGGGAAATAAAGAGCATTTTAGAGAAGACAGTCAACCCCTCCAGAAAAGATTGGAGCACAAGGTTGGAGGATGCTCTGTGGGCATATAGCACAGCCTACAAAACTCCTATCGGGATGTCCCCCTATCGCATCGTCTTTGGGAAGATGTGTCACTTGCCAGTAGGAATTGAACACCGAGCATACTGGGCAGTTCAGCAGGTTAACGTGGATGCTAAGGCCTGTGAAGAGGAAAGGAAGCTACAACTATAAGAGCTGGAAGAACTCAGATTGGAGTCGTTCGACTCAGCCATGTGGTACAAGGAGAAAACAAAGATGTGGCACGACAAAAATCTGAGAACCAAGGATCTCCAAGTTGGTCAGAAAGTACTACTCTTCCAGTCAAGATTGAAGCTAATGCCTGGGAAGCTCAAGTCCAAATGGGCAGGACCTTACATTATCACTGCACTACGTGCTAATGGAGCGGTCGAGATTTCAGGGAGTATCCCTAACTCTGAACCTTTTGTCGTTAATGGACATAGATTAAAAATATATAGGGAAAATGAAGAGATGTGTGTACTGGAAGAAATTCCACTACACTTTAATAGCGTCTAAATGACTAGTAGAAAAGGGGTTTAGAGTTCCACCTGGTCAACGTAATATGATTTGCGCTTATTGACCAGGTAAAACTTTAAATACCCTTAGTAATGATGTAAATATTGTGAATAACTAGTAATTTAACTTAAGTTAAGAAAGAAAAACCCCAAAAAGATTTTTCGGATCTTAAATATTAATTTGGAGTTCGTACTGACCACGAGGATACCACTTGGGTGAAACTCTGAATTATATTAAAGAGCCATTTATTTGCTTTATTTCTATTTCTAGCTAATTGAGAAGGGGGAGATGAGTAAAATTTGAATTTTGGTGCGTGTTGCAGCTTTGCAGGCGAGTGCAGAGACTGAGAGGGCGCGTGGAGCAGGGACGTGACAGGAGACGTCCAATCAGATGCGAGAACTCCCAACCGCCTTCCACACGAAGCGTCGCAACCTGGCAACCGCCTACCACCGGTCAAAACCCTCAGCTACCCACCCCTCTATAAAACACCCAACCGCCTACTCCCCTTCACTTTACAAACCCTTACCTGCATTCTCTCACCCACAACCGCCATCCCACTCCGAAAACTACCACCCACTACGAAAACTACCGTGAACCACTACCGGAAAAAGAGAACCACCACCGGTACAGCCATGGCAAAGAGAAAGGCAACCAACAACCCAGCATCTACCACCGGCGAAGTCCCGTCAGAAGTCCGAACGGCAGACGAATCGTAGCCGCCAAGTCCACAACGATCACAGCCAACGCCGACGACACAAATCCTGACAATGTTTCCTTTAGACGCACTGGCAGCGTATCTAAGGCAACAAGACCCCAACAAAGATTGGACAGCGACCCTGGCCGGATTTAGCCTGACCGGAGGAATGCCGGCGATACCAAACCCTACCCCAACAGCAACCACAGTAACCCCACCCACCACCACCCCAAAAACCTCACATCCGACATCTGAAAAGACCTCCCCAACAGTAACTGCACAAGCAGAACCGCTCGACGTTAGCCCTCTTTCCGCCTATCAAGATCCCAACTGGGGAGAAACAGAGGAAAAGGAGAGTGGAGGGAGAGCAAGCGAGAGCGAGAGGGGTGAAGCAGAGGAGATAATGGCCACTGAAGCCACAACCGATGAAGCAGAGCGGGAGGAGATAGACCTGAACGAAATGGCCAGAAAGCAAGGGTTGATGACGGATGATGAATTCCAAGCGGTTTTGGGCAAGGGAGATAGGATCGTGGTAAACCCTGAAGGGGTGACTGAGGTACTGGACCTCGCATCCCAGGCAGTAGGGAGGGGGGAAACAACCACGGAAGCAGAAGAGACGGAAGGCGTAGTCCACCAATCAGTGGAGGAGAGGACAGAAGAACAACCGGAAAAAGCTGAACAACTTGAGGGGGAGAGGCAAGAGCTAGACACACATCAAGAGGAAGCCTCAGTGGTAGCTAAACCAAATCCAGTAAAGAGGAGGCTAGTGTTGAAAAACGACCCCAAGGCAGAGAGGCAGAAACCCCAAAGAGTGTCACAGAGATGCTTAGGAAAGTGGAAGTCCAACAAGGCAGGAGCAAACACAGCAACAGATGCAGTGGAGGTTTCGAGCGAAGACGAGAAGACTACTCCTACAAAACCTGGGGAGGAGCCCTCGAAAGCTAGCCAGGAGGACACCCAAATGGCAACAGGGACAGTATCATCAACGCCAACTGTCCAGAAGGAGAATACTGACAAGGTGGCTGAGGGTCTGGACCTCGCATCAGAGTCAGTAGGTCGGGAGGAGGCGACGAGAAGTGATACTAGTACCCGTGCGGTGACCGAACCTACCACCCAGGAGGACGTTTCAACAAAAGCCGACGAAGAAGCAGAGGCAATGGAAATCGAAGAAGCTAAGTACATCCAGGAAAGGAAGAGAAAGGGGAAAGCCCCTGTCAAGAAGAAACAAGCCGTGAAGAAACAGCGCACTGCCAATGCCAGCATAGTGATCAGAGAGCCGGAAGAGAGAGGGAGAGTAAGCGACAGCGACTACACTTCCAGCGAGGAATCTCACTCGGAGAGTGATATTTCTCTAGAGGGAGAAGAATACCATGAGCAACAGCTCCCCGACAACCACCTTGAACTAGTCTACCCTCCGGTAGAGAGGATCGTGTACCGACGGTGGAGGGTAGAGCTCACTGATGAGCTTATGGAGGACATGAAGCACTACGACACCAAAAAGCTTCAAGACGCATTTGACGACAAGGAAGACAGTAGCAAGTAGGTCAAATGCGGAAAGGTACTCCACATACCCTCTTTGGATGAGTTATCTGTTCGTGATTCCTTCCTGGCCAGTATGGAAGCATTGGGTTTTGAATGGCTGTTAGAGAATAGGGACCCGAAAATATCTGTGAGATTAGCAAAGGAGTTCTTCACCACGTTTAGGTTCCAAGTCACTACGGACCTAGACGAGGTGTCAATTTCCTTCAGAATATTCGAAGGAGAACTGTCCATGAGTCTGATAGAGTGGACTGTGCGACTGGGTATGTGTAGCCTGGAAGAGGCTATAGGACCGGACTGGAGAAGCCGTGAGAGGGGGGTACCGAGGAGACACATAGAATTTAAGCCCCAGGAAGCCTGGGAGGAGCTAACCCACCCCGATGCTGGCCAGTTCGCCTCCACTAAATCCAGATCCACCCACTTCAACAATTCCATGCTGAGATTGGTGCAACTCTACTTAGGCTATAACCTGCTGGGGCAGAGTAATTCAGCTGCCAGAGCGTCCATGACCGAATTGTACTTGGTATGGTGCGCTAATCGTGGAAGAAAACTGCATTTAGGATTTTGGACAGCCTACCAATGCCACCTGATAGCCACCTACCCAGCCAGAAACTTGTCCCTCTGCCACATACTAGGAGCTTTTGTGCGCAACAACATCATCATAACAGAGGCAGAAGACCTATCTTCGATGTACATGGTCGACGCTCCTGGCCTGTTCGATATACCCTTCTTCGTCCGCACCAACTTGGTATACTACAGAGAAGGAGTACCCCAGTTCTACCCAATGGGAGAAGCCCCTGGGGGAAGGGCACAACAAGGCCAGGAGGGGCAAGCTGGGCAGATCGACCAAACGCAAAGGCTGAGGCAAGAAAATCTAGAGAGGGCAGTAACTGAGCTGGCAGAGGAGAATAGACAATCGCGGGCAGAGATGGCGAAGCTGACAACCCTAATGGAGAGCATCCTAAAGGAATTGGCAAGAGGAAAGGCAAGCACTGGAGCTGGAACAAGCGGACATGGAGGACAGGAAGAAGAAACCACCGGACCTGAGGAAAAAGAAGGTGATGAACAAGAGGAAGAAGATGACAACCAACCGGAACCCACTGAAGAAGAACCAAAGGACCCACCTGCACAGACCCCTGCGCCAAGGAGGAGCAGGAGGAACGTCTGATCGACCCCCCCCCCAAACTGACCAGTTAGTTTTCTTTTTAATTATTAAGTTTTCTTTTAGTTCTGTTTCTTACTTTTGTTAAATAGGTACAATTATGTGTATTAATTGTAAGCAAACCCCATTCATAACACTTAGCCTATTTAATAGTCTAAGTGTGAGAAGTAAAGGGTTTGCTACTTCGGTGCATGTGTTTTTATTATGTTTTTGGTGTTCTGTCATAAGCATGTTGACTCACACTTAGCCTACTGCGTAGTCTAAGTGTGAGGAGTTTATATGTTTATATAACATGTTGGTAAAATATTCTGCTTTGTTTTATAAATCTAGGTATATATCTGAAACTCTCCCACTTAGCCTATTTCATAGTCTAAGTGTGAGAAGTTTTTAGATATAATATGTGTTTGTTGTAAATGTGTGTCTGTCATACTAGCCATTCCCAATTTTCACTTCACAGCCTGTATCTGGGGCAGACACTTGTGAAGTGAGAGGGGGGAGCAAATGGCCAGTATGACATGTATATATATGTTATTTGAGTCAGTGCATGTTAGTTTTTTTTTTTATGGTTTGTTTAGGTCTAGGAATTATGTGTTATGTTTTTTTTATGAATGGGCTTAAAACTCAACTGCCTCGAACTGACGGTGAGGGGAATTGAGGGAGATAAGGCATGCCGGAAAACAGAAACCACCCCCTCCAGTAACCCCTAGTCAGTATAGATGATGCAAGTATGAAGGAAAAACCCATCCCTTAGGTCAGACACGAAAGCCCTCTTAAAAGGTGAGTTAGAAGCCCCAAAGTGGTACTGCTTTCCACTAAACACTGAAAAAAGAAGAGAGGCTACCACATGATGTCTAGGGCAAAGTGACCGTGTGTAGCAAACCCTGAAGGCAGTAGGAAACCCCCCCCCCCCCCCCAAAAAAAAAAAAAACCCCATGAAAGTCACCGCAGTTATCTAAACGTGTCCATCCTTGTGGGATTCAACCCTTACCTCCACTATACTAATTAGTAGAAGTGGGTTGAGGAAACTTGTTTGAAGCCAGGTCCCGGTTGTCGTACCAACGACTCAGCTGGGTCGGGAATCTCTTCCTGATCAGTTGGATATACTCCAAATTACATACGAAAACCGAATATAAAGACCAGACCAGAAGGCACTTTCAAAATGGCGCTGTTGCCGGGGATGGATGGCGTTCATACCTGTTATTGTGTGTGATCTTTTTGGTGTACATACTGTTTATAATTTTCCTTTTCTTTTTGTTTTCAGTTTATGAGAAGTGGCTCGGCTCCTGGCCAGTGGAGACCAAGGATACTTCCCCGAGGAACAATACTCGTTACCACTCGTTCTGGCCTGTCGACAGCACTGTCCGACCTAGGCACGAGCAGCGACGAGGAGAAAGAAGATCTAGAGTACCAACTCTCGGAACTCTCACCCCAACCAGTAAGAACACTAGTGAGAATGGCTGACCAAGGTGAGGACGATCCCGAGCTCGCAACACTTACCGCACACGCCGACGGAGATCCCCCACAAGCCATAGTGGTCACCCCAGGCCAGACCGCCTGTGATGTGAAACCCCACGTGATTGCAATCCTACTGACGTACTGTGGGAAGAGTTACGAGGGACCATACGAATTCTTAAATGAGTTCTGCAAAATCTGTAAGGCGCAGAGGCGGCCAGCAGGAGCAAGCGAGGACGACTACAGACTGAAGGCCCTACCTTTTGTCCTAAAGGGAGAGGCCAACACTTGGTTCATGCGCCTGCCAGCCGACTCTATCATGTACCGATTTCAAGTCAGTTTTCCTAGCCGAGTTTTTCCCGTCTTCAAAGACAAGTGCATTGAAGAGGAAAATATCGTGCATAAGGCAAGAATATGATGAAACCCTGAGCGAGTACTGGGAGAAGTACATGAGTCTTCTGGAGTCATGCCCCAACCATCGCATGAAGGAGATAGAGGTGCACCACACTTTCTATGAGGGGATGAACAAGGAAACCAAGGATCTGGCGAATTCATCATCTGGAGGCGATTTCACCCAGTTGAGAGTCAGTGAAGCCAAAAAGGTGTTACGCAAGCTGTTAAATTTCTGTTGGATATTGCGCTCTTTTGCTATGGAATTTACTGCTATGGTTTTGTTTCATGTTATCGCTGCATCTTCTGTTTACTTTGGATGTTTTTGCGATTGATCTGAGTTGGAAGTTGAATTGTGTGGAGATTGTAGTAGATCGGTTAAATCTGGTTGAATCTGTGTGATCGGAGGTGGAATTTGCTGTGGTATGTTGTGGATGGCTTGGATTCGGAGTGGATGAAGCGTTCAGAGTTTGGATCTGTTCCTGTTTGCATGGTCTTGATGTTTAATTTCTGTTTCCTTATTTACTTCGTCTAGGGATAGTAGATCTGTTTAAATTTCAGTAGTTAATTGTAGTAATCGGTTTAATCTAGCTTGCTCTGTTTCGTTTTGTGTTTTGCTCTGTATTTCCTCTGCATTTCGTGATCAAGGTTTTTGAGAAGATGAAGTCACTGTTGGTTAAGCCTTTAGTTAGTTAATCTGCAACTTTTCATTCGTACTCTGCTATTTTGGAAAATGGTCCTACGATTTATCTTTCCTCTATCTAGGTTAGTTTTAGAAAATCATTTACCGGGTCTAGTAGTTGTTTCCGCTCTGGGTAAATTCGAGTAAGTCTTGTTTTTTGTCATGCATGTTCCGTTATTCCTGCCTAGATCTAGCTGTTAGGATAGAACATTTTGTTTCCCCAGTCTAGTAGTTAAATCTCAACCCCAAAAATATGTGGCAGCAGCCAAAAACAGTGTCCAGGTCTCCTAACATGTTTACTTACGCCTCCATCTCTGTGGGATTCGATCCTTGCTTCCCTGTACTAATCTTTTTAGCATAGCGGGTTGAGGGTTTTGAAAAGGCAAGGGGTAAGATTTGTGCACCAACGACTAAGGTTTTGAGGATTCCTTGAGTTCCTAGACCCTGCGATATAGCGGATTCTCTGGATCTGAGAAGTCTAGTTTTAATTTTGCACTGCACTCTCCTTACACTCACGCTCTTCTTCATGCTGGTTGTCGTTGGCGACGAAACTGATGGTCGAACCCACGCCAAGGCACTGCTCATTGAAAAGGGGCAACGGTTGTAGGACGTTGATGTCATTGTTCGAACCGACAACCCCAAAATATGCATGCCAAATCCATACCCGGTAATCAGCAACGACTTCGAGGATCATCGCAGGGTTCTTGCCTTTGAAGCCGGTCGTGTACATCCCTTTCCAAGTGGCGGGGCAGTTCCTCCACTCCCGACGCATACAATCTATACTGTCCAACATTCCGGAAAAACCGTGATACCTTCCGTGCAAGTTCATCAGACATTGGCAGTCGTGAGGGGTAGGCTTTCGAAGATAAGTACCCTTAATATGTGGATGATGCCCCTACAAAAATTCATCACACTCGCGGGCAGTCGTTTCGCCGATGTGAAGGTACGCGACGAACATGTCAGTCGCGCCTCCATAGGCCAACTGCATCTGTTGGCGTACGTGCTGTTGCACCAACCGATCTATCTCTACAAATGCCCGGGCCCACAACTCGTCGTCAATTCGCTGCATTGGATCATCATCACCATCATAAGCCATCTTTATCTATAGATAATGATAGAGGAGGAAAAGATACTCTCTCCGTCCACCATTAGGAGTCCCATTTTTGGGCGGCACAGTTTTAAGAAATGATAAGAAAAAGTGGGTGGAAAAAAGTTATTGAAATAGGGGTCCCACTTGTATATATTAGTTTTAAATGAGATGTGAGTGGAATGAGTTAGTGGAAGGTGGGACCCTATTAACATTTATGGTAAAAGTGAACCGAGACTCTTATTCGCGGACGGACTAAAATGAAAAAACGGGACTCCTATTCGGAGACGGAGGGAGTATTCGTTAAAACAAGTGGTGCGAATGAAATGAAGTGCAACGAGCCGTATATATATTAATTATGGGGTGTTAGTCGATTGCTCGCCGCATAATAGGCGGCGAACAATAGCTAGCGCCTAATGTCCACGCCCGACCTCTCATCCGTCGGGCGCTCGTCCGTCCCGTTCGCCTAACACATCAGTGGACTATCACCACACTAGCTGGTGACTAGGGTGGGTGTTAGTCTACTGTTGTGGATGCTCTAACATAAATTGGGGCAAACTCCTTAATAAGGCATTTGGTTTGTCGATTTCCATTTATCTACAGTGCGTGCCATCAGTAACAAATATGGTGTGGGCTAATTTTGATTCGAATTTTATTATCAGATGTTTGGTGAGTTGGTTTCGTACCCGGATATGTAAAGCATATGTTGTTTGGTTTGGTCTTAGTCAAATACTTCCTCCGTTTGGCATTAGGAGTCTCATTTCATGTATGCACGGATTTTAAGAAATGTTAAGAAAACGGAAAAAAGTTAGTGGAATGAGGGTCCTACTTGTATATATTACTTTTAAATGAAATGTGAGTGGAATGAGATAGTGGAAGGTGGGTCCTATTACCATTTATGGTAAAAGTGAACCGAGACTCCTATTCGCGGACGGGGGAGTATAAAAGAACTCAATTTACACGCATGCCCTTCTACATTTATTGAACTTCCATTGTTATCCCCGAACCCCTACAATAAACTTCGGTTATCGATTAACCAATAAAGTCGGTTATCGATTAATCGATAACCGAAAAATCATCTGTTTCGGTTCGGTATGGGCTCTGGTTTAAGATATCATTCGGTTATCAGTTATAACCGATAACCGAACAAAAAACCGAATTAACAAAAATTAATAAAAATATAATTAAATACTATAAAAATAATTCAACGTCATATATAAAAAGTACCAAAAATATTTAATTTTTGCATTATATTGTTTGCAAAGTGCCCAATGTTGATGGTCCAGAGCCTTTGTCCTAGCGGCAAGGAGCTTAGACATCAATGTATGAGGTGCCAAGTTCGAGCCCTCTTGACACCAGTTGTAATTTCCTCCTTTCTTAGGAGTTTATTTGTAACTTCCTCCATGTAGGAGTTAATTTTTAAAAAAAAAGTGCCCAATGTTGATGAAGCAAAGATAATATTTATTTTTATAGCACTTAAACTATCTTTTTGAGTTCGAATATTTGAAAATTATAATATAAATTGTGATAATGAATTTAGTGTAAGTTCAGCCACATATGACTTCAATTGCTAATTGCTATATGTTACATGCCTACATCAAATATCGACTAGAGACTAAAGATGAGAATTAGAATAGGATAAGCAAAAGTGGAAATGTATTTGCCCCACATCGATTCTGAAACTAATGAGGGAAGAAGAAATTGTTATAAATTGTGATAAATGGGTAGCTAAAGCTTGAAATTTTTTTATTTGGATTATGTAGTCTACCAACTAAAAGCTTAAAAAATATATTCAAATTAGTTTAAATAAATTTTATTTTTTTATTTTGGTTTTTTTGAATAACCGATTAACCGACCGATTATAAACGTTCTAACCGAACACTTTTCGGTCCCAGTTCCGTTTATTTTTTTGGTTCAATTTTTTGGTCGGTTAACCGACTGAATACCCAGCCCTATAAATACTCCACTAATGTGTCGGTTTTTTTAACCTGCACGCCTCATTTCAAAACCAAAATCCTTCATGCATTTGACCACAGAGAGTGGTCACCGATGACCTACCACTACCAGGGTTTGTTCTATCTCGATTCTACCTCGAATGCTTATTTTCTCAGTGTTCATCACACTATCAGTGTTGATTTGTGTTATATTGTGCTCAATTTTATCTCTAAATCATGCATTATGTTACCCAAACGATACTGAATGGTCTTTTTTTGGTAGAGTTCTGTTGAGATTATCAATGCTTATTTGAAATTTGTGTTTTGTTCCTTCATTTGTGCGGCCCGTTCATGTTGTTCTTTCATTTTCTTCTTTAAACATCTTCCTCTCTAGCACCATGTCAGACCCAAACATTCCAGATTCACATCCGGCGACTCTCAACCGAACAAGGTATGGAATTTTTGTTTACTTTTGGAACTCGTTGTACTTGTGTTATCTTGTACCCCCATGTGTCTTAGATTAAACTTATTTATCGATTTCTTGTTTGGCTCAAGTAGTGAATGCTTACCTAGGCAGTGTCCGAAGACATAATGGTGAAAGAACCCGTCGGACATGGTCGGACCGTGAGGAGGAAATACTAGTTGTGGCACTGAGGGACTTGTGTACCACTGGGTGGAAATCAGACAATGGATTTCGGGCTGGTTATCTTGACAGGCTAGAAGATGCCTTGAGAAGGGTTTTCCCAGCCACTGATATAAAGGGTACCCCGCACATCGTCTCCAAAATCACTGTGTGGGAAAGGTGTATATTTCATTCGGAGGAATTCTGAGCCTTAGTGGGGTAAGATACAATCCTCATGGAGACTACAAAATTGATTGCGACGACGACTAGTGGTCGCATATTGTGAAGGTATTTTGTTCGATCTTTTTTTTTCATTCATTGGCATGTATGCAGAAGACAAATAGTTTTACAATTGACTAAACTGATGGCGAAAATATACTTTGTTCTGTTTCGGTTGTAGGCTGATCCAAATGCTCGTTTCATGAGAAACAAGAGCTGACCCAATTGGAAGCATTGGCCGATTATATTTGGGAAGGACAGTGTTGTTGTAACAGTTTCTGAAGATTATATGGATGTTGTGAATGGACTATACAAGCGACGTCGCCACTTTGAATCAGGCAGCTTGCTCCACCCGTTAATTTGGAGGATGTGGTTGAAGGCGATCCATTTAACACACCACACACATCTGATGGTCAAGTTGACAACAACCGCCAGGGTAGCCCGAATAATAATTATTTGAATGGTGGAGGGAAGAAGGGGAAAGTCATTTTAAGGCGTTGATGGGCTAATGAATCTACTGGAGAAGCTGCATGACAACACAAACCCTCGACTGGAATCTCTGTCTCTTTGCATCGGGTATGAGTTTGACTTGAGCAAAGCAAGGAAGGAAGCATACGAGCTACTCGGTCGTCTCCCAGCCTAACTAAGGATCTGAAGTTTGATGGTGGAGAAATCATTCTAGTGAAGGTGGAGCACCTCGACTTCTTCCTTATGATACGCTCGGATTTTGCACTATTTTAAGGTCGTTATTTGGTCCGTTTTTTTATGTCAAAGTCACTCTACACGTGCATTATTTGCATATTTTGTCTATTTTGGTATTTTGACGTGTTTTGTGAGAAATGTGCATAATTGATCCGAAAAAGGGAGCCAAAACGCAAAGTCTGGAAATCTAGAGTTAGACGGCGACCGGCGACCGCCGCGGATGTGTGCGGCGACCGCCGGCGTACGGCGGGCAGATCAATGCAGCGGTCCGCTTCAGAAAAATATGCTTGGAAGAGAAGTCTCGCCGGCGACCGACGGAAGTCGTGCGGCGGTCCGCCGCCGAAGAGACAGACTCTCTGGACTCCAACACGGCGACCGCCGGCCAAGGTGCGGCGGCCCGCCGGAGAAAGGGGGCGAATCCGAGATGCCCTAGATTTGCTCCAAGATTTACCATATTTTGAAGATCTTTTCCTTATACAACAAGGATTGGCTTTCCCCTATAAATAAGACCTCAAGCTTCATAAAAAATAGAGAGCTTCTACTTGCAAAATAATTCATAGATATCAAGAGCTAGAGTACTTCACTTGTGCAAGGAGTTGGAGAAGGATTTCAAGAACATCGAGAATGACAAGGATTCAACCTACGAGTTTTATTTACTTTAGTTTTATGTTCAAATTGTCTTCCCTTCAATCTATGTGTTTAGCTTATTTCATTATGTGTAACTAAACTCATAAGATTCTAGGGATGTGTTAGTAACGACTTTGGTTAAACAATTCCAATTTTCTATTTCATATCCGTTTTGTTTTTACTTTGGTTCTTCCCTAAGTTAGTCTTGATGCTGCATGATTGAGTGACACAATTGTGTATGATTTAATATAACTTGCTTCATAACTGTGACAGAGTTCTAGCGAGTTAGATCCACTTAGTAGACGCTACAGTTAGCTTTCCTTAAAACAACACTGTTAATTGAGAGCGAGGACTTTTCAAGGGTCTTAGGAGCTTTATGGAGTTACGTGTTAGGATTGACAACCCTAATTTTGTAATCAACGTTTGCATCGCATGAGCATAAGCTAGGTGACTCGTCCTATCAAAGTAATAATTGTGCTAGGGTATTGTAGTTTGGAATTTGTATAACCATAACTGTGAACGCACATCCCTGGAATTCCCTTATCTCTATCGATTGTCTCTGTGGTTTGCTTGCATTTAGTTGTTAATTGTTTTCAAATATTTTGTGTTTTCAAAAGTTTTCACAAACCTTCTGTTCTTCCAAATAGTAATTGAGTCTTAGTAGAGGATAGACACTTTGTGTTTGCCTTCCCCGTGTTCGATATCCCGGTACTGACCTTTGGCTATACTATATATACTCTGTATACTTGCAGGTTTATTTAGTGCTAAAAAATAGTGCATCACCTTAGCATGCGGGAAGAGGATCGTCTTGCATATGTGTTGCGTGCCCTCGCCAAATATAGGTAGTCATATGAATTTATGGCACTTTTTGCTCCATCATGGTCTTTTTTTGTAACAGACACTAATGACCTTTGGGAGATTTTTGTTATTTCTCTTTATTTATCCGCATTGATAGACTTGGCTTGTATCCACTAATGACTTTGGGTAATTGTAGGAGTACTATGGTAGATTTAATATTTTTCAGTTTGACTATCTAAAATGTGTGTTTTTACTATCTAAGTAGTGTTATCACCCGTGCTATGCACAAGACATAAAATTTTCAAATAGTGAAGATAAATTCTAACCCAATGAAGATCGGTTGTTCAGACTGTGTGCACAGAAAAGCAGAAAAGAATAACAAGATTCCTAGGTCCAGCAAATCCACTAGATCACAAGGTCTAGGAGCTCACTGGTCGTTGGAAAATCTCGGTCGTCGGACACACAAAATACTTCTTCAAAAACCCTCAACCACATATACTAAAACTTAGCACAGGGAAGTAGGGATCGATCCCACAGAGATGGATGCGTAATGAACATGCTCAAGGATTTGGAAATTATTTTTGGGTTGGCTGCTGCCACGCATTTTTTTGGGTTGAGGAAATTAGACTTTGGAATTGAAATCTACTACGCTAACAGCTAGATCTAGGCAGAACAGAAATCATGCATGTAAACTGAAATCGAGACAATCACTAGATCCAAGAAACTATTCTAAATTACCTAGACCTGGGAAATAAACTGACGGTGGGGACCATGACTGAAAAAGCAAGTACGGACGAAAAGCTGGGAAAACAACTAACTAAAGTACTAACTAACAGCGACATCATCTTCTTCAATTCAAATTTCACAAAAACTCAGAAGAAACAGGTACAAAGCGTAATCGGAAAACAGAGCAGACTGGATTTTAGTGACGAAAAAAACAATTACGAACTAAGCAGATCTACGGCTACTAGACGAAGTAAAACAGAGAGTAAACAGAAAACTCAAAATCCATGCACAACTCGACTTCCCCTGTTCAGATCCAACCTCGGATGCTAAATCCACTCCGGATCCAAGCATCCGACACAAACTCCGGCAAAAAACATTCCATAACTACAAAATCACCAAACAACCTCCGATCAACAACAACACCACAGATCTACCGCCAAATTCCCCAGATCAAGCACCAAAGTGACAAAAACAGAGATTAACATGCAACTTGCCGAAATAAAACTTCAAACAACAGGATCAACGTAGATCAACATAAGATAACAGAAATATAACATAAACTAAAGGAATGCATAGATAATCAGTAACAGCAACAACCAAATCGACTTCCAAAAGTGAAGTTCGAACGAAATAAAGTGCAAAAGAACCGAAAGTAAATAGATTGTATCTTCGCCCTCACGCGGACAGTGTTACGACGGACTTCCTCTGAAGATGAGACCCTTAAAACCCTAAACTACCGCAGAACTCCCATTTCCCAAGTGTGTGTGTTGTGTGTGAGCTAAGAGCAAAAAATCGTATATCGTGTGTGTCCCATCTATAGGCGTTGAAGTGGGGCCCAGCGAGGTATAGATAGTCTTTGTTGCCCTCAGCTATTGACTCCCTTCTTCTAGCCTCCTTTTCCTTCAATTCTGCTCACTTTTCCTTCATTCCTTCGCTAGTCCGTTTCCTCCAGCTTCTCCTGATCAAACTGCTCACACTTAAACCATACTTGTCCTCAAGTATAAATACAAGAAAAAGAATAAGGCGAATTTCAAAGCAAGGTTATCCCCTGACCGACTCTTTAGACTCTAGACAGACTCCTAGACCTAGACACAACTTGAAACTAAAACACTTAAAGAAAAACACATAAACACATAAACACATATGCATGAGCTAGCTTCAACTTTTAGGCAACCGTCCCCACAAGATTAAGGTCAATCCAGCAGGCTGCACTCCTCCAAATAGGCCCTTTTCCTTCCTCTACCTAGCCAATCTGTCAGTTCGTCAAGATAGCCTCTAACTTACCCAATTGTTGGATTCACTCGATCACTCATTCCTCACCAGGGATGTTAGGATCGATTCTCTCTTAAGTTATTGCCACACCACTGAAGCGTCGGGTTATGAGAGTTTTCTCTTCTTTTCCTGGGTCAGGTTATTATTGTTCCTGCCCTTAAACAACTTCCCCCTGGACTTCGTCCAGCTTATACCTCCTTCTTTTTTTATTTTCATTTTTTTTCCTTTTCTCCTTTTTTCCTTTTTTCTCTTTTTTTTTCTCTGGACTTCGTCCATCTTATAACTCCTTACCCTGGACTTCGTCCAGCTTATACCTTCATAACCCAATTCCCCCCCCCCCTTTTTTTTCTTTTCATGACTCTTCTCCCTAAGCATTCAGTGGCGGCCCCTTTACATGTGTTAGCTCGAAGTTATTTAAGGCTTATAACTCGCTTTTATAGTAGGGCTTCACAACTAAGTAAGTAAAGGCATCCTCTATCGTTCTTGCTTCATTCAGATTGACTTGTCGGAAAAGGCTTCTAAGTTGAAATACCTCCTATTTTCAATTACTTTGACTAAGGAGATCATGCCGTATTATATTCACTGGCTCATGCGACACAAATAAAAAACTAGACCTAAAGACTCTTATCATGCTGACGATTACATGCATTGACTCCTCTCCCCCTCCCACTTCACTCAAGCTTGTCCCCAAGCCATCGTCGTGAAGGGGGGAAACAGAGAGATCAATGCAACACACAACAACAGTTTATGAAATTAAAAACTTCTCACACTTAGACTGAACAACGGGCTAAGTGGGAGAAGACTCAACAAAACAGAAAATATAAACTTCTCACACTTAGACCAAGCATTGGGCTAAGTGGGAGAAGACACAACAAAATATATAGCATTTAACAAATGGACAACAAATACAAAGACAGATAACTGAAAGCAAAAAATAAAAGTTACTTGGTCATGGGGGTGATTCACTTCTGGGGCTGGCTCCCTCGAGAGCCAGACTAGGGTGGGATTCCGGGTCGGGTCATCTTCACTTTCTTTTTCGCCGGCTGCTCCGGCTCCACTTCTTCCTGTTCTGGCTGGTCGGATACTGGCTTCTTCATCAGAGACTTTGATTTTGTTGAGATTGACACTTGCTTGGGGACGGGTGGGGAGACCATCTGCTTGAGCGGTTGCGGTGGTCGCTGGACGGAGGGGCTGCTCTGGACGGGTTGCTTGACTTCACTGCTGGACCCAGGAGTTACCTTCGACTGGGTCAAGGGGAGTGTCTTCTGCAACCATTTCATCATCTTCATTACAAGGTCCACCGCCTCCGTCATGCGCTCGTTCTGTTTGGCGGATTTCACCGCCAAATCTGCAATATTGCCCCTCAGGGTCTTCACCTCTTCCCGGCTCCCGTTCAATTCTTTTCTTATCCCCCCAAGTTCCTTCACCATTTCCTTCCGCATTACCTGCATCTCTTTTCTCACATCCTGAACATCCTTCCGCAGCTCTTCAACTTCTTCACTCGGCATGGCCTCCGCAACCTCCTCTGTCTCCGCCTTCACCTTTTCTCCTACCGTGTAGAAGAAGGTCTGTTTTCCGTGCGCTTGAAGCAACCCCTTATTGAAAAAGTATTCAACACTGAAAACCTCAGGGGGTTCGCACATTACGACTAAAGGTGCGGCTTTGGCTATCTTCATTTCAACGTTCCGCTGGAGGTAGGCGCCTAGAAGGTGGCAGGTATACATATGTCGAGCAGGGTTGCTGGTCATTTGATGACATGCTTGAGCCAGCCAATAACCCAGATATACCTTAACGCCCTTTGCCATGCACCAAGTGAAGTAAAGGTCGGTAGTTGTAAGAGCTGAATTAGTAGTTCCCATTAAGTTGTAGCTAATAAACGTCTGAGCAAAACGGAGGATTTTGTCTTCGATGTGAGAAGACTTGGAGTAGCTTGACTTGAATGTCCCTGCCTTGGAGTGGGTGATCAGTTCTCATGCTGCTTGCACTTTAAAACCCGGCGTATTCTTCGGCACACCGATCATCCTCTCGTTCCATATTCCTTCATCATCCTCAGCCTGGGTGAACAACCCCATTTTCAAGGACCATTCCCGGATGCCCATCTCGTGTTCTTCATTAAAAAGCCTGAAAGTTATGGAGTCCGTGTCAAGATCAGTGGTGTTCTTCAATCGGAACGTGGAGAAAAATTCCCTTGCTAGGTCCACCGGCACTCTCTCCTGGCTGTGCTTTAGCAACCACTCGAACCCTATTGAATAGATATATGCGCAGAAATCTTCATCGCATGCGATCATCCGAAGATCTTTGGAGCTGTACTGCTTCCCAGAACTAGCCATTTTTCCTGCACTGCATCGTTCCTTGTACACTGTGGCTCGTTTCTGATCGTCGAACTGCTTCATCGACTCTAGCAGTTCCTTAGTCAGCCAAATCTCTGGTCGTCCCGGGACAAATTCCTCTTCAGATATCCTAAGTTCAGAGTCGGATTCATGGGTAGGCTTATCTTGTTCCTCGGCAGAGGGATCTTCGGTCACTGGGGAAAGGGTCTCCTCAACCTCCTGGATGGAGGGAGCTTTCCTTGACCGTGTAGACATGGTCGCCGCTGCCTTTCCTTTTCTCGCTCTCTCCTTGACCAGGCGACGTTCCTCTGCCTCCTCAGCATCTGGAACTAAGTCATCAACTTCGTCGAGTAGACTCCTCCTGGCTCATCTCCTCTCTGTCCTCTTGTCCACTTGGGGTTCATCCTCTTCCTGGTCATCCACCAGGTTCACGATCAAATTCAGCCCTTCCTCAACGGGCTCCGGTACTCCAGTAACATGTAGATCTGTTTCTTCCACAAATTTTTCCGGGGTTTCCCCCACATCATCCACCATCGGGGTTGCCCCCTCAATATAAACGGGGGTTTCCCCCGTGACATCACTTGGGGTTGCCCCCTCTTCCATGGGTTCAGGGGTCGCACCCCTAAAATCCGTAGGGATTTCATCCCCAGTTTCCATAGGGGTTTCCCCCTCAGCCATCGATTTCTTGAACAGGGGTTTCCCCCTCCGCAACTTCTACCACAACAAGGGTTTCCCCCTCAACAATACTTTCCACAACAGGGGTTTCCCCCTCAGCATCTTTCTTACCCTCAGAATTAGGGTTTCCGTCACCTTGTTGTTCGGTTTCCACCTCTGTTCCGCCGTTCGTCTGCCCACCATCCTCCGGCCATTTGTGCACCGCCTCTTCTTTATCCGCCTCCCGTGAAGCGGTTTCTGCATGTTGAGATCCAGAGTCTCGAGGCCCTTCTTCTTGGAAAACTGCTGGTTGCGCCGCCGAATCCGCCGGAATTATCAGTGATGGTATGGCCGCCGCGGATGTCATTAGGCTAGCGGAGAACAATGCGTACACTTCCTTCGCTTTTTCGACGCTCCCCAATTTCTGCGTCAACTCTGCTAGTAGGGCTGCGTCATACACCGTTGGCTGCGAACTTCCGGTGGCCTGGGTTGAATCCATTTTTGTAGATCTGAAATTAAAAGGAAACTTGGTAGAATTTGGTTAGGGTTTGTGTTCTAGAGAGAGATCGAAAGTAGAGAGAAGGGAGAGGAAATGTAGTTTTTTCGTTGACTCAGATTATTGGAGAGAGAAGCGATGGTTTGCCTTTTCTGATGAAAAGATGGTGCGGTTGCAGGCGTGATGTAAGCAACCGTATACCTCCCATAAATATCGGCTAAATTTTGAAATTCAAATTATCTCCATCCCTCCTTGACCTCTTTCTCCAGGCTCTCCTTGACTTCTTCCTCCAGGCTCTCCTTCCCTAGCAGACTTCCCTGACCATGACCATATATAAAAAAAATAATGAAGGCGCCAGACTCCTAAGTCAAGGTTAGAATATAAGGCATCGGTTCCTTTCGGAGTCTGGTGCTTCAAAAATATTTTTGGGAGATTTAAATTGTATATACATTTTTTTGGATTTTCCTTAGTTTGAAAAGCAGTTAAACTATTTACACATTCCTTTTGAGTATCCCCGAGATTCCCTGGTTCAGTACATATTTTCAAAAATGTCAACCTATTTACCTGACCCAGGAATTCATCGAGAATACCTCCTAGTCTGTCTAGGCGATAGTAGAGAGTGCGCGTAGTGGAACTTCCTCCACTACACACAGCTCAGAATTATCCCTATAGACTTTCACTCTATGACCATTAACAAGAAAAGGGACCGAGTTAGAGGCACTTCCCTGGATTTCTAATGCTCCGTTTGCGCGGAGGCCGACGATGGTATATGGACCGATCCACTTTAACTTCAACTTCCCTGGCATCAACTTGAGCCGGGATTGGAAAAGGAGCACCTTCTGTCCCACATGGAGTTCCTTGACCCGAAGATTTTTGTAATGCCACAACTTCGTCCTTTCCTTGTACCACATGGCAGACTCATACGACTCCAGCCTCAGCTCTTCCAGTTCTTGTAACTGTAATTTTCTTTCTTCTTCACAAGCTGAAGGCTTCATGTTCAACTCTTTTACTGCCCAGTACGCCTTGTGCTCAATACCCACGGGTAAGTGGCACATCTTGCCAAACACAAGCCTGTAAGGCGACATTCCAATAGGCGTCTTAAAAGCAGTTCTGTAGGCCCATAATACATCACCGAGTCTCTTGCTCCAATCCTTCCTTGACGGATTAACTATCTTCTCTAATATTGCCTTGATTTCGCAGTTAGAAATTTCCGCTTGGCCATTAGACTGAGGGTGGTACGGGGTAGATACTCTATGGTGAACACCATATTTCTTCATCAGAGCCTCGATGGTGCGATTACAGAAATGTGTCCCTTGATCGGAGACGATGGCTCTAGGAACTCCATATCTGTTGAAAATATTAGCCTTCAGAAATTTTGCCACCTCCTTCGATTCACATGTTGTGGTGGCCTTAGCTTCTATCCACTTAGACACATAGTCTACTGCAACCAGTATATAAGTGTTCCCACAGGATGATGGGAATGGTCCCATGAAGTCCATCCCCCATACGTCGAAAATTTTGCACACAATCACCGGGACCTGAGGCATCTCGTCCCTCCTTGAAATTCCCCCTGTCTGTTGGCATCTCTCGCAACACTGGCAAAACTCAAAGGCATGAGTGTCGGCCAGTAAAAACCGCTGTCCAATACTTTCCTTGCTGTCTTCCTTGGTCCAAAGTGACCTCCACATGCCAAAGTGTGGCAATGAATTAGCACATCTCTTTGTTCCCATTCGGGAATGCAGCGCCTAATCACTTGATCTGAACACATCTTCCACAGGTAAGGATCGTCCCAAAAGTAATATTTGGCTTCGCTTTTAATTTTAATCTTCTGGGCCCGGGAAATTTCGTCTGAACTTGGCACCTCTCCCGTGACCATGTAGTTGGCTAAGTCAGCAAACCACGGCTCTGCGTTAAGTGTGCGCTTCCCTTTATCGGATTCTCCTAGACCGGTTAAAGCCAAAACTGCTTCCCAGCTAATTGGTCTAGGGAATATCTCCAGAAAATACAAATGCTCTTCAGGGAAAGCATCGGGTATGGCCTCTTCTATTTCCCCTTGATATATTCTGCTCAAGTGATCGGCTACTCTATTCTCCGTTCCTCTTTTGTCTCTCACTTCCCAATCAAATTCCTGCAAGAGCAACACCCAACGGATTAACCTCGGCTTAGACTCCTTCTTAGCCAGTAAGTACTTTATTGCTGCGTGATCTATGAAGACTATAACCCTCGACCCAAGAAGGTAGGGTCGGAATTTTTCAAACGAGTATACGACAACCAACATTTCCTTCTCCGTGGTATCATAATTCTTCTGAGCCTGATTCAGAGTCTTAGAAGCACAGAAGATCACATAACTTTTTCCGTCAATCTTCTGTCCCAGGACAGTTCCCACAGCGAAATCACTCGCGTCGCACATTATCTCAAAAGGGTGACTCCAGTCTGGCGCCCTGATAATTGGTGCTGACAGAGTCTGTCTTTGAGCAACTAAAATGCCTTCTTGCACCCTTCGTCAAAGACGAATTCCACCTCGTTGTGCAATAAATGAGTGAGCGGTTGCGCGATTTTTGCGAAATCCTTGATAAACCTCCTATAAAAACCTGCGTGACCTAGGAAGCCTCTGACCTCTTTTTGGTTCGTGGGGTATGGTAACTTTGATATCACATCTACCTTTGCTTTGTCTACCTGTATTCCTCTCTCAGAAATCACGTGACCCAGGACAATGCCTTCCGTCACCATGAAGTGGCATTTTTAGAAATTCAACACTAAATGCTTCTCTTGGCATCTCTTTAGCACTAGATCAAGGCTGGCCAAACAAGTATCGAATGAGTTCCCGTATACGGTAAAATCATCCATGAATATCTCAATGCATACTTCTAGCAGATCCGAAAAAATGCTCATCATACACCGCTGGAACGTTCCTGGTGCATTACACAATCCGAACGACATTCTTCGGTATGCATATGTACCAAAGGGGCACGTGAATGTGGTTTTCCCTTGGTCCTCTAGGTTAACGTAGATCTAGAAATAGCCACTGTATCCATCAAGGAAACAAAAATACTGTTTGCCAGCCAATCTTTCTAACATCTGATCAATGAAAGGTAGAGGGAAATGATCCTTTTTTGTGGCCTCGTTCAACTTCCTGCAGTCGATGCACATCCTCCACCCCGTTACCAGCCTAGTGGGTACTAATTCGTTCTTTTCATTCTTGACTACCTGTATTCCAGACTTTTTAGGCACCATATGGACAGGACTGACCCACTCGCTGTCCGGAATGGAGTAGATGATCCCTAGAGAGAGCAATTTCAACACCTCTTTCAGAACTTCTTCCCGCATGTTCGGATTCAGTTTCCCTTGTGCATCTCGGTGAGCCTTTGCACCTTCTTACAGACGGATGTGGTGCATACAAAGATCAGGGCTGATTCCTACTAAATCTGAGAGAGTCCACCCTATTGCTTTCTTGTTTCGTCTGATGACTTCCAACAATTCCTTCTCCTGCTCCTTGGTTAGGTTACTGTTGACTATTACTGGGAATGTCTCATTCACCTCCAAGTATGCATACTTGAGGCCTGGTGGAAGTGTCTTCAGTTCCTTCTTTGTTGCATTCGTCTCCTGGGGCAAGGGATTTTTTCCTGCAATATCCGGTAATGCCTCCTTCCCAGACCCAGGAGAATTCTCCAGACTAGCCACGTGAGCCGATCCCCATGATCTAGCTGACTCGGGATTTCTGCAAAACTCCATGATGGCCTCTGTGAGTTCCTCATCTGTTAACTCCGTTGTGTTCATTGCTGCACACCACCCTACAACTTCTCTGTCAATTAAATGGCTCAACTCCGAGTTGTCAATTTGTTCCTGTATCAATTTCGTCTCAAGATATTCTTGGACCAGGGGGTTAATAACATCAATAGCATACAGATTCTCAACATCTAATGGCCTTTTCATCCCCTCATCTATGCTAAATGTATATTTTTCCCCATTATAATCTAAACAAATTGTTCCATCGAAGACATCGATAATGGTCTTAGCAGTACGCAAAAATGGTCTCCCTAAAAGTACGCCACTAGACTAAGCAGACTCATTATCATTCATCTTGATCACATAGAAATCAGCAGGATATAGAAAATCATGCACTTTAACTATGACATTTTCCAACACACCTTCAGGACAAATGCAAGTTCTATCTGCTAACTAGATTACCACTTTGGTAGCGACCATCCTTACCCCTGTCAATTTCTTGTAGATCGAAAGCGGTAAAACATTGATAGATGCCCCTAGATCACACATAGCATGCTCGACCTTGATGTCCCCTAGAGAAATGGGTAATGTGAACATACCTGGGTCTGTGCATTTCGAGGGCATCCTTCTCTTTTGTATCACAGCAGACACATTCTCCCCGATCACAATCTTCCCGTCTGGTTTGGTCTTCCCTGCAATGAATTCCTTGATGAACTTGCTGAAAGCAGGCATTTTTAGGGCTTGCAAGAATGGCAGGTTGATTTCCAGCTCGCTAAAAATCTCCATGAGATCCTCTGTATCATCCTTCTTTTTCTTTGCTTCCCCCCGGTATGGAAATGGTTTTGCTCGCTTCACTGCATTTGTGGAACTCCCAGTCTGGGTTTCACTAACTTCCCTGCTTCCTTCCTTGCGTAACTACCTCAGGTTCTGGATCTAGGAAAAATGGGTCACTTGGTCGAGGCAGAGATCCCCCTAAATCTCCCTTCTGGAGGTCATCCTGAACAAGGACTTCTCTGGGTCTAGGGCTATCCCCTTGAAACACGTGACCTTCTTTCCCTTTATTCGCCTGTATGGGTACCTCCTCGTCAATCTCTAGGGTCGGTCCTTCATAGCCCCGCCCGGATCTCAAGGTGATTTGACTAATGTTCGCTCGGTCAGGTGGTTTGACTGTGGCAGGAAGTTTCCCTTCATTTCCCCTCATCTCATTCAAAGAAACTGCAATCTGGGACAGTTGCTTCGCCATCATATCCATGGCGGCTTTATGTTCTGTCTGGGCGTCTTACAACTTGTGCACCACGTCGTTGTTGGAATGCAAGTTATTCTGCATGAACTGCTGTGAATTCACCAAGTCGTGGACCATGTCATCCAAACTCCGTTGTGGCCTGGAGTTGAATTGATTAAAATTCGATCCTTGACCTTGGTTCTGCCCCTGGTTCTGCCGATAGTTCCCTTGATTTCCATGATGGTTGTTGTACTAATTGCTAGACCCTTCATTCCCTTGATGATTCTGTTGGGAATTCTGATAGTTCCCCTGGTTATTTCTCTGGTGAGGTGGAACATAAGAGCTCCCTGGGTTGTTATGATTCCTATTTCCCCAATTAGTATGGTCTTGATTCCTGTACCCCAGTTGCAATTGCCCCTCTTGACTTTTTCCTGACCAGTTGGACTGCCTCTCTGGAGGGTGTGCATAATTCGTGAGCTGCAGTGGGGGTGGTTGACCTTGATCATGGTCAGTCCATCTAAAATTGGGGTGAGTCCTCCATGGGGCATCCCTCTGTCTTCCTTGGTTCCAACTTTCATCTGGATTCCAGCTCCCCATCGAATTTGCTTGAGCTTGGCATTCCCCTTCACAGGGCTGACTGTACTAAGGCTGAAGTTGCATTTCCTCTGGACCAGGGGGTTTCTCATTTTCTGCTGGAGCATGAGGGTTGTATTTCTCAATTGCATTCAGCAGTGATTTCTCCAATTTATCTATCCTGTCTTTCACCTT
This sequence comes from Salvia hispanica, assembly GCF_029641045.1. Lineage (NCBI taxonomy): Eukaryota > Viridiplantae > Streptophyta > Magnoliopsida > Lamiales > Lamiaceae > Salvia > Salvia hispanica. The sequence continues at coordinate 11,543,752 of NC_142696.1, read as the reverse complement.
CTTGTCATCTTGTTCCGTTACTGCATTGGCTGACCCCCTCCTTAATATGCTTCGCGGGTTATCATAGGCCTTCTTCGCCTCAATCAGCCTTCCCAAAGTCTCTCTGGCTTCACTTGCTTTATTCTTGGTAAAATTTCCCCCGCTCGAGGAATTCATCAAGTCCTTTGACTCAGGGTTTGCTCCTTCGTAAAACAGATAGTAAGTCTCCGCTTCAATCATCCTATGGTTCGGGCAAGCATCCAACAGTCCCTTGAACCGGGACCAATAAGAACTCAGAGACTCATCATATTCCTGCTTGCACTCCTGAATCTCCTTCTTCAAGGCATTCGTCTTGTTGGAAGGGAAAAAATAATCCAAGAATTCCAGCTTGAAATCTTTCCATGTGTTAATCGAGTTTGGTGGAAGCCTCAGTAGCCAAGTATTAGCCTCCTCTTTGAGGGCAAACGGAACTGCACGTAAACGGTAGTCCTCCTCAGTCGCCTCGTCGGGGCGCTTTTGAATGCTACACAGCTTTCTAAACTCGTTCAAGAATTCATAAGGACATTCGTTCCTTCGTCCAGAGAATGTGGGCAAAACTCCGAGCACATTTGTCTTGATATCAATAGACCTCCGACGCGGGTTTGAGACTCTAGCATGGGCGGGTTCACCGTCGAGATGCGCGGTGAGTGACCCTATCTCCGGATCGGGATCTACTAAATGAGCCATATTTGGGTCTTCCTCCTCCTCAGTCTCGGAATGCTCTGTTTCTGTTGACGACTTCGGATCTTCTTCTCCTGACGAATTCCACTCCTTCTCACTTTCTGATTCGAACGGAAATGGGTCCACTGTCCTCAAACCTGATCTGGTGGTGATAGTGGACGTAGACTTCTTGACTTGCCACTTGTATCGGCCGCTCCCTGGCCCAGATGAACTAGCCCAACTTCCAGAATGGAAGCCCGTGTTCATAAACTGTCAAGGAGAACAAAATAAAAGAAATTAAATTATTTACACCAAATCCTCAAACGCAATAACAATAAACGCCATCCTTCCCCGGCAACGGCGCCATTTGAAGATCGGTTGTTCAAACTGTGTGCACAGAAAAGAATAACAAGATTCCTAGGTCCAGCAAATCCACTAGATCACAAGGTCTAGGAGCTCACTGGTCGTTGGAAAATCTCGGTCGTCGGACACACAGAATACTTCTTCAAAAACCCTCAACCACTTATACTAAAACTTAGCACAGGGAAGTAGGGATCGATCCCATAGAGATGGATGCGTAATGAACATGCTCAAGGATTTGGAAATTATTTTTGGGTTGGCTGCTGCCACGCATTTTTTTGGGTTGAGGAAATTAGACTAAACTTGGAATTGAAATCTACTACGCTAACAGCTAGATCTAGGCAGAACAGAAATCATGCATGTAAACTGAAATCGAGACAATCACTAGATCCAAGAAACTATTCTAAATTACCTAGACCTGGGAAATAAACTGACGGTGGGGACCATGACTGAAAAAGCAAGTACGGACGAAAAGCTGGGAAAACAACTAACTAAAGTACTAACTAACAGCGACATCATCTTCTTCAATTCAAATTTCACAAAAACTCAGAAGAAACAGGTACAAAGCGTAATCGGAAAACAGAGCAGACTGGATTTTAGTGACGAAAAAAACAATTACGAACTAAGCAGATCTACGGCTACTAGACGAAGTAAAACAGAGAGTAAACAGAAAACTCAAAATCCATGCACAACTCGACTTCCCCTGTTCAGATCCAACCTCGGATGCTAAATCCACTCCGGATCCAAGCATCCGACACAAACTCCGGCCAAAAACATTCCATAACTACAAAATCACCAAACAACCTCCGATCAATAACAACACCACAGATCTACCGCCAAATTCGCCAGATCAAGCACTAAAGTGACAAAAACAGAGATTAACATGCAACTTGCCGAAATAAAACTTCAAGCAACAGGATCAACGTAGATCAACACAAGATAACACAAATATAACAGAAACTAAAGGAATGCATAGATAATCAGTAACAACAACAACCAAATCGACTTCCAAAAGTGAAGTTCGAACGAAATAAAGTGCAAAAGAACCGAAAGTAAATAGATTGTATCTTCGCCCTCACGCGGACGGTGTTACGACGGACTTCCTCTGAAGATGAGACCCTTAAAACCCTAAACTACCCCAGAACTCCCATTTCCCAAGTGTGTGTGTTGTGTGTGAGCTAAGAGCGAAAAATCGTTTATTGTGGATCTAGCGTTTCCTTCGCTAGTCCGTTTCCTCCAGCTCCTCCTGGATCTAGCGATTCTGTCACACACCTGGCTTAAGAACTTTATTAGACCCAGTAAAATATAGTGCTTTTCACCATATAACCGATGCATGAAATTAACCTTATCACCCAACTAGATTATTATGAAAAGGATGAAAAGAATGAAGTTTATAGTTAAGAATATGTGTTAATTACAATAAGTATTCATACCATCATAAACACTTATAAACATTTAAAAGAGGAGATGTGCGGCTGACGATCAAAGAGTACGAGATAGTTAAATTAAGATAAACAAATAAAGGATTCTATGCGACTAAAGATCAAAGAGGAAAAAATCATATAATTTGAATTAGGGCTTTCAAAATGGATATCTGGTATTGGATACCTGATATCCAAACCAGAAAAATCGGGTAGGTTAATTGGATACCCGATACCCGATTTTTCAAGATCCGGGATCAGGTTCTGGTATAGGATTTTTGGACCAGATACCCGATTGGGTATCGAATTACCTGATTTTTTTATATTTTTTTTAAAAACTTTAATAGTAAATTATATATTTATTCTGATATTTAAAAATTAAATAATTAAATATACCCCAAAAACTCTTCATTCTTAACTTCAAAATTTGAAAGTGGAACAAAAGAATCTTAAAAAATACTATTCTTCCAATACTAAGAACCATTATTTTACTTGTATGGAGGTAGTATATGTACAAAGATAAAAAAAATGAGGAAAAAGAATAACATCAATTAAAAAGTTAAATCATCAACGTGATTATTGTTAAAAAGGAAAAGTAAGTACTCCTAAATAATGGCAAAACTATGTCGTTTGTACAATAGGTTGTTGTGTTTTCGCTTGTGGTAGGGGATCCATCCCCGCATGTATGTACCCCAAAAAGAACGTGCGCAGCTTCCTCCCTCTCCGCTAAGCTCTTGCCTAGCCTCTCTCTGCTGCCATCCACCACCGTGGTGCCGCCCTGACGCCGCAACACTGTGCTCTCGGCACTGCACCGCCGACGCCCTCTACTACCCAACCACTGCTGTCCACCGTTGCCGCCCTCTTCCACTACTGCGCAATCAGGACTGGATACTAGATTTTTCGAGATTGGATACCCGAGTCGGGTATCTGGGTACCCAAAATCCTTGTCAAATCGGTTATAGGGTATTAGTTTTTGGAAATATTGGGATCAGGTACCCACAATTTTTGAATCGAGTATCCGCAAGTACCTGATTTAACTTGCCTTTATGTTTTTTAAATAAATAATTTAACATTTTCTTATAAAAAAAACATAGATATTAATAAATAAAATACAATCAAATAATTAAACAATGTTAAAATTTTAAAATTTATATAGAACATGTATCTACTACCATTTTAACAACAATTGACTAAATAGGTGTTATTTCATCATTTATGGAATACAATTAAAAAAAAATAGAATAAATATATGCTTTTTAATCGCACGAGTTGCGGGTTGCATTGGCATCCTTAATGGAGGAATACTATATTTGATATTAGTATTTTGAATTTATAAGTACATTAGCTTATAATTTGATTGAATCTTAAAATATATTTTAGTGTTATTCTCCCATATAAGATATACTCCTATTACATGGTCTGAAATTTACTATCATTAGAAATGAAATGGAAAATTTTAAAATAATTATATTATATTAAATTTTAGTTTAAAATTTTCGATTGTAATCAAACTACATCAAAATAAATAGTACTCCTTCTATCCCATAATAAGGGTCACATTTTGTCATTTCGGTCCGTCCCACAATAAGAGTCACATTTCACTTTTACCATGTCTCACATTCCACTATCTCACTTCACTCACATTCTATTATATAATCAATATTAAAAAGTGGACCACATATTCCACTAACTTTTTCAACCTACTACTCTTTACATTTCTTAATAGTTGTGCCCACACTAAGGGCTCGCTTGACAAGAAAGATAGGATATAAGAAGATTTGAAAAATAAGACTGTGGTGTGGCAGAGGCGTAGCTGGACAACTTTTTTGGGGCTGAGGCATGATTGTGATAACTAGGCGGACATCTTTTTTTTGGGCCTAGGCATGGCTGTTCCGCCTATTGTGGACCCTGTAATACAAAATGCACATCATCACCAAACTAATAAAATTGGCAGATAGAACATTAAAATGAATTACAAATATTATATGTGCTCACACATCGAAAACTTTTCAATTTTTTCTATTCCCTATTAGTTTTTTCTATTCCCAATTCTACACACTCCATATTCCAACTCCACACGACACTTCACTTCACTTCTTTCATTTCCCAATTCCCTTCACATAAATGTGTCTCTCCCTACTCTTGTACTCCCTCCGTCCCAAGATATTAGACCCTTATTCCTTTTTGAGATGTCCCAACATATTTGAGTCATTTCTATTTATAGTAAAAATTTACTTTACTACCAACTCCATTTACACCACTTAACAACATCTCCTAAATTACTGTGCCCAAAAGAAAGGGCTCTAATATCTTGGGACGGAAGGAGTACTTTTTTCACCATTAAAGCAATATTAGGTCTCTTTAAAAAATCAATACTGCCAAATTGAGGGGTACCGCCAACGGCGATCAAACAGGCAGACGGCCTAGGTGTCGCTAGCTGTCGGATACGGGGCTGCAGCGCCGGAGGACGAAGGAGCAGCGCAGTAAAGGAGAGGATTGAAGCAAACCGGTTGATCCGATTTCTGGCCAAACCATTAACCGATTCAAAATGGCCCAACCCTCTATATCGGAATGAAAGGATCATCGGTTCGCGGCTGGACCGATCCAATCGGCCGGTCCACCAATCGACGGAAATCACCAAAAACTCTCGTCATAGCCTCATAGGCAATGTGCCGCTACATGAGGAGTTGCGAGGGCTACGAGAGAAGAAACTCTTTGTTGGCTATACCCGAAGCTTCTCTTATAGTATATGCTTCTCCATGTGAGTTCAATTCCTCTCAACATTGAGAGAAAAAGTTGATTCGAAGAGAGGTGCACAGTACAGTACACTAAAATGTTATTTAATATTTAGTGAGTTTGTAGAACCGGTATACATAATAGGAATAGTAGAAACATCTTAGAGAAGCCAATTCTATAAAGTAAAATATATTTTAGGGATATTGGTCCCAAAAACCATAAACTTTAGTTAAAATTTGGTATTTCTCATGAACTTTAAAATTGGTCTAAAATATCACAAACTTTGAACTTTGTTTGGTATTTACCAAACCGACCCAAATAAGACATTTTCATCAAAATCTTATTTTACGTAGGCAACCATGGTACGTTTAATGATAATTTAAACCACTTTTAAGTTCATAACAAGTAGGATAAAAAGTCACGTAGAAAACCATATTGATTTAATTGTGTCAAGTATGATAAAAAAAAGTCTCGTAAGTTAGTCAAATATGGTGATAGAGATGCCATGGTAAATACCAAACAAAGTGCAAAGTTTGTGATATTCTAGACCAATTTTAAAGTTCATGGGAAATACCAAATTTTAGCTAAAGTTTATGGTTTTAGGGACTAATATCCCTAAATTTTAAAATATTTTAGGCTTATATTTATTCCATCTCTGCTCCCATGCGTATTGTGTACACAATGGTCAAGATTTACAGACTTACACATTGTTCAAAATGGTGCCAAAAAACGCAAAAATCATAAAAAATAATGCATAGTTTCCCACCAAAAAGGGTAAAATTGGCATTTAAAAAAGTTCCAAAAGACCGCCACTTTATATATTGATAGATATTTATGTTTTTGCTATCTAATATTTGTATTTGTGTTTTTGCTATGTAATATTTGTGTTTTGAATAATGTTGTTATTTGTGGTTTGCTTCATATTTCTTGTGGGTTGGTTGCATACAGGCATTAAAAACAGAAATTGAAACAAGAGATTGGCTGCCTCCATTATTATACGAAATACATGGAGTTCATAGCTCACATAATAGACTACTTGGTAAAACCACAGCCCAATTACATACCTACAAAGCAAGTTAAATTTGGATCTCACATTATAGGCTACAAATCAACATAAATAACATAACACTTGTACTATTCACTCTCTATGAAACAATCACGAACCCACACCATAGTTTATAACCGTCATTTTTTCAACCATTTATTGTTGTTGGTTGAACCACAAGAGCTACCATATGGTGATGATTGAGGGTTTGCCACATTCTTGTCAGGTCTGGGGGGAATTTGTTGTTTAGCGAAGTCATCCGAGCAGTTCTTGGAGCTGAAGCATAGTCCATGCACATAAGCTCATCCCTCGGTTCACTTCCAAGGCTTGACCAATCTTCGGAAATTAATTTCCGCCACATTTTTTAGTCACTAGGCATCAATGGAGACTGCACAGAATGACTGACCTCATAGACCGACTTTGGCTTTGCTATGTGAACTTGGTTCATAGTCATCCACATGAATTGTTGTATCAAATATAACGATAACCTGATAATCACCTTCCTTCTTTATCGCGTGGGTTCAAAAAAGACATCAACACTCTAAACTCCGGGTCACCGACGTAGTACTATGCACCCGCCAAATTACCAACACATAACATATCCAAGGTAAGTTGGTAATATCAATCAGAAGCTATGTATTTACAACGAAGTAATATATGTATTCGTAATGCAGATACATGAAGCCCACATTTTGCCAGATGTACAAAACCGACGAGTGCCATCATCGTTTGGTTAATTTAATTTATCTTTGCGCTTACTGGTAATTTATATGACATTGATGTTCATGCTCTATTGGTACGTATCTTATAGGCCATCCCATCTTAATGGAGGGAAGCACATGGGGGCGATGTTCCAACGGAAAGTAACCTGAAAATGCCAAATGGTCTTAGTTGGCCGGCTACTATAACAAGGTCGAGGAACGGATGGCACTTTGCAGGCGCATGGCATATGTTTGCATATGCAAAACATCTCCGAGACAACGACACACTTGTTTTTACTCACTACAGGGGCACCCTATTATTTGATGCGATTTCACGAGAACGGATGCATGCCGATAAGGGATATTATATGTAAGAGGAGGTTTTGTTTAAGTTTGAAGTACCAATATTTATGACAAAGATATTAATATTATCTTCTGAAGTAGGCCTCGAATATTTCACTATACCATTGTTTACGCAGTGATGAATCTGAGCTCCAATGGTACATGTCAACCTCCTTGTCTTACTCTACTATACCACCGTTTACGAAACTACTGCTCGCATAGGATCTTGAGGGAGAGTTGGTAACCATAATCACTCCAATTTATATTGTCATTACCCATGCTAAAGTTGTGTTCCTTATTTTTCGTAACAGATGTTGCCCAATATATATGGTGGAAAACCAATATCAAGCATGAGGATTCTATCAAGGTTGTCACACTGATAGCTGGGGATCATTCATGGGACGCAGTGGTGAGGGTGCATAGTGAAAATGTAAAGATGATTCGTGGATGGAAAGAGTTCGTCTAAATGATATATTACTTCATCGTTGCATAAGCTTTGCCCAAGCTTTGCACAAGTTCGTCTAAAGAAACAACTGCTCCTTCTCCGTTGCCCAAGCTTGCACAAGTTAATCCAAAGGATCAACTGGCATCTCTCCACGAATGTGGTTGTGCAAAAGAAAGAAAGATAATATCAATCGGATTTGGGTTCGTATGGGATAGTATGAAGCGCTGTGTAGAATTGTCCATCACATCTTCAGGACCGCAAAATCTCTCTCAATAACTATTCTACCTTCGTGTGGCGCATGTTGAACAACTCCACCACATTTTTCAGAGTCTTCGCGTCCGGCCCCTATTCCTTCAAGTGATAACGAACACTTTGTAAGATCTAAGAAACCCTTCACTATTTGCGTATCCATTATCACATAAATAATAGTTTCCTATTAAAATGAAAATGTAGTTGATTTTATATATAGTTGAACGAAAGACAACATCATAATGTGCTTGACAACATCAACATAGCAGGTATGGTTAACTACGGGGACATGCAGGCCATTAGGACGATTCACAGCATCCTGCAGGGCACGGGCATCCCCGACTGAACCCTCCCAACCAGGTAATACATATGTAAAACGCATGTGTCTGTCACACGCTGCTAATGTGTTGGTAGTAATTTGGCCTTTTCTATTGCGAAACCTAGATTTGTCCGCATTATGGATAAAGACGTTGATAAATGTTCCATCCAAAGCATCGAGACACCCCTACATGAAAATATAAAAACAATGTGAGGTTTATTTATTATTAAAACATCAAATTAGGCAACATATGGTTGAAAAGGCCATATTACATAACCTTGAAACTTTTCCATCAACATTCACACAATCATCTTGAATAGGTTTAGGCGTTACGATGAATAAGGTATGCATCTTTAGTATTGCCAACAAAGCCTTATACGTGTATTTAGACACGATTTGTCCAGAGCGCCAATAATCAAAGTGAATGACCCGATTCTTCTTATGGTAAGCGAGGACACCTAAAAATATTGCCATTTGTTCTTCTACATACAAAAACCGCTTGTTGAGCAAACTGCCATACCGACGAAACATAGAGCACAAATTTCCGAATGCATTTTGGTCCATCCAAAAATTGACTAGGGAATCGTTGTCAGTTATACCAACAAGCCTATTCAGATGGCTGATCGGTGTATGCACTCTTCCTGAAATGTTGTAAGGCAACACAACTTGTGTCCGTTTCCTTTTCTTACAGACCCCTAATTCGACGAAACATAGAGCACAAATTTCTGAATGCATTTTGGTCCATCCGAAAATTGACTAGGGAATCGTTGTCAGTTACACCAACAAACCTATTCAGATGGTTGATCGGTGTATGCACTCTTCCTGAAATGTTGTAAGGCAACACAACTTGTGTCCGTTTCCTTTTCTTACAGACCCCTAATTCGGTAAGGATCAAGTTAATCAACAAAATACAAGCAATATTGTAGTTACACATAATATACTCAATCATTTGCATACCATAAGCTCCTTTCTTGTTCGTTGTTGTCAGTCTAGTCTGACTGAACAAAAGTGCGCATATATCCATTTAATGCAAAAAATAATGAAGCATTCCTCTTCAAGATCACGGCTAATTGGACTCAACTATTAGCAAATAATACTGGTGCAAATACTTGGACTCAAATCATAGCAATATTGTAGTCAAAGGTAAACTAACTGACAATACATGATCTTAACCCCACAACCAGATATTACTCCGAAACGAAATAGAAAATTACACATGAGACATACCCTGTTCGGCAGACCGATTCCGCAATGTTCATTTGTATGAAGGAGATCTCGCCTCTGTAAGGGTCGATATGGTGCCGCCGCTTTTGGAATGATTGGCGTGTGTGCAAGACAAATGTTTTTATACTAGGTTGAAATAAAGGGGCAAAATGGGCTTTTCAATTTTCAATAATGCATTTCAGACCCTTCCAGTTGTGTATCGCACTCATTTCGCTTACGTTTGTGCATTTCAGCATAAAAACGTCAGGCCTTCATTAATTGCTTGGGCCCTCCACTTATGGTAACTGTTAGACCAAACAGCCGATTAGTCCATATAAAAGCCTCTAACTAGCCCTAATTGGTAGACCAAATGAGACGTAAACTTCATAAACTTTTGTCATTTTTTGGTTTTCCCATGAACGAAAGTAACATACAAAGTCATGAACTAATAAGGGTGGATGGTATGTCTTTTTAAGCTAACGTGGATACTAACTTGTTAAATCATTTGGGCAAACTACGTTAAAAGTCATTAACATTTCAAAAATTCTGATTTATTCCATGAACTCCGAATGTAGCATATAAAGTAATTTGAGTGAATAGTTAAAGACGAGGATGGCAAACAACAAACGATGGGTTCTTGAACAATGACAGCCCCCGTCTCCTCCTTTATCCGCAACCACAAATCTAGCGCTGGCTTGGGATCAAGATCGGGTAGAGTGAGGCGGGAAAAATTGAGGTAATCGTCGAAGACGATGTCCTTGTCAAATTTGGGGATGGGATTTTGGTTCTTGGAAGAGTGGACGTTGTGAAACTCTAAAATTCAAGGTCTTATGCCCCTCCAATGCGAGCCAGTGGCGGTTCTGCCCTCCACCGATTTCTTGGAATGGTTTGATTCAGTGGCAGAATTGTTGATTCCCGAGTCCCAACTTGGCCAAAAATTGTTTGAGTTTTGTATATTGTAAAACATTTTTCGAGTGCTTGTATATTGTAAAAACTCTTCATTTATTTTCCAAAGAATAAAATAAATTATTTTTGTCACAATGTGTTATGTTTTTACATTTAATGGTTGTTTTACATATTTAAATATTAAAAGGTTATTTGGGTTTTTAATTATGTAAAATCTCAGTATGTTGTGCCCAAATGTAATACTCCCTCTATCCCACTCTAAGAGCCTCTCCAAAGGGAGAGGTAAATGGAAACGTAAAGTATGATAATTGCCGAATTTGTCTTTTTTTTAATGGAAAGACATTCTCCAATGGAAGATGTAAATGGAAAGGTATTATACCTTTTCCATTTTGAGGCGGTATCTTTACCTCTCCATCATAGAGAAGGTAAAAGTGAAAAATCAATTTTCGAGGTTGGCGGGAGATAAAGAAGCAGCAAAATCTTCACAACAAAAATTGAGCATATATTGAATTCTCTTAAATTGGTTGTTGGTTATGAAATTAATTCCACCAAGAATACCATTATATTGTTACACTAATTTTTTAATTAAAAAGACAACAAGAATCACACTTTCACCTCATTCACTTCTGCTCCCAATGCCAAGCAATTCATTTTCAATACCAAGCAAAACAAAATCAAAGGTATAAATCTAGAAAAGAAAATAGGAGAAAGAGATTTGTGTTAGAGAGATTAGGGTACTGATTCGGTTCTTCGTTTGAAGGATTGGGGTTTTGTTTTGTTTGAAGGATTGAGATTCTATATATATTGGGTTCATGTAGAGCAGCGTTGGTGTTTATTTGATTAGTTTAGGGATTTTGTATATTTTAAATGTTTTTTCATCCTTTATATCATTTGGAAAATATATTGTTTAATATTTAATATTTTATGCTTCGATTATGCATTAATACATTTCTTTTACTTTGTGCAGATGGATTATTCATACAATGAGAACATTTTGTTGACTTAGCCGATGATTATGGTGATTATGGGACAAGTTTCGAAATTAACACTTCAAATGTTGTTTCTCCTACAACACAAAAAAAGGGCAACGAAGTTCCAGTTTTCAGTGAAGATGATCAACTTTTGATTGCGGCATATCTTCATACGAGCAAAGATCCGGCTATTGGAAACGGAAAAAAATGCTACTACATTTTGGGGAAGGACAGAAAAATATATTGATGATAATAGAGGTTTTTCCACCCAACGTAGTTGATCTACAATCAAAACGCGTTGAAGAGATATTCACAAACAATGCACCAAATTTTTTGGAGTTTACAGTCAAATCGAACGACTGAATCAAAGTGGACAAAACAAACAAGGAAGGGTAAATTTTGTACAAGTTGTAAATATTCTGTAGTTTTTAAGCTGAGTATTTGCCTAACATTTTTATATGTTTTAGCTTCAAGATGCATACAAGGAATACAAGAGGCATATGGGAAAGTCATGTACTTGTCAGTAGGGAAATTTTGATTCTCGATCCCAAATGGCAAGCAACTTTTCCAAACAAGAGACAAAAATCAACCACCGATGCAAATTTGGATCTTGAAGACAGTGTTAATCAAGATAGGCCTATGGGAAGGATCACTGCGAAAGAATTGCTAAAAAACAAAGGAAAAAGTGTTGTTGTAAGCGTAAGTTCGATTCTTACTCCGGAATTTTTCGAACGAAAAGAAAAGTCGATCGAGAAAAAGCTGAATGACAAGAGAGAACGTTACTACAACATCAACAACAACGTGATCTCCAGCAAGCTTGTTACGAGATGCAAATTATTGATCGGGATATTTTAAGAGTATTAAGCAATAAATTCTGAAAAAAGAGGGGTTTTTGAAATAAATATTAGTTCTTGTGTAGCTTTGTCAACTCTTTTTTCATTTGATAAGCCATTTTTCCCCTACATCTTTTAGTTTAGATCAATCAATTGAGATGATATAAACAATTTCAGATTTTTAATCCAAATTTTCATTTCCCTCCTACAATATGGTTGTGCAACCATGGCGTTTTTTTTGTTTTCTATCCATGTGTCTAATCCTACTACTATGATTCCATGTTTACGTATTGGAGCACCTATCTGCTAAATTACAACTTTACAGTTATATGTAGATTATGACCTCATATTATCATCATCTCCTATGAGAGAATTGCCCATGCACAGCAGTCAACAAAAGCCTATGCCCTTGTTGTCAACAATCTATATAAACTAAGATTAGCAGGCATTAGGCATAAATATGATATTACATTCCACAAATAACAACAAACAATAAGTTCTTCAACTTGTTCCAAATTCAATAGAAAAGAGGGTCCACAAATAACAAAAAACTAAACCAAAACAAAGGTTTCACAAAAAATAAAAACTAAACAAATTAGCAACATTTAGTTGCCATGTAGATTTCATAGGTGCTCAATTAGATCTTCTTTCATTTGAGAATGAGTTTCATTGCTTCTTATCCGACCCAACCTTTCCTAAAGCTCAACAACAACATTTAGGTCTCAATGTAACACTGGACTAAAAGAGTTTATGTTGATTTCATCAAAGTCAATATCACTTGACCCTCCTTCATCTTCAATTATCATATTATGCATTATAATACAAGCTTTCATGATACTCCCTCCGTTCCATAGTAATAGAGTCATTTAGCCATTTTGGTACGTTCCATAGTAATAGAGTCATTTTCCTTTTTAGTAAAAGTCAACACATTTTTCCACACCTACTCTACTCTCTCTTACTTTTTTCTCTCTTCATCTCTCTACATTTTTCATTTTCCACTTTATTCTCCCTTTACTTAACTCACCTAACATAATTTTTCTTAATCTCCATGCCGAAAAGAAACGTCTCCATTACTATGGAACAGAGGGAGTATTTGATAGTGTCTCTAGATCCCAAAAACGGGCAGGCCCACACACAATAAAAAAGCGAGCTTGGAGCATGCCAAAAGCCCTCTCAACATCTTTCCTTACTGCCTCTTGCATTTGAGCAAAATGTTTATGCTTTAAGCTTTGAGGACATGAGATAGTTTTCACAAATACTCCCTATCCAGGATATATACCATCGGCAAGATAATATCCCATTGAGTAATCATGCCCATTAATTTGATAATCAATCGTAGGTGCACGACTAGAAACAATGGTATCAAACACAGAGGTTCGATCCAAAACATTAAGAGATTCTGACATATGTCATATCCAAATATCAGATGATGCTATAACTTCTCATATTATTGGAGTTTGACAATGGCCAGTATACATACGCCAAGTGCTAGTAGTCGAGCTATATCACTGTTGTTTGGAGCCCTCAAGTATTGTGGACCATGTACCTCTACAATTGTGGCCACAAACTCATTCAAACAAACTAGTGTAGCCAATTCTAACATATTCATCCGCAGAATCTGTGGGTTGCCATAAGCAAGTGTGTTTGTGGCTGTCATGACCTTCTGAAGAGAGGACAAACTGGGAAGACGGTAGCATCACATCTTTGGCGAAAATACGCATTCTGAGCTACCACATAGTCAACAATTCGGCTAAAAAGAGGACGACCCATGCGGAATCTCCTACAGAATAAGTTTGCAGGATACACGGGATGCTCGCAGAAGTAGTCGCGATAAAGTCTTTCATGACCTTCTTGCCTACCACGATTAATCACTATATGTCCCGGAATGGAGCCACGATGGCCCCTCGTCCGCTGACGACTCATCTCTTCCTCTTGTGCTGCCGTTATAATGGCGTCAAATTCATCATCTGAATCATTATTCGCATAATCTAAAATATTATGAAAATGAACATTTGAGCATAGAATGAATTGTCCGTTAATTCATATTGTTGCTGCCATATAATCCTAAATGCCCATTCTAGTTAAAATATTACCATTGTTATCTTGTACTCCCTCCGTCCCGGCTAAGATGACACATTGCTTAACCGGCACGGGATTTTAGGAGTTATTGGTTAAAGTGTTTAATTGGAGAGAGATAAAGTGAGTGTAAATATTAAAGTAGAGAGATAAACAAAGATGAATATTTTAATAGGAGTGAGAAAAAGTGGTTGAGTGTATTAATTGGAGAGAGAAAGTTTCCAAAAAAGGAAATGTATCATCTTAGTTGGGACAAACTAAAAAGGAAAACGTGTCATCTTAAGCAGGACGGAGGGAGTAGTTCATTTTTTATGCATAGTAGTATTTAAAAAAGTATCGTTGCATTCTTAGAGTCAGTTGCCTTTTGAAAGGTAAATTTCAGGTAAATACATGATTTACCCTTTTTATTTTAAGAGAGACAAAAAATAGAGCGAATCACGTTTTTATTTTAAGAAATGTGTCATTTAGCATGAGACATCTCAAAAAGGAAAATATGTCAGTTAAAGTGTGAGAGAGAGAGCAGTACATTATAATGTGGTGCTTCACGGGTAGCCGTAAACAAAACAAGTTTTGGTTCAATTACTTAGAAAATTGTTTTAAAATATTTGCGAAATAATGAAAATTAATAGTATTTGATTTTTTATTTCAAAAATTACATCAATCACAATTTAATACTATAAAACTTCTTCTTTCATCTCCAAAAAGTAGTTTATGTTTTAGTTAAGAGTAAAGGTCAAATGTGGTCCCTAACATATGATCGTTTTATCAATTTGGTTCTTAACATTATCATTTTGATTTTTTGGTCCCTCACAAATAAACTCGGACCCGAATCGGTCCTTACTGAACAGAACCGTCAAAAAATAGACGGTGATTGCAATTTGACTATATTAAATTACTAATGGTAATTAATTATACCTAATTATAATTCTTAACTCCTATTAAATTACAAATTATTCATTTCATTTTGCAACTGATACTATCTTTTTTCCAATTTTGCTAATAGGAAAAGAATTATAATTAGGTATAACTAATTACCATTAGTAATTTAATATAGTCAAATTGCGGTCATCGTCTATCTTTTGATGGTTCTATTAAGTGAGGACCGATTCGGATCCGAGTTTATTTGTGAGAGACCAAATAATAAAAAAGATAATATTAAGGACCAAATTGATAAAACGGCCATATGTTAGTGACCACATTTGGCCTTTACTCTTTAGTTAACCCCACAAAATTAATACTATTATATTTTTTAATATTTGAAATATTTTAATTTTCCACTGTTCATTAACACTATTCAAATTAAATCCTTTTTCTTCCACTAAACACTATTCAAATTACTTTTCTTTTTTTTTTTTCCACTCATGGTATTCAAACTACTTCCTTTTTTTGTTTCATTCTATACTTTTTCAATTTAAAATGGAACAAATATATCTTAAATTCTCTATCTAAGCCTTAGCCTCTCTGCTTTCACACTCTCATTACTGTGTCTGTCACATTGACAAACAATGGCGACAACGACTGTTTCACGGTGTCCAGTCACCGGCGCGGCGGCGAAGAGATATCAGCCACATTTCACCACCTCAAGCAATAGAATGCAATTCGGAAGTAGTATTATTAATTACAGGCCACCGAAGCAATTACGAATTGTCAATGCAGCTGTTAACGACGGTGACGCTGCTGCTGTTTCCTTCGCACAGAACTCCTCTCCACCGCATCTTCCCGCCGCTGCCTCTAGGACTAGGTAAGCGCATTTATGTGTTTGTGGTAGTGGTAGAGGCATGCATGGTTACCTACTGTACCAGCTGGCGAGAGTTCATTGAATAAGCCTTGAAAGCGATGCTTTAATGTTGGTTGTTTATTGTATTGCATTGTAGAATAATGGTCGTTTGAATCCAGTAGGGATTATTCTAGTGGTTTGATTGAATTTTTTTTCTGCTTTTTGGGGTTTTCAACTTTTCCCCCTTTTGTGTTTTTGTTGTTGGATTTTGGACTGCTTTGAATGATTAGGGTTTCCACTAGATTAATAGCTTTTTTTGGAATTTGTTTCTTATGGATGAATATTTGGAGGAGAAAATTGAATAGAACTATTTCAGGGCAAAGCGTCACACTATCTCAGTATTTGTTGGGGATGAATCTGGTATGATAAATCGAATAGCTGGTGTCTTTGCTCGTCGAGGCTACAATATCGAGTCTCTGGCTGTGGGGTTGAACGAGGACAAGGCTCTGTTCACCATAGTTGTCTCTGGAACAGAAAAGGTTCTGCAACAAGTTGTTGAACAACTCAACAAGCTTGTGAATGTCTTGAAGGCATGTCCCTATGTCTGACGTTAACTATGTTATTCTAACTTTACACAGTCTTCAATTCTACAGTGCCTTTTCTCGTGTTTGAGATGTTTATGTTTTGCTTTCCTTAATTATCTTCCCATCTCATACGTCAGGTGGAAGATTTGTCGAAGGAACCACAAGTAGAACGTGAACTAATGCTCGTAAAGCTCAATGCAGATTCCAGTACTAAAGGCGAAGTATGGAGAAGTTTTTCACCATCTCTTATCTTTACTAAGGATTCTCAGACATTATCATAATTAACCATGCCCCCATCAAGTTTAATGTAGCTAATAAGATAAACTCACTAATGCTGTTCTTTTGGATGTGGCGTTGATTTTTAGATCAACTGGTTATCGAACGTCTTCAGGGGAAACATCGTAGACATGTCAGAAAACACTTTGACCATGGAGGTTGGGATTTCTTTTTATGCTTCTCATGGTATATGCTTCATTTGGCTTGTGTATACTCATTTTAATTGTTGAGCCTCGTATAATTATACAAATAGAAAACTATTTTGTTTATGTGATGCTCTCTGAAATAAGTCGGCACTGAATGAATTTTTCCCGTAGTCATTTTATGCTACTTCCTCCGTCCCAAGGTAGTTGAGGCATTTTTTTTGGGCACGGAATTTAAGAAATTGATTTGTAAAAGGTTAAAGTGGACAGAAGAAAGTAAGAGAGGGAATAATTTTTACCAATAAATGAAATGACTCAACTACCTTGGGATAAACTAAAAAGGAGTGCGACTCAACTACCTTGGGACGGAGGGAGTATAACTTATAGCTTATTTTCTTATGTATACACAGGTCACTGGAGACCCTGGAAAGATGGCAGCAGTCCTGAGAAATCTCAGTAAGTTTGGCATCAAAGAACTAGCAAGAACCGGAAAGGTAATGATATTTTATGTTTCATATACTGTTGAAATCTGAGGCATGTGGCAGAGTTCAT